>NC_134601.1:80029824-80360762 GCF_037038515.1 Microtus pennsylvanicus | reverse complement strand
AAAACAAAACAAATATGCTGAAAAATTAAAATTGAGACACATTGAATAAGGCTATGTGTGAATAGTCTAAATACTCTATTTAAAGCATACAGGTTTAGTGAATAGAAAGTAATACTCTGTTATTCATTTTATACAAGGAATCTGTGATACAAGAAATTAAACAAGGATCAATATTGAAATCCATTTATCTAAACAAGTGAAGCATGCAAACACGAATCAAAACAGAGCAGGGTGAGCACATTCATATCAGCTGATTTTATCTTCATTACAGAGGGCATTAGCATGTATAAAAAGAGCACCTATTAATTATTTAAGGAATTTACTCATCGAAAGAAATAACCTCAAGTGTGTATGCACTTAATAAGAGAGTTTCAGGGTGCATAAAGCAAGAACAGACTAATGATAAATCTAAATGTAATTTAGTTTTATCTCTCAGTACGTGAAAAACAAAGCAGATTTTTAAAAAAACAGCAGAAATATCAAACAACTGAACATTACTATCAACCAGCTTTACCTAATTTATATTTGTAGAACAAGTTGCCAAAGAGCAGAATAAAATTATGTTAAATACATTTAAAGTAGATACCATATTATGGTTCATTTAAAAAAAAACTTCCCAATAAGATTCAAGAGGATTGAACTCATATAAAGAATATACTCTGACCAAATATTCTCTGAGTTAAATCAATAGCGGATGTCTGTTTAGAAATCCAGAGTATTCAGGTATTAATTGTCATACGATTCAAATGCATCAGAAAGGACAGGAAAATATTTGGAATAAGTTAAAATAAAACAGTATATAGAAACTATTAGATTCAATTAAAATCTTGCTTGGGAGTAAGGAATTTCTTTACTTGTACTAAGAATAAAAGTATTTTGTAAGCGGAGACTGTTTGTTTTTGGCCTCCTAGACATGAAATAATCACATAGAGACTGTATTAATTAAAACATTGATGGCCTATTAGCTTAGGCTTTTTATTAATTAACTCATATTTTAAATTAACCAATTTTCATTATTTTGTATTTTACCACAAGTTTTGTGGTTATTGGTAAGGTTTCAGTGGGTAGGCATCTGTCTCCTTCGGTGGCTACATGGCATTTCTCTGACTCTGCCTTCTTTTCTCCTCTATCTCTGCTTGAAATTCCTGCCTTACTCTATTCTACACTTCCATTAGCCCAAAGCAGATTCTTTACAAACCAATGGTAATAAAACATAGTCACAACATATAGAGGGAAATCCCACATCAGCCTTTGGTCAGTAATATGCAGAAAGCTGTACTTTATCTCAGAGTAATTTATTGCAGATTAATTGGGAGAAAATAAGATTAGTTCCAGAACTGAACATGATGCATCTACATTTTATATTTTATTTATGAGAACAAGAGCACTTCTACACCATTTTGTTCACTTAAACATGCAAAAAAAACAATAACAGAACAATTTTTAAAAACTAAAAAAATTGCTGTCATAAACTACAGTTTATGCGTATGCCACAAAATTCATTATTTGCTTAGCTTAAAACTTTATTAAAATATAAGGGCATAGGAGGGTTTTGGGGTAGGAGACATGGAAGGGTCTGTAGAGAGGAAAGGCAAGGGGTCGGGTGATGTAATTATATTCCAATTTACAATAATAGGTAATAGTATCTAGGGTAAATGTTTATAATATAGGGAACTGTAAATAAATGTATCCTTTCCCCTTTGGTCTTCCACAGCAGTATTATTGTCTTTGTGGAGGTGACTAATCATAAATCTTTAAAACATCCTGTAATGGATTTCAACTACAACAAGGTCATAGAGATGTATACCAAATAAAATTAAATGCACAAAAAATAAAAATAAAATAAAAATAAAGGCATCATTGAAATACATATTTTCTTTCCCTATCTTATCAAGGTAGATAAAACAGATGTACGGGAACTGGGCAAAAACAAACATTAGCCTTATAAAAAGAAGATAGTAGAAAAACAACAAACCCAGTATTTGGCAAAATGTTTAAAGACGTGTTTTCACTTGTTTTATATTGAGAGACAACCTGCTTGCTGTCACTAGCAAATGCATTGATAAACATGCCTAGAAGGAAAAATACATTTATGCTTATGTATAACATTATTCTACATTCTTGCCAATATACTTAAAAAAGGGGGTTGTTGTGGCACAATGGTTTTATCTAGTACACATTTGTTTCTTGTACTCGTTTAATAAAATGCTGATTGGCCGGTAGCTAGGCAGGAAGTATAGGCTGAATGGCCATGCAAGAAGTAGAGGTGGGGCAATAAGAACAGGAGAATTCTGGGAAGAGGATTCTGCAGTCTGCAGTCGTGATCCAGACACAGAGCAAGCAAGATGTGACTGCCTCGCCAAAAAAGGTACCGAGCCACGTGACTAACATATACAACAATAATGGGCTAATATAAGTTACCAGAGTTAATAAGAAGCCTGAGCTAATGGGGCAATCAGTTTGTAATTAATGTAGTAGACCTATGTGTGATTTCTTTGGGACTTAACGACTGTGGCAACCAGGCAGGACAGAAACCACAGACAACAATAATAAATACAAAGCCACAAGTAATCAGGATACAGAAAATAAGAGACTTCGACATATTCAGCTCTAAATAGACAGCTACGTTGTACCTCCTATCCCCGACACTCACGGATCATCATGGGTAAGGTGGTGAAAAGGTTGTAGGAATCAGAGATGGTGAACATCTGCAGTAAAGCCATATTTTCTGGACAAGAAAGTACTCCTGCTTATACAAACTCTTAGCAGTTGTCACTGGATACACTAGACCTACAAAAGGTAAAGTCTGTTAAAATCTCAGCATGGATCAGAGAGGAACTCATGAAATCCCACTACCTGCTGAGTAGCTATTGTATTGACAAATGACAGCTGCTAGGGGAAGGAGTGTCAGTTTCCTCCAGAGAGGAGGCCTCTGAGAGATTATCATGTTCCATTAGATGGTCCTACACCCATGTACACCAAGTAGACTGAGCGAACTTTTAAAAAGAACCATGTAAGGCGAACAATGAGGGCTGATGAGACGCCAAGGACAATGGCACGCGGTTTTGATCCTATGCAATGTGCTGGCTTGGTGGGAGCCTAGCCAGTCTGGATGCTCACCTTCCTAGATATGGATGGAGGGGGGAGGACCTAGGACGTACCACAGGGCAGGGAACCCTGACAGCTCTTTGGACTGGAAAGGGAGGGGGAGAGGAGTGGGGGGGAAGGGGAGAGGGGTGGGAGGAGGGGGAGAAGAGTGGGAGGAGGGGGAGAAGAGTGGGAGGAGGGGGAGGGAAATGGGAGGCTGGTGGGAGGAGGTGGAAATTTGTTTTTTTTTTCTTTTCTTTATCCTCCTTTTATCAATAAAAAAATTTAAAAAAAAAAAAAGAACCATGTAAGTTGTGAAGAAATAATGTATAGTGGAAATATTGGGTAAGAGAAAAAGAGGATAAGTTTGATAAAAATGCATTATGTGCATGTATGAAATTCTTGAACAATAACAAAATTAAAAAATAAAACTTAAGAGAGCTGATTTTGAATATCATAGTTACTTTCAACTTTGAAATTCCAGAAAATTTAACATCATTTGTGGATATGAAAAAGAAGAAGAAGAAATACATTAGGTTGTTTTGCTAAATTTGAAATAGAGCATTGACAAAATGCAGACTTTATGTAGGAAAAATACCTGGGAGGTAGAATTTTAAAAGTCAATAACTCAGAGAGAGCCTGGAAACTATCTAAAAACCCAGAATACATGTGGCTGGAGATCAAAAATACCATGGACTTGGAAAAAATAAACAACCACAGCATAACTACCTGGTCAAATCAAAGAGGCTTTTGCACGGAGAGAAGGTATCTTTCAAAGACTTGAAAGACAGGCCAAACTGAGAAAACAGGGAAACACACAGCTTGTAGAGATTGGGGGAAGGAATTTCTAAGAACCAAGTCTAGGGGTCATGGTGGGAATAGAGAGAAATTCTGATGAGACAAAGTATTTAAAGGTATTAAGACAAATTTCACAGTTGGAAAGCTGTGTGCTTGGCTCTATACTTTGTTTCATTATTAGAGTTTTTAATCATTTCCCTACCACCAAAACCAGGTGTTTTATCTTTCAATTTTTCTTTTTCTCTTAATGGCAAAGTACATTGTTTTTTTTTCATTTTAGATAGCTATTCAATTTCCAAACTTATATAAACAAAGGACATGAACTCCTGTTTTTGCTTCTTTCAAAACTTTATTAGTGAAGATGACTTAGAGTTGTATGTCTGGTCCCTGTATATTTTATCGTATTTTCCTTTTTTAGTTACTAACATGCTTGCTTCTTACTTTAGTACTGCAGCCTGGATGAAAATATGTTCCATGGTGGTGAGAAGATAAGAGGGGAGCGATAAAGGATGTCTTTTTAGCTCTTGTATTTGTGATAGCAACCGAGTGTTTACAACCAGAAAGAGGCTTAAAGAAGCAGACTTATCTGTTTTGGCATGATGACAGAGATGGAAAGGTATTTTTTAAAAAAAAAAAAGTGACAAGAATCAGATTGCTTGCCTGGAATGAAAGGACTCAGCAAGTACTTATGGACCTAATACAGTCCTGTGCAGAGTTAATTTCAAACCAAAATGGAGATAGTTTTGAGAAGTTACACATACACAACTCTCTCTTTGGAGGACAACCAGGTTTGAGTTCCTCTCTCACTTAAAACTTCCTCTGAAACATGCACTTTTATAATTAATAATTGAGGAAATCACCTTTAACAGGGATTGAGTTATTACAAACAAATGTTCTCTATTAGTGGGATGTCTTGCACAGAATGGTAAGATGGCTGATGCTGATAATTAAATTATTATTGGACATAGCTATGCAACACCTCCAAATTTATTTATCAAATTCCTTGCTGGTATGTTTGGTATGCTTGCTATTCCACTGATAAATAGTTCATCCAGATGTTGGCAACTTGTAGTATACTGGAAAAGCCCTGTCATTTGTGATTTCTCTACTTTTTTGACTTCTGGCAATTAATGCATTCTGTGATAAAAATAATTATCATCAAGTACTGAGTTTATTAGACTCAGGATTGGACATTTGTAGGCTCTCAAGGTCAGATGGAGGCCATTCCATATTATCCAGCTGTTGGAAAGGAAGAGTGGGAACTGTTCTGTTCTTTCCAGCTGTCTCAAGAAGTAGATTATTTTTTCTTTTAAAGCTTAGAGGATCCACTATGATAAAATATGGGAACATATTTATCAGTAAGTACGCAATGCCTCAATGCATCCAACTTGGCACCAGTGTTAAGACTCATTAAAACAATTTATTCATTTTCACCTGAAAACAGTGTGATGTGATTTACTGTGCTCAAAGTATAAAAATGTCATGTATTTAGATGGATTTTTATAGATTACAAAGAATGTTCACTTTTAGGGAGGTCTTGTTTGATATTCCCAACAGTCTTGGGGAAAGGGATGTAACTGTCTTCAGTTGACAAATGACTGAGTAAAGCTTGGAGAGATTAAGGCACTTTTTTGAGATTTCACATCTGTGAAGAAGTAAAGTTGGATGTTATTAAAACACATTTTATTGGCTCCAAATCTAGTGTTCCCTTGCAGGTATTGTGTTTCCTCTCAGTCAATAGTAAGAAAACTGTGAAAGTGAGCTGGTCAGGGTTTACAATCAAGTGTGCATGCATGCACAAACATGCGTGTGCACGTACACACACATACACACACACAGAGAGTTATTTCTTTGCCTAAAACTCCAGTGAATCTTTGCTCCATATTTAAATATAATCCTAACTGTTCCACAGTCACTAAATTCCTCCCCTTCTCTTGAGCAACAAACCATGACCTCTGCCTGGAGGGAAAAGAGCTTCAATGTTTTCCTTTGTGTTTCCACAAAATAAAGAAGGGAAATTTGAATGTTGGTGATTTGTATGAAAAGTAATCCTAAGAAGAACTGGAAAGTGAACAGGGAGAATGAGACACAGCTAATATTCCATGCTTTCTCATGTGAAGAACTCAGACATAAAATAAGACTTGAAAGAAAAGGAGATAGCATTTAGGAAGAAGAGGACGAACTGAAGGAGAGCAGCACCAAATAGTAATGGAAGGAGTGAGTAAGAACAAAGTTCAAAATGCATGATAGTCCTACATGAGAGGACGATAAAGAAGCCCATCATTTTGTGCAATGAACATATGATAATAAAATCGAATAAAAGAAAATTACTGTTAGGGAATGTTATTGAAACTGTTTTGTGACAAGGGGCTATCTGCCAGGTTACCATAGAAACAAAGCCTCTCAGACACTACAAGGAAGAGGGTCTATGCCACTGGTCTATCAGGATCCCACTGAATCAAGGATAATCGTTTAGTGGTATTAATACCCTTAAACTTTCTTAAGTACTCACAGTCTGAAAAGACTTGAATTTGAAAGGACTTCAGCAAAGGGCCCGAAACAAAATATAAGAAGACACTGTGTATGCTTGAGTGGGGACACTGCTTGCATAACCTGGGTCTGAGCTCAGACAAAGGTATTCACTGGCATTCTAGCTGAAGTCCCAGGTTTATATTATATATAGTCTGAAGTCCCTATACCGTCAGGTACAGATACATCTTTCTTTGACCCAAGTTTATATGTCACTTCTCAGACTGTCAGCAAAACTTCATCTAATGAGTTTCTGGGTGTGAGTGCCTCTGTTTTGTGTCACTAAAATTTGTAGCTATTAACTTGTTTTTACTAATTAATGTTCATTTCTCTTACTAGAATTTCTAACAGGCTAGCACATAGCAACTGTTTCCTATTTTTTAAATGAGTGTGAGACTGATAGCCATATGATTGAAAGACATGGTATTCACTCTGCTGTTTACTTGGGCTGATGTTCCATTTCTCTAATGTGTTCACTCTCATTTTATCACCCACCCCTTGTCAAAAGTGGGCAAGAAAACTTAGCAACAAATAAAGAAAATGGTTAAATCTATCTATCTAGCACCTTGAGACTGGACTGAGGACATTTAGTAAACTGCTTGAATTTACTGTGAGGAAACTGAGAACACAATGGAATGTCTAAGAAGTAAGCCAAGGACTGGATTATTGAAACATGCTCATAATAACAACGATTCATTGAGCACTTACTATATGACAATTGTGATACTTAGTTTGTTACAGGCATCATCCCATTTAATTGTCACAACTCTAGGGATTTTCTCTTTTACTTTCACAGACAAGAAACCTAAGGCAGAGGAAAGTTAACTTGGCTTTTTCAAACACAGCTACAAAATGTCAAAAGTGGGATGAATGCAATTAATGCAGCTGCAATGGTATGTTTCATTACCCTGATATTTCTTTCTTCGGCATTATTTAAATACTTTTTCAGAAACCATAAAATTCACTTATTTGAAGTTACAACTCAATGTTTTTATATACTCACAAAATTATGTGTAATCCTAAACCATTGTTTTAATTTAGAACACATTCAATACTCCCCAAATAAATTTCCTAAACATGAGCAATCATTCTTTCCTTTTAAAATTTTTTACTGAATATATGAGTATGTAATATAGATTTCTTTGAAACATTTTCATGTGTGTATGTAATACACTTGATCATATCTCCCCACCTCCCTCTCTTGTCTCCTTTCCTTCCTCTCCTTGTTTTCTGCCTTCATATCTTGTTAAAAATCTAGAATCTACATATGGGCAAAAGACATGCAACATTTGTCTTTCTGGCTTAGTTCATTTGATGTGATAATCTCAAATATTATCTACTCTCTACAGATTATATGACATCGTATTTATGAATAATACTCATGAGTATGCATATATAAAATCTCCCATTCTTTTTCGTTGTCTGTCGACTTACTCGGACTTCACTCTATTATCCTATCTTAATATCTTTATTAATTTGGCAATTTTAAATATGTACTTGTAATTAATATAACTGTGCAGTTTTTTTGTCTTTGGTGACTAGCTTCTTCTGCTTATAAGGACTACCAACTTTATCTATCCTGGGTCATATATTAATACTTCATTCAATTTCATTCAATTCAATTATGGATTCATTCAATTACAGTTATTCCAAATGACTGAGTAATTTTCTACAATATGTGTATTACTTTTGCATTGCTGTAAAAAATACCTAAGAGTTCAACATAAAGTAAGGAATTATTTATTTTAGCTGAGATTTTCAAGGTTTTTAGTTCATGGTCTTTGCTTGGTTGATCTTTGGCTTGTGATAAAGTGGAAGATCATGGTGGCGGAAGCAAGTGACAAAGGCAACATACCACATGTTGGACATAAAGCACTCAGTAAGGAAGCAGCTAAAATCAGATAATAGCCTTCAAAGGTACACTTCCAGTAAACTTCTTCCTCCACGTTGGCCCTGCCATCTTCCAAAATAGCTCCCCTAGCTGAAACTCAAAAATTCTACACACGAGCCTGTAGAGACATTTCAATATTCAGACCATAACGTTTTCACTCTGTCTCTGATGGCTTGTGGCCATCTAATAATGAAAATGACCCTTAATCAGCTCTAAAAAGTTCTTAAAATCTTAAGACTACCAACATTGTTGGTCTAAGAAGGGACTGTTCTCTGAGAATTAAGACACTCAGTTGGGGGTCCCAGTAAAAGAAGAGAAAATTGATTCAATGGTACAAAGTAAACATTTCCACTGTGAAAGAAGAAGATAGTAAAATAGCAAGGAACAGATTTTACAGAACACAACAGAAATCCAAGATGGTACACAACCTGTAGCTCCATCTCTAGCATTCAGGTCATGTCCTGACATGATGCTAGTTCTGCAAGCTTGGGATATCCTTGCCACAATGCTTTCTTGGCTTTAACGTTCAAAGTCTTTGTCTTAGGTTGCCTCAAATTACTAACTGTTCTGAAAGTTTTCATCATGAAGAAATCACAATTTAGATAGGCACCAATTTATGAGTACAGCAGAATATCAATAAGAATAATTTTATTGATTTTTTTTAAAATCCTGGGTCTCTAGCCCAATCATCATCACAGAGGCTTCCTCTGGTAGCTGATGGGAACAGGTACAGAGACTCACAGCCAACCATTAGGCAGAGAGAGAGCCCAAACTAGAGATTTCCATCAGGTCTCTTCCCTTGTACATTGAGGAAGAAGGAGAAAAGGAATTGTAGCAGCCAGAGTGTTCTGGGACACAAGAGAACACAGTCCAACAGAGTTCATAGAGGCTCACAGAGACTGAAGCGACAATCATGGAGCCTTCATGGGTCTGCGCTAAGTCCTCTGCACACATGCTGTGACTATGTAGCTTGGTGTTTTTGTGGGAGTGGGGGTATCTTTTACTATTTTGGCTACTCTTGGCACCCCTTTCCTCCTATTGGGTTGCCTTGCCCAGCCCCAATAGTGCGGTTTTTGCCTAGTCTTATTGTAACATACTATGTCATGTTCAGTGGATATTCTTGGGAGATCTGCTCTTTTCTGAAGGGAAATGGAGAAAGAGAGGATGTGGGAGAGAGGGGAGCTGATGGGGGAAACTGGGAGGATTTAAGAGAGGGGTAGCTGCAATCAGAGTATGAGATAAGAATAAAACAAATTACATACAAAATAAGAAGTTAGATTAGAAAAAATAAATTAGAAATATTTGTGGTAGTGAATATGTCTAGCCTAATTTGAACATAATGCATTGCCTATGTGTATTACACATTGTATGCTACCGCATTAGCATGTATTATGTTGTGTTTTATGTGTTAATTAAAATCAAAATTGAATTAAAATAAAAATTAACCAGATATTATGGTTCATTCCTGAAATCCTTAGATTAATGAGACAGGAAGACTGTCCTGAGTATGCAACAAGCCTGGGCTACATGAGTTCTAGGTTAAACAAGGCTGTGCAGCAAGCTCATCCCCAAAGCAAGCAAATAAACAAAACAAACAGAAAAACCCAAACAGCTACATATACACAAAAATATTTTTGAGTTGGGTCTCACTATTTAACTAGCCTGGGACTCACTATGTGGACCAGGTTGGCCTTGAATTAGCAGTTGTCCCCCTCCTCTTTCCTTTTTTTGCCCTAGGATTACAGAAACGTGACGCTAAGGTCTGATAGTATTGTGAACCTTTAAGTGTGCTTTTATTTTAACTTGGCCCTGATTGTTTTTTTTCTCCATTCCTTCAACATAAGCCAAATTTTATAGCAGGAGGTGGTATTAAAAATACAAGTTGAAATATGGCAATTCTTTTACGTATTTACCTTTGTGGGAATGTCTTTAATTTATTAGAGTTTAGTCAGCTTTCCTTCTAATAATCAGCAGAACTTTGCTGGCGGTGCAGCTGCTTCGCTTGTTGCCTATTATGTGGTATCTGTGGTATAACTGACAGGAAAAATAGCAACGTGAAAGACTAAGAAAAACAGTGAGCTCAGCTATAGCATTGCAGACATTCTGTTCTGTGCGGTTGTAAATTTTCATGCTTTCTTTTTCTCATGTGAAATTTAGGTTGCCAGATGGACTGCGAACATATGACTGCTCTGTGTTTCTGTGCCATATTCCATTTTCATCCGTATCAGAATACATAATGGTCCCTCCACTTGAGCCAAGTCAGACACAGTTAGTTGACTACTGTTGGCATTAGTTCCTGCCTCTTCATTCCCCACCCGTGTGTTGGACTATGTCCCACATTCTACAAACTAATACCCTTCACCAATTTTCTCACACATCTGAGTTTCTGTGGAACAGAATAATAACAGAAGCAAGGCCCGGTTAGTCATGTTAAATCATGATGGCAGTTGTTTCCTATAGACATTAGAACTTACTCATGGGTCTGCACAGTTTGACCTTTTAACCTTCTATTAGTTTTACCTAGAAATCATGCAAATTGGAAATGAAAATTGTCTTGTGGGTTTTGTCTTTTTAATGTAATGCTTTTTTTGGTGGGCACAAAGATTAACTTTATTTCCGATTTTTCTCTTTAGGTTGTGCTAAATAAATGAAGAGACAAGCTCAGACTCATTTTACTAAGTTATCATCTAGTTAACACAACCCAACACAGGGAAGGACTGGTATGGCAGGTAATGTAGTTAATAGAGCACTAATACATATATATGCCAATGCTTTGGTTATAAAAAACATCATTTAATAAAATAATTTTATCAAACTGACTTTAATTTTTCTTTAATGAACTAGAGTAAATCCACGGTATTTAGTCAAGTCTGCTGAACTGAATGAAGTGAATTTCAACAGGCATTTCAGTATCTTGAAGACTTTGGCTGTTAGTATTATAAGCACTATAATAATAGATATTATTAAATCACATTCAACTTCCATAACACTTTTGTAATATCAGTTTTCCCATTTGGTACTTTCCCTAAATGGAGTATGGCCAAAGAGTGGCGAACCCAGGAATTTAATCCTAATTTGTTAAGTTGCTTTTATTATTTAATTTTACATCTAGTCGATTGCTAGGTATCTACATTTACTACAGTAAGCAAGCATTTTAAAAATTATCTATCAAAATGTAGTCTTATAAAAGGCAAACAGTAAGAATTTTGTAATTGTTTGAGACGTGGAGCACAAAGGACTTCTGTGGAAGGACCATGACAGCTCAAAGAATAGTTCATTAGCATGAAACATGAAATATTTGGTAAAATTATATAAAAAGAGATGTTACAAAATGTACCAAGATGATTAATAACATTTCAATCTATGAAAGTTAGCCTGAGGGAACTCATTTCTATCCAAATATTATAGACTGTTAAAAGACTTTTGTGTTTACAGAATCTTTAAAAGTTAGAACCAATAAGGCTTACATGCAAAAGTAAATTTTAGCATCCATGAGTCTTTGATCATCACTAGATTTTCAATTTTTTAATGGTAGGGATATTGTTCTGAATACGGCTGTATGCTTTATTGCTTGCTCAAGAACATTTAAAAAAATAGCCAGATTTACTTTAATTCCTTTGATTTGATATCTTTATGAAATCTACAAAGGAAAAAATATGGTGGCAGTCTTATCCCTCATTCTTATGATTTTCATATCCTTATCAAATCACTAAAATAGAAACAAATTATTCCCAGCGTGTGAAATAGAAGGCAAGGAAAAGTGGTAGGGGTCATTTACTATTTTATGTTATAGATGCCTGCCATATACAGATTTGTTGTTTTAAGTATACATTACTTTAGAAGTGGGGAAAAAACTAAGCTTAAATATAAAACAGAAAAATAATTGAAACCAAATATTTTTCAGGATAAATTTTGAACTCCTTAGTTATGTAGATATCTTTAGCCTAGCACAAAGTCAACATAAAAAAGTCCTTCCCTGGAAGGATCTATTGGGAGCTCACCAAGGCCAGCTGGACTGTGACTGAAAAAGCAGGGGATAAAACCAGACTCTTTGAACATGGCGGACAATGAGGGCTGATGAGAAGCTGAAGACAATGGCACTGGGTTTTGATCCTACTTCATGTTCTGGCTTTGAGGGAGCCTAGCCAGTATGGATGTTCACCTTCCTAGACCTGGATGGAGAGGGGAGGTCCTTGGACTTTCCACAGGGCGGGGAACCCTGACTGCTCTTTGGACTGGAGAGGGAGGGGGAGAGGAATGGGGGGAGGAGGAGAAGAGTGGGAGGAGGGGGAGGGAAATGGGAGGCTGGGAGGAAGCGGGAATTTCTTTTTTTTTCTTTCAATAAAAAATAAATAAATAAAATCAGTTTCAGGGGAAAAAAAAAAGAAAGTTCTTCCCTTTCTCTTGCTCTCATGAGATTCCTGAAAGACCCAACTCAAAATGCCTTTTTTTACTCCAGAGCAGAATCAGTACTCTGTCCTCTGGGTGCATAGCACTGTATACTAACGAACAGCTTCTCCAGTTAAATTGTGGTCAGAGCAGTAACTGTGAGTAGTAACTTAAAAATAGCTTTATCTTCCTTCTTTTCTTTTTTTCTGCCTTTCTTTCCATGCCTGTGCTAAACACGCAGAAGATTTTCATATGTCCTTTTTAAATGAATACTTATTTGTGAATTAACCAATTAATATCAATTTATAGGACAATAGAACTTATGCCTAATGAATCGAAATTATTATGGTGGCTAATACAGAGTAAAAGTCACTCATCCTGTGAATCATTACATTCATCCTGAGAGTCACTGCCATACATTGGCTAGAATCCAAGCTCTCAGGGCCTTGCACATGCTTGAGTATGTTAGCCAAACACTTAGCACTGAGCTCTATCTGCATCCCATAATCCCAGTTTTGGAATGAGACAGGAAAATTTTGTGAGTGTATGCATGTGTGTTTTTATGTGTGGGACATAGAGATCAGTGATTGAGTTGGGTATTTTTTTTCTCCCATTCTCTACTTGTTAGAGACTGGTTATTTCACTAGTTTTAGAAGACTAGCTGGCCAGTGTGCTCCAGGGACACTCCTGTTTCTTCCTTCCCTGCACTTGCCTCCACATCTCACTTCTACTTAAGTGCTGGGGTCCTGAACTCAGGTCCTCATCCTCACACAGTAAGCACTTTCCAGACTGAGCTATTTTCCCAGCACACAGGGTTCAATTATAACATACAACAATTCTAGGCAGTATGAAGCCTGACAACAAATCTGAATTAAGAAGGCTTCATTTTTTTAAATTTTAGAAAGAAGATAATAATATGTACAGTGGAAATGGATAAAAATGATATTATCTTATCTAGCAGTTTTTGTGAAAAATCAAGTGGTCATTAACTATAAGTTATCATGAGTTTTTAAAAAGTGATACTTTTAATTCTCTCCCCTTCCTCGTGTGTGTGTGTGTGTGTGTGTGTGTGTGTGTGTGTGTGTTTGTCAAAGTGCCTGAAGAGGCCATAAGACAGTGTCAGATCCCTTGGAACTGCAGTTAAAAATGTTTATGAGTTGTCTGATGTAGGTGCTGGGAACTGAACTGGAGTTTTCTTCAAGAACAGTATGTGTGCTCTTACCTGCTAAGCCATAGCTCCAGTCCCAGGTCTTGTGAACATTACCAACTGATACATTTCAGTTGTAGCGTATTTGTTGCTACTATAGAATATAGAATTGGATTATCCCTGCGAACTGTGTAGACTGCTTCTCTTTTTTCCTCTTTCTGACCACATTATAGTCCTCTCGCATTATTATTTATTACTGTCCACAGAACCTCACTCAGTGCTGGCCGCAGACTTGAGTTTTAATCAGTGGCTTGGAATAGCTTCTTAACTTGAAAAGAGCACCCTGGATTTGATATTGGCACAACAGAATAATTTTATTTATGGTAGGTAATTTCCACTTCTCTGAGCTTCCTTGACTCCTTGCACAAGATTAAGGAAATAGGCTATTCTGTGTCTTTTCTAGTTCACAGGGTATGTGATTCTCTGATTATAGTTGCTGATTCTATGCTGAAAGGAAGGGTTGGACATTAAGTAACTCTTTAGAGTTAAATAGAAAACTGCAGGGCATAAGTAAGGTGATCAACAATCTCACTTTGTCCAGATTCTCCCAGTTTTGCACAGAAATCTCTGTGTTCCATGAATCCTCAGTCCTAGGGAAATAGCCACATTTGGTCTCCATATCTCTAGGGAAGTTTAAATAAAAAAAGACATTCTTTCTGTTGTTGCTTGAAGTTTTTTAAAGTTAGGGGTGAATGCAGTAAAAAAAAAAAACATGAGACAAACCCATATTATACAAATAAGCCCCCTTTGAATACTATTTAAATATTGAGTCAGAGTTGCTGTGGACAAACTTCTGTGTGCAAGTGTTACATTAAGCTATGCTGTCAGGTTAGAGATATAGGCAATTGTGTCCCTGTACCTCGGCTAGACAGTGTAGGATTAAGTAGAGAAGAAAAATATAGGACATACTCCCCATGAAACCTCTCTACATGCCACAAAGATGTTATTGTGGCAAAACACATTAGACTGTTCAGAAAAGTGAGTGCTGGTAATAAACATGGACATGGGCCTTAATGCTTCTCAGAATCTAGCTTCAGTTTGGAGGTGGCTAGGCAGAAAGTTTTAGCCATGATGTTTTAAGTAATGCACGGTTGCTGAATGCTCAATTGTTCTGGAAACCACCAGGGAATCTGAAAAGGGAGTGTGGCATTAGTTTCAAAGGAAACAAAATTTTCCAAGACTTGAAACGGGAAGTTTAGGAGATGACAAGTGGGGAAGGGAAGGTTAAGGGAACCTGGGAAAAGAAACTAGTATATAAGAGGGCTATGAGGTTTTTCTCTCTCCATTTCCCCTCCTTTTTAGGGTTCCCACGCCTGCCTTCCTGCTTCCATGGTCTTGTTTGGCACTCACCACTGCACTTGGGAGATTGACATGCTGTAGTGCAAAAGGCATAGGGGTTGGAGCTCAGAGGCCTCCCCTGCTTCCTAGCTGTATGACTGACTAGCTATGCGGGTACTCTGCTTACTGTAAAATGAAAACATACACAACTACTTTACTAGCTTGTTTCAGAAGTAATGAGATAATGTGTGCAAGACACCTGATACTGTATCTGGAGGAAATGAGGGGCTCTTTTTATTTGATCATCTATGTAAGAACAATCTCATTCATATGGCTTCAATGAAATTCCAAGGGGGAAGTTGAGAACACAAAAGCAAGTTAAGATGGGCATGGATAAGTTCTTCACCTTTCATCCAGTGATCTAATCATACAGAATATGTGTGTGTGCGTGTGTGTGTGTGTGTGTGTGTGTGTGTGTGTAACTTAAGACAATAGGCCCTCTCAGGGCCACAAAGACATGGCTCTCTTAGGACTTTGCTCTCTCTTTGTGCGCCATGCAGTCAGCATGGCTAGCAGGGTAGAGGAACCTGTAAATGTAGGAGAGGTGACTCCTGACTCTGTTAAAAACTGACTCCTACCACTCTGCTCATATGCCAAAGTAAGAGCAGTTATTCAGGTCTTACTAGGTTAAGTTCTGGTCCTTCACGGAATAAACCATGCGTGCCCATTTACAGGGAGGGGTAGGTCACCAATAGAGTCTCATTACCTGCTTTGGTGCTCTTCTTTGGTCAACTTCTGAAGTCCAAGAAGTTTCGAAGTTGCTTGTGTCTCTGCCAGTGTTGTCCTTTGTCAGAAGTTTCCCTCCCCTCACCCCTGCCCTCAGAATCCATTTTCATTTCTTCCCAGTTTCTCCAAAATGCTTTTCTCAGCCTTACTACTGCTTACCTCTCCATACTTTACCCACTCCTAATCCCAAGCCATTATAACTCTACATATGTTACCCAAACTTTTTGACTCTACCTACATTACTTCATACTGTGCCCAATCCTAAGCCCAAGCCATTATTACTCTACATATGATACCCAAACTTTTTGACTCTACCTACATTACTTCATACTGTGCCCAATCCTAAATCCAAGTCTTTATGACTCTCTCTCTTCCTACCTTACCTTCCTCTGACCAGTCACTCTGGGATTTCACAGGACTCCATTCAAACCTTAAGTCTTTCCCAAGTCCCTCCCTCTCCTCTTTCTCCCTTCTCCCTCCCCTTTTCCATTTTTCACTTCCTCCCTTTCCCTCCCTCCCTTCTTCCCTCCCTCCCTCCCTCCCTCCCTTCTTCCCTCCCTCCCTCCCTTCTTCCCTCCCTTCTTCCCTCTCTCCCTCCCTCCCTTCTTCCCTCCCTCCCTCCCTTCTTCCCTCTCTCCCTCTCTTCCTCCTTCTCTTTCTGCCTCCCAACTTATTTGTCCCTTTGCTTAGCTAACCCAATAAATCAACATAAACAAAAGTAACAGTTGCCATTGTTTATTGATTATTTTAAAATATCACTTGAAAATTATTTTTATTGGAAAAAAACGAAAATGTGTGATAATGTATTCTTGATTAGAAAATAATAAAAATCAGCCTAACAACTACATTCAGTATTAGTTCTAACATCTATTGTCATGCATATTGTTAGTGCGAATTGTAATTAAAATAGCCCCACATAATACAGGGTTCAAAGAGGGAGACATGCAAGGTGGGTGAGGAAAAGCGCTCAAAGTCGTCAGGTTCAGTCCATCATCCAAGAGGCAGCGTCGTTGTACAGGTAGCCTTAGTTCATAGCCAGAGAGAGGTTCAGAGAGCAGCAAATGCTGATGACAGCTGAGGTAACAGAAGACAGTTGGGCAGAAGTCACTAGGACCCACCATCTAACCTGCAATTATTTCGTCACGCCGTCTTCGATTCCATCTGTGCCTGAAGCAGTTGTAATGACAATAATGCGATGGAAAGGACACAGTTCGGGTACTCCACTCGATGTTCGGGTCGTGTGTCTCAAGCCAGTGGATTCCAAGAATCAGAGGGTAACGTGGTGCGTGAATAATGTCAAACTGGAGCTCTTCAACGTGGTTTCCAATTTTGACTTCAACAGGTGGTGTTTCTTTGGTTACGGGTCCATTAATCAGTGGACGCCCATCGACTGTTTCGAGCATGAGAGGGAAGATGTTATTGCGGATTGGTATCTTCTCTCGAAGAACCACAGAGCGGTCGATGCTATTTCTGTAGGAGCCTGAATCCACCATTGCTTGCTCAAAGAATTGCCGTCTTCCAAGCCGAATCTCAACAGTTAGCCATAGGGTACGGGACATAGATATGGGAAGAGAGGGGGAAGCGTATTTGTAGATTGGCCCGCCCGGGATCCCCCTTACCGCCGGGCCTCCATGTTTCCCGCCTGCTGGGCACGATGAGGCTTGACAGGGCAATCTCTGGCAAAATGACCCGGATGGCCACAGTAGAGGCACAAGTGGCCTTCACGGCGTCGGGCCCGCTCAGCCTCACTGAGGTGAGGTCGATTAATTGTAGCTTGAACAGCCTGATTTTCAGTTGGTGGACTCTCAGAGCCATTTTCCTCCTCAGAGGATGATGAATTGGAATCAGCCTTACCACTTGTCTCCTCTTCAAGGGTGACACACTGAATAATCACATCCGATAGGCTGGTGGCTGGACTTGTGCAAGACAGTTCATTTTGAATAGAACTGGCAAGCTCTTCTTGATATTGAATGCAGAAGGTGCTTTCATCCAAATTTAACTCTTGAGCAATGAGATGGAAGCGGGTCGCATATCTGTGGACAAGGCTTTCGCCTTGGCGCAGCTGAGGGAGGCCTTGTGTAGCCACTTCCATGTTTTCTGGATCGTCAAAAGTGTCTTGGAGCGCTCGAATAAACCTTTCAAATTGTTCCAGCAGGGGACTTTGGGTATCTGCTAAGGGCTGGAACCACCTTCCTGCCTCACCTGAGAAGAAGCTGCCCACAAATCTTACTAGAGCTGCTTCAGCAGGATACAGGTGCCCTCTGGTTCTCAGGTAGCTGTTCAACTGAACTAAAAACTCAGAGAGTTTCTGAGAATCCCCATTGAAAGCCACTGGGTATTCTAAGGGTAAAGTTGCAGCCTCTGATCTAACGTGGGCCTGTGGAAAGGCAGCAGCTGTTCCTGTTCCCGCAACTATTAGGCCCTCTAGGGACTCTTCAGGTACTGAGAGTTCTAGGAACTCCTCGGTATCTGAGGAGTCCAGAGGCTCCTGGGTAGCTGGGTGCTCAAGGAGCTCCGGCTGTGATGAGGTCTCCTGGTATTCTGGAACCTTCTGAGACTCCTCATCATTTGTAAGGTTGTGGAGCTGTAAATTCTGGAGCTCCTTGATGACTGGGGTACCCTGGATGCCTGTGGGCCCTGCCTCCCAGTCTGCTGGGAGTTCATAACCCCTTGAGGTTGCCTGGGGCTTCTGGGCTGCTGGGGACTCCAGAGCCGTCTGGATCTTCTTGACTGCTGGAGGCTTCCAGGTTGAAAGCTCCTGGAGTTCTGGGGGACTGGGGGCCTCCTTGGCCTTTGAAGGCTCTTGGAGTTCCCAGGCTGCTGTGGAATCCTGGGACTCTGGGAGCTCCCAGGGCTCATTGACCTCTGGAGGTTCCCAGGGTTCCCAGTACTCCTTGAACTTTGGCGATGAATGGGGCTCCTTGATCTCTGGTGATCCCCTGAACTCTGTGATGGCTGAGGGTCCCCTAGACTCCTTGATCTCTGGGGACTTCTGGGACTCCTTGATCTCTGGGAGTCCCGTGGGCTCCCTGATGGCTGAGGGGTCCCTGGACTCCTTGATCTCTGGGCTACCCCTGGGTTCTCTGATAACTGAGGGTTCCTTGGGCTCCTTGATCTCTGGGAGTCCCCCGGGCTCTGTGGTCCCTGGGGGTTCCCAGGGCTTTTGTGAGGTCCCAGCTGCTGAAGGTTGCAGTAGCTCTGAGGCCTCTGGGGGCTCGTGGGCCTCTGAGTATTTTCGGAGTGGTTGCTCTTTGGCTGCTCCGGATTTCTGAAGCTCTGGTATCTGGGCTTGGAGGGCAGCATTTTCTTCCATGAGCCTCTTCACTTGAGCCTGCAGGATTTCATTCTCCAATTTCAGAGCAACATAGGAAGCTGCTAAGTCCTCTACCATCTTTTGAGGAAACGGGCCTGGTTTGGCAATTTGCTACCAAGAGAGACTGGGTAGCTGCCTGTGAGGTCTTTGCTGAAAGCGACTCACAGGCGGACGTCAGGCTCCGTGAGTTTTCCAAGGGGTGGGGATTTGGACCCAGCCAAGGCTGATTACCAAGAGGTCACTGGGAGCCTCCGGAGCTCAGCACAGGGAGGTATGAGACACACTGTGAAGAGAAAGGGTGCTGAGGATCAGAAACTGTGAAAAGCACTCATTCAGTACAAAGCAACAAAACCTTTCCAACTCTGCTGGGTTTCTTTTACCACAGGCTCAAGTTCATGAACTGGGGTGTATATATTTGTTTTCACCCCATGACATTTTGCTAGCACATGACCCAGACTTTACATGTCACAATTCATTCTTTGGAAACTTAACATTGTATCAGAAACAATTGTCCCATATTTCTTTGTTTTACAAAGTTTTTAATTTCTAGTATCTGCCTAATATCTGAATGTAACATTTGGATGTTAACAACTGCTTTCAGCGACCAAATCAGATGTTTAGAGCGATATAGGGATTTTAGGTTCTGTGCTGGGGCCATCTCAAGAGATACTTTTTGAATCACTAACATAGGAGTTAGGGGGAAACTCTTTGTCACACCTCAGAAATCATACAATACAAGTAACCGCACACAACCAGACACAAGAGAAAGTTAGCAAAAGTTGAGTCAATAAATAAATATACATACATACATATGTATCCAGCAAACACATGCTTATTATTTATAAAATACTTCAAAATAGTTAGTAAAATACTCTTTATAGATGTACGTTACCATTCAGAGATGTGGGCTGGAGCTCTGCCTGTCTGTGTAGCCATCGCTGAGGAGAGAAGTGTGTGAATGGCTGTGGAGGCTTGCCTTTTCTGCACACACTGAACTCAAACAAACACACCCACTCCCAGAACACGTTCCAACTCTCCTCCGTAACGTAGCTATTTTGAGTATGGAAGAGTGTTTTTTTTTCTTTTGACAGTACCTCACAGTTCAGAGCTAGCAGGAAAGTAAGATGCTGCGCCGATGTGAGGCAGCTTCATATATTCAGTCCTTGGTTACTTTAATAAATATTTGGCCAGGAAATAGGGAGTAATACCACTGCCCTTGTGAAAAGTTGCAAATATTTCTGAATGACCACAGTGGTTTGGGACTTGATTTTTTTTATGTCTGTCCCACGTAACTTGCCCATACTGCATTCACACTGGGACGTTTGTTTAATTTTCACTCAGAGAGCAAACTATAGTCCCCTCAGTCCTTTCTCCTGCCTGCCCACTCAGTCCCAAGGGGCTCTCCTTGCAATATGTTCTTAGAATCTTTACCATGGACAGATCTAGGCAACTTATAATAGAGTAAGGATGCCGGAGAGGCAAACTTTTGATAGCACTTGCAGCAACCCCAACAAGCTCATGACTGATTCTGAATATACCTGTTTGAGGTTCTTCTGCCCCCTTGAGCTGCTCAGGTAGCCCCTGGCAGCACAGAAGTACCCTACTTTTACCTGTCTTTTGCACAGTGATTCTGCTTCATATTTGACTTTGTTTTCTCATGACAATCAGTTTTATGTTGGGCATGGACCATGTGGCTGAATCAGGGACAGCTATTTTAATTGCAGTAATGAGTTACATAAGAACACTTCAAATCATACACCAATTTAGCCATGGTCCCAAGTCTCTTTTTAAAATTATCAGCTCCAAATAAATAAATAAATAAATAAATTTTAAAAAATTATCAGCTCCACTTACTAGCATAGTAGGATAAATCCTGGTGGTGGGATATGCCTAAACCACAGCAAGTTGACTGCCTAGGCTAGCTGAATCTGAATGCAGAGGCTTGAAGAAGTAAAGTAAGATCATTTACAGATTGAATCTGTTCTCTGTCTACCTTGCAATTATTTTAAAAGTAAACCGCACATAAAAATTTCACCATTATCTCACAATGTATTCTATCTGTGCTAAATTTTCAGAGAATTGAAGCATTTTATCACACTGAGAAGGAAAATAATACTTGATATTGCCTTCACCAATTAAAAAAGCAGGGAGACAATTATAGTTATGACCTTGTTTTATTTTCTTATCATTAGTAAGTGGGCAATTTGAGATACAGTTTGTATGATGGCCATGTTTAGACAAACCAGCTAGCTTCACTGCTGTGAGGTTATGTGGTTCTCCAATAGATATTGAGAATTTTAAAATAATCTGTCTCCAAACTAAAGCTCTTCAAAGTGTTATGCTTTCTAGCATCTTGGGACTTTTCTTTATATTTAATACTCATTTGCTATTAAATAATCCTCTACACCATAATTTTTTTGCCTATCTATACTAAATTTACATAGATTTGCTAAACATTTTAGTCCTTCTAAAATTTAGAGTCCAGCCCTCAGTTTATGCAACTGTGAAATGGAGCTAATAACAGTATTTAACTTTGTGTGGGGTGGTCTGAATAATCAGACAAATATCCAGGGATAGTGGTGAATGCCTATAATCCAAACAGTCAGGAGATAGATGCAGGAGTGTCGGGAGTTCAAAGTGATGTTCAGCTACAAAGTGAATTCCAGGCCAGGCCAATTTGGGCTATGTGAGGCCCTACTACCTCTCTCTCTCTCTCTCTCTCTCTCTCTCTCTCTCTCTCTCTCTCTCTCTCTCTCTCTCTCTCTCACACACACACACACACACACACACACACACACATGCACACACACACACACACACCACATATACACACACACCAAACAATGAATGAAATAATGTGTACAAAATGCTTACCAGAGTAAGACAGGTAATCACACTTAATAAAAGTTAAGAGCAATAATAATCTCTGTAGCAGCAGTGACACTTTGAATTTATTCTTTCTAATCATCTTTAAATTATTGAGTTGGATATGTAAACTTTCCAGAATTGTTAGTTTGAGCAAGGACTCCCATATGAAGAAATCTACAGTGCAGGGATTTTCCAGCATTAATTTTTCTTCATTCTGGAGGCTTTATCTTTCCTTCCCGGTTGGGTCATGGATCATTTACTTTGCCAAATAATTCTCTTCAATTAGAACTAGAGGCACCTAAGCGGGAAGATGAGGTGATTAGCATGGGGATTGTGGAGCAGCCAAGATAGATGTTTAAAAAGTCCATGGACTAAAGCACCAGACAGTGCCTTGCCTAGAGGCATATTTATTCAGTGGGTAAACATGGGAACCTTTCTTCCCTGACTCCCCTTCACTAAAGAGCAACGACCAAATTTCAACGTCCTTAAGTACAAGTTTCAAACTGCCTAAACATACAGAATTATTCTCTTTTGAGTGGTTAAAAAAAAAGAGCTACACTGACTTTTGTCAAAATGCCTAAAGTGGTTTTAATATCCTGAATTAGTCAAGTAAGAATAGGAGAGTCAGAGTAGGGAAGTAATCACATCCAAACTTTCATCGTGTTTCCTACATTCTAATCCTTCTTACACTCACATGATGGAGTTTATGGAGTCTTCAGGATGGTTATAAAAACATTTTAAGCAAGTGAAGTTTTGTTAAGTAGGCAAATGAATATTTCAGGAAAAAGAAGACAAATCTGTTCATTTAACAGACATGCAAAGCCGGCACAGTAATAAGAAATGTTCATGCTCAGTTATGTTAATAAGTTGCACATGTTGATTGTTAGCTTAGAAAGCGAAGGGAAAGGTTGAATGAGATGAAGTTCTACTTTGTACATTCCAGTGCAAAGCGTGATTTTATTTTGTTGGTAAATGTACAATCTGAAACATTTTAGATCCCTGCCAGGCTCTTTTTCCCTGCAGCTTTCGGCAATGCAATCTCCTGTTTGCCTCTCTATTAACCCTATATAGAACCAACAGGCAGGTTAGCCCACAGGTCTCTGGCACAATGCCCAGTTCCCCCTTGGGGGCAGTCCCACCCTGGTGTCTGTTGTGTTCAACATGTTATTCCTATGGTAACATTAGAGCTTGCAGTACATTCTTAAATTTAACCCTGTGCTTACGATAGTGTGAAGCCTTTTGATTGTAAGCAACACACCATAATACACCAAGACGGGGGTACTCACTGATTTTTTTGGCTGCTGAAAAAAAGCCAGGAAAGGGTTTCTTCCTCAATATAACTGGGATTCTGAGTGCCTGCTCATAGGTTGGAAAAGGGATTCATCTCAGGAAGTCTCTGGGAGAAGTCAAGATTTGCTATACTTGTCTCCCTTAATGGCAAGTATCATCTTCCAATTTTATTTCTTGCCCCACACTTTTCTATTGAGACAGGGTTTCTCCATGTAACAGCCCTAGCTGTACTGGAACTAGCTTTGTAGACCAGACTAGCCTCAAACTCACAGAGATCCACCTGCCTCTGTCTCCTAAGTGTTGGGATTAAATGCACGTGCCACCACCTCCCCACATTTAAGAAACCTTTTCTTCTGGTCAAATGTCAGCTGGGGAAGGGAAGACCCTGTTGCATAAGGCTTTAAAGGGAGAGTTCTTGGGGTCTTGGAATTTTATAGGGTAGTTTGAAAGAATGCAAACCTTCAAAAATCCTTAAGTTAGAAAATATGTTGTAAGGTAAAGAGAGCGTTTTAAAAGGTGTACATACCTTTACCACTAAATGGACTCAACAGTCTGTATGTATATGTAAAAAATAATCAAAGAAAAAGAAATAATGCACACCAGGCTGGCCTCAAACTCATAGAGATCCGCCTGCATCTGACTCCTGCGTGCTGGGATTAAAGGCGTGCGCCACCACCACCCAGCTAGACAAAGGTTTTAATCAGGGTTGTATGTTAGTAACAGGTTTGTGGGGTGTTGAAAAAGAGGTGATAAGACTTTCCATGTGGCTAGAGAGGAAAGTGGGCATTTAAGAGTATAAGATATAGTGATTAAGTATCAAGGAATGTGAATACCCAGCTCTCTCACTTTTGCTGTTGTGCTGTGTGAACCATATTGAAGAGTAGTTGTGAAAATGGTTTTGGAAAACATGCTATTGCAAAGAACGCAGGCTTTGAAGTAAGGCAGGTCCAGTTCCAATTCCCAGTTCTGCTTTATTTTTTTCTTTACTAGTTATGTAATCTAGATTGTCTGAGATTCATTTTACTCATCTGGAAAGCAGGGGATAATAATAGGTAATTACTGGATTGCTATGAAGATTAGAAACAATGCTAGTATCTAAAAATAGACATTTGCTGAGCTGTAGTAGATGATAAAAAATCATATTTCTACCTCAAAGGGTTGTCACTGTTTTCTTGTCAGTTTATCTAGTGTATCTAAACAAAATTCCCACAACTATGTATATGCAAACTGAGTATATAATTAATCCAATATAATTTGCTTTCCAGACAGTAAACTCACATTCTTTCTTTTTCACTCTCTTTCCATAAACAGTTATTGAATGTTCAAGTAGTTAATTGTGCTATGCAACAGTTGTCTACGTATAAGCTTGCCCCCCCCCTTTGTGTGTGTTATGTGTTGGTGTATGTATGCTGCATGTTGTATACAAATATAACCCCATTTGAAGTTCTTTCTGAAAGAACTTACAGGTTAGAAGAACAAAGCATGTACTTCAGTATTAATATGTTACTGTTGCTAAATGTCCTAGCAGAGGAGCAGAAAGTCCTATAAAAGGAGGGGGTCTGATATTATTGTGAAAGGCGGTAGAAAGAAATGCCAAGTAGAATCAGCGAAGACATAAAACAAGATTTTGGGGTGGACTTTAGAAAAAGGTAAGATTTGAACATGTCCATATGGGGATAAAGTCAGAGTGGATGAGAACAAGAGCATTTTCGAGGTGGAAAAAAGTAAAACCAAAGGCAAAGCGGTTGGAAATTATGGCCTGGGAATAGAGAAGCAGCAGTCCAATTTGGATGAAGCACAGAGTACGTGAGGGAAGTGTATGAGTTCACAGACATAATGTGATACAGAAATTCTCAAAGGGAAATCTGATATTTGGCAGAGATGACAGTAACATGCAAATGTTTTAAATATGCTTGTTCAAGAAATATGTGGTCCTGGCAATTTCCAACTGCTCTATATATCATAATTTTTTAAACTATTGGCTCTTACTAACATTCATTAAGAAATGCCAGATAGATTTTTAATACGCAGTATCAGCTATTCCTCTCAATATTTTTATGAGCTTTCTAATGTATATTTTCTTAAAACTCTGTAATTCTGGGTCTGATTTGCTCATGTCAACTGTAGCATAACATGGTCCTGTTGGTTTAATCTTTCCATCTCAATCACTTCCTCTCGGACATGTTTGTATAACCAGTTTCCATTTCCCCACTACTTTCCATCTCATCCCTGCCATTATTTTCTTCTTGTCATTACTGTGATTTTCTAGCACAGCTGTATCATCTAAACCAAGCGTGGTTCTCTATGTGCACCCTGACAAAAAGATAGGCCCCCTTTTACTCTCTGATTATTTCTTGGCTGAAAGAATGAAGCAGAAAATGTCATTAGCAAGGAGTCACATCAGATTCCTGGGACATTTGTACTTTTTCCGTGTGTGCCAGCGTGTGCAAATGGGAAAGATTACACTGATGAGTTATTTTTCAAGGGCTGAAAAAAGCCGTTTGGGTTTACTGAATTTTTAAAGAGAACAATTCATGAAAATAGGCCATGAAGGAGAAATTGAAAGACAGCAAGAACAAGGAGGGTTGGAATGAAGGGAAGGAAGGGAGAAATGATGTAATTATATTATAATCTCAAAAGAAGAGACGGGGGAGGGAGAGAGGGCGAAGAGCATTGCAACTTCTTTTTCCTGTTGCCTTTAAGCAGGACACTCAATCTTATGGGGTTGCTTTCTAATTCAGAATTTGTGTAACTGGGTTATGGTGCAATATAATCATGGGGCTGCATTGGCATGACTGCAGAGGATGACACAGTTGCAAAATAAAGACTGATGTTTTAGAAGAACTTCAAGGAAGCAGTTTGAGGAAAATTTCAGAAAAAAATCATTAATCATGGGGACTCTGAGTATTGAGGGTAGAGGGATCTTTTTGTTTTCATTTGACATTCTCTGTAGCAATTGAATTGCTCATAAAATACAAACAGACGATTCTTTCGTGGAAAAAAAGTAACCCCACTGTTTTATCTTTGTGTTAGAATTTATTTGTTATTCAAAACCCTCTAATATGTAGTTCCAACCTTGCTCTATGACAAGACTTCTTCTCAACACCTTTATCTACACTCTGATACCCTTTGTCTGGACAGTATCCCCCATGCGGCACATTCTCCTTCTGTTTGTTCTCCTGTCTATCCTCCCCTGAAACTTGACTTTCCACAGCTGTCTTTAGAAATCTGATCCTTTCTTTTGGTTGAGCCCAGAATCTGTCTCCTCCAAGTAGTCTTCCATCATTTCCCTCATCCACAACTACCTATTTCTCTGGTTCTTTGCTAATGCTGCAAATGTAGCCACACGGCTTGTGATTCCTGGGAAGACATTTCCTGTTTCAGTATTCCGTAAGTGGTTAGAGAAGTTCAATGATTTGAGGCATGTTCCCCAGTATTGGATGATTTTTATAAGTGAATTCTCACTTTTTAATTTTTTTTTTTGTTTTTATCGGGGGTGTTAACGCGTGCCTTTAATCCTAACACTCAGGAGGCAGAGGCCCATCTCTGTGAATTTGAGGCCAGCCTGATCTACAAGAGCTAGTTCCAGGACAGCCAGGGTGACACAGAGAAACCGTGTATCAACAAACAATGTATAAAGTTTTTGAGACAGAGTCTTACTATATTGCCAAGGCTGAGCTGCTATGTGTAAACTATTTTGAACTGACAATCCTATTTCAATCTCCTGGATGCTGGGATTTACAGGTGCACACAGCCACAACAGGTGGTAGCTTCCATTTCTAACAATCTAAGATTATTATATTTGTGAAAGATCTTTCAAAGACTCTAAAGCATTAAATCATAAAAACTGATGTTGAGACTATCCTTTTAACTCCCCCCCCCCAAGCTCTTACATTACTACACGAGATCTTTGCATTTCTGACAAACTGTTTGTATAAAATCATTTTAAAGTTTAATCTGTTTCTTTGGTTTGAGCCTAAGTCCAAATTCCCAAGAAATAGAAACCTAGTTTTTCACTGATTAGGGACACAGATTTCAACATCCATTTTCTGTTGGCCACAGCATGTTTAATTTTTGAGAAGAAAAAATAATCACCTAAACATACCTTAATTTAATGAACATTTTGTGTTAATAGCTCATTTGAATGCTTTATTTTATCAGGCCTGATATTTGTAAGTGTCCTGACATCACATTTTAATAACTTCTTAGAAATGATAAGGAATATTACTGTTCGCATAGATCACCCATGGGAATGGTAACAATAATAGAAACAATAAGTCCTGATTAGTCACTTGGCTTGCGCCAGGTGCTACATGAGCTCTCTCCATATATTAACTCACCCAGTTTGTCGAGCAACATGTGAGGCAGTTGCTTTCACAAATGAGAACACTGAAGGCCAGGAAGTCTAATCATATGCAAAGTGACCATGAAGAGCGCAAGTGGCAAAGGTGACACTTCATTTGGTCGTCTGTCTTCAAATTCTTTGTTAGTAGCTGCACTGCACTGCTTTGGTCTGCACTCTTGGTAATCATGGCAAGGTCCTGCCTTTCTGAAAGTCTCCTTACAATTTTCTTAGAAGCATGTTCTGAGAAGCTATGGAAGCCCTAGTGCCCCAGGCCATCTGGAAGTAGAGCCTGGAGATCTAGATCTTAACATGTACTGAGACCTTTAGGAAGGAGATACATTTGGGAACTTTCCCCTTTTCTATTTCTGACACTTTTATATACAGCTTTGAATTAAGCTGTTGTGCAGGTGGGATAAAAAGAATAGAAACTCAAGCTCAACAAAAGCATTCTGAGCAAAAGTTTGTTTTGGAGCTTGCTTACACGTATGCTCATGAGTAGTGGAGAGGTGTGTTTGTGGAAGGGGATTAATTATTGGGAGGACATTGATGAGAAAATGTTGGCTTTAAACAGACGTTCATTCTAATTCTTTTCCAGAAGAGCTCAGCACGTCTGAACAAGTGTCATCATGTTAGATTATTTAAAGACTGGCGGGGTGTGCATTGGTAGGAATACTTAACTTCCTCCTAATTCTGAAAAACTGGCAGCAGACTCAATTTCTCACAGTGTCTGCTTTGGATATTTTTCCTCTGTTTGGTAGGTTCAGTTACTGGTAACCATATCCTTCAGCAGCATAAACCCACAAAAAGCTATTATAAGTCAGTAACAATTTCTTCTGCATTTCCAAAAGTAATTTGCATTTAGTTTGTATCTGTCTGCTTGTCTGTCTGCCTGCCTGCCTGCCTGCCTGCCTGTCTGTCTGTCTCTCTGTGTGTATGCACACTCACTGTGGGGCATGTGTGAAGTTCAGTGGACAACTGTAATGGCTTAGTTCTCTCTTTCGGGGTTGAACTAATGTCCCAAGAGTTGGGTAGCAAGTGGGATTACCAGCTGAGCCATTTCACAGGCCATCATTTGCAGTTTAATGGGTTGCCTAGGAGGCTGTCCTCATTGACTAACCCCAAAGAGCATCTTCTATTGTGGTAATACCTTAGGAAAGCTACTGCAGGGGAACTGGAGAGGTATTTCACTATAAAAATATTTGGGGGGAGGTTACTCATGGTTTGTGTTGCTGTATTCTATGTGGAAATGAATAAATTTCTCTTCTTGTATCTCATTTTAGAAGCTGAGTAACCCAAGAGATGTCTGCTAGGGTAGCCAATGGGAAAACAGACAAAATTTCTTTCCTAAATACTTAAATACAACCTGTTCAGTCCATGTAAAGTTCTTTGTATGTGTACGTTTTTAGTGATAACCATGTGTTATTCGATAACCAATTAGTATGCTTCTCCCTGGGGGAGACAGTTTCTCCCCTTTCAGCATTCCTTAGCTGCCTGTAGTTCTCTCTATAGGGTTGAGGCCTTGTGTTTTCCTCTTCCATGTTAGCATGTCCATTGGTGTCCTTGCTTGGGTCATAGTTAGACAGCCACATTGGCTAGACTTCATGGGTGTAGCAAGAAGAAGTTTCCTTGATGAGGGGTTAGGACTACACTTATCTGTGGGTATAGGGAAATATATTGAGAATGTAGTTAGGGATTATATAGTTTAGTAAATCGGGAATTGTAGATTCTCTTCCAACGTCTATGATTTCACTAGCCCTGGTGAGTTGGCTTGTTTCCAGTACCAGGGATGATTTTCCTTTTTTCAAGTGGGTCTTAAACACAATGAGAGAGCCGTTAGTTAATACCAAGGTATATGCACCACCACAGCACCCTTGGAGTGATGGTGTCATGTTGATCATTGATGTGGTTCAGAGGCACCATACCTGGGTAGGACTGTTGATTGCCTTCCTGCTTTGGAAGCTTGCATGGCACCTTCTGGTACCATGAAAACTAGTCCTCAGGGAGGAGGCATTCAGGTCCCTTCTTGCTCAGAGGGTCTCTGGTCTCTGACTAAAGTGCAGTGTTTTCAGAAATTGGTATTTACCTTCCACCTCTGGGGGGCAGTCAAGGGCAATAGCAATAGCCTCTAATGTTTTGGGAGTCTTTTGGACAACCCTGACCAACAACTCAAAAGAGGACTTCTAATGCCTGGTGTTGGGGTTGTTATTAGGTAGTCTCTATATTTTTTTAAACGTCTTCTGGTAATGTATAGAACAACCACTATTCTGTGGATCTGTATTTTTTATCAGTCAAAGTTCTAGCCAGATTAAAAATCAGGTTCATTTCACTACATAAAAGAAGAACTCAGGGTCTCAGTTTCTGCTCTGTTGTTATACAAGAAATTTTGTTTTCTAGAACAAATGATTTAGTTTTTTGAGCTCCTGGACTCTTGTTTATAAAATGGTAATGAGCAATAATACATACCTTCTAGAAATACCTTATAAATACTGCCTGAAGTTTTCCATCTCCTAAGGGAGCATGGGTAAAGTACTGAGCATGTTGCTTGTAACATAGGACTCTCTTGGTAGCTATTGTAATTATTTTGATTATTCTGCCTTTCTGTGTGAGAGTGGGCTGTAAAAATAAAGTCTATCACCAGAGGGGGGTTATCTTTAAATCCCCATCATGTATTAATTACCTGTGACCTAGGCCTCCATTTACTGCTATGTAAAGTGGAAATAATGCTATATGTCATTTGGTCTGGAGAATTACATATCATTATAATGACAACTTTGTTTAGAATATTAAGGATAAAATCAGCATGTTTGATGTAAAGCTAGGGGCTACATTCATTACAAGAGAAATGACTAACATTGCTTAAGAGCTGACCATATTCTGGACACAGTGCTCAGTCCTGGACATTGATTATGTAATCTGATAGACATAATATACATACGATATAAATATAGTTATTGAGCTCAGTTTTTTAGTTGAGGAAACTGAGAATCAAAAAGATTATTAAATCTTGTGTAGCTAGGAATTTGGATTAGATCTAGCACCCAGACAGTCTTTCTCCAAACCATGTGCTCTTAAATTGGAGTAGAAAAACAGTTTAGAATGTGAAATTCAAGAGCAAAATTCTATATTAAGTTAAAAACCAGACTAAAATGTAAAATAAGATAAATATTTAAGGAGTGCTTATGATGAGTTACACTTAGTGAATACAGTAAATTGGACCTGTGTTTAGATTATTTTATAGTTTGCTCCAACTTCCAAAGTAAAAATAATACTGAGTTAATAATGTCAGCCATTCCCATACATCAAGGACTGGTTTTGTGTGAGGCAGGTACTATCTTGAATGCTTTGCATAAATTGCTTTATTAAATATTCACAATGAATTTATCAGGCAGGGACAGTTATTAATCCCAGTTTATATGAACAAACTGAGGTGCTGGGAGTTAGGAGCGGCACAAACACACATGATTAGTGAGGGGTGAAGGTGTAAGTCTTAATATCAGCATGGGACTGATGTTTCACAGAAAGACTGGACATTTGGGTTCCCCAAACTCCTAGGTATCCACCAAGGTAAAAATGAAAATGTATAATATGCACCAATGTTTCCAAATTTTCACACTTAAGGAATATCTAAAACTTCAACTTGCTTTTCTTAAAAATGTACGATTAACTCAGATGGTTTGTTTGTATGCTTTAGATTGAATCTATGGGCTTTTGAATGATTATCTTGCAGGAAGAGAGACAGGGTGAAGGGGGCACAGAGAACACATTTTTAGAGAATAAAGTTCTGTTTTTTTTTAAAGCCATACTGTCCTAATTTGTTGTGGCACCTCTAGGAAACAAATATTGCTTTATCCAGTTCCCAAAAAGATGCCCCCGGGTGAAGCAGAGCACTGGGTTGAAAGGCAGGAATGACGAGTGGGCAAAGAGATTTGGAACCGGAACCAGATACAGCAGAGGGAAGACAGCACATTTTGCTGATTACACAATCAAGGACCAGCTCTGTGGAGAGTAATCTCAGAAGACTCCTTCAAGTGCCCCTACTCACGCCAGCTTTCTGTCTTATACCAATATGGAATCAACAGTGAGCAGCTGTCGCCCTAGCTAAGTGTTCAGGAACTGGGAGTTGAAAACAATTTCCACACCCTGGAGACATGAGCCCTGCCCAGTGTTTTCCCCGCCTCAGAAATCATCACTTGACCTCAGAATGATTTACATGAGTACTAAAGAGTCTGGCAGGCAAGACAATGCTCCCTATGTGGATCCTATTCTTCCATCAGAATTGGGAGATTTGTTATTATCCTTTAAAATTTATCTTTAACGTTTATTTGTTTTGGTTGCTTGCCTTTTGAACGCTCATCTGGTCATTTATCGCCCCACCCCACCCCCTGCACATCTCCCTTTGGCAATGCTTCATGAACTGAGTTTGACTCAACTTGGCTTTGTTTTCTGCATCAGGTGAAGTCCCATTTTGACTCACCACCCAGGGGAGTAGGGGTGACCAGGGGTACTTAGGATTTACTTGGCATTTTACTGACAGGACCAGAGCAGGGTGACTGTTTCCAACTCATTTTGCAGTTTGCATTTGGTCTAATTTGTTTCCTTGGAAAATGCTTTTCATTTGCTTGTCTTTACAAATCTCAAATATTTCTGCCTTGTTTGAGTCCTGGGGTGGATCGGTAGCTGTCTCAAGTATACAAAGATAACTGTATGGTACCTAAGTTTTAGGTCCCTGCATTACTGACCTTGTTTCCAGGGTGCACCTCTGCTTTCCTGGAAAAGAATATTTAAAAAGTACAGATTCGTCCAATAGGTGACCTGCTGCTGGGGTAGGGTCTTTTGACGATTTCTTTTTCTGTCATTAACTTAATGCTTGCTTATGGTTGATCTGATAATAGCTTTCAGGTGCATGCTTAGGTTGGTCTCACCTGTTTTTAATTTTGTTTTCCGTACAAAATCTACTCAACAATCATTTACTGAAGAACATAGAGTAGCATACATCACTCACTTTAGTTGGATTGTAATTCTGCTTTTGTTTTGTGTTTTGAGACAGGGTCTCAAGTAGTCCAGGCTAGAAGTGAGCTCCCTATATAGTCAAGGTTGGGTTTGAATTCAAGATCCTCCTGCCTCAGCCTCACAAGCACCAGGGTTAGAGATTTGTGCCACAACATCAGATTCTAATTTACAAATATTAATTTGGGTTTTTATGAGAATCGTATTCGTCTTAGCAAGAGTAAACAATGTTAAAGTCTCTCTCCCAATCTGTTATGACAGTTTAGTGGGTACAGTACTGGTCTCCAACTCAAAAGATTTCTGTTTCAGTGAATATAAGGCACATGTGGTTCAAAGATGTTATTTTCTTTCTAGCACCTTCACTATCCAACACTGTGTTAAAAAAATTCCTTGAGAATTTCATACAATGTACTTTTTGTGTATTATAACCACTCCTGATTTTAAAACATATTGTAGAGCTGTAGTAGTAAAATTAGCATAGTATTGGTACAAAACAGTCGTATTAATCATTGGAATAAAATCAAGATTCCAGATATAAGTACATGTACCAAAGGTCTCCTGATATTTGACAAAGTTGCCAAAAATATACACTGGAGAGAAGACAGCATCTTGAAAAATGAAAGCTAGATATCCACATATAGAAGAATGAAACTTTATTGTTTCTACCCTGCATATGTGTCTATTCCAAATGAATCAAAGGCCTCAATATTAGAACTGAAATGTTGAAACTTTTAGAAGTAAGAGGAGTACACTTCAGGATATAGGATCAGATAAGGGCTTTCTTAATAGGACTCCAATCACCCAGGAAATAGGACAAATAATCAACAAGTGGAACTTCATGAAAATAAAAAAGCTTCACTATCCTTAGTCATCAGGGAAATGCAAATTAAAACTAGGTTGAGATTTCATCTTACCCCAGTCAGAATGACAAAGCTTAAGAAAACAGAAGGCAACAAATGCTGGTAATGGTATGGGGAAGAAGTACATGCTCATGAGGCACTACTGCTAAGAGTAAAAATTTGTGCATCCATTGTGGAAATTAGAGTGGTATTTTCTCAGTAAGTCAGCAATAGATCTACCATGTGACCCAACTAATCCATTCCTGGGCATATAACTATAAGACTCTATTTCCTATTTATAGTGACACATGGTCACCCAAAGTTATAGCTGCTCTGTTTGCAATAGCTAGGACATGGAAACAGTCTTATTGTCCATCATCTGATGAATGGGTAATGAAACTGTAGGGCCTATGCACAATAGACTTTTATTCAGCTGTAAATAAAAGTATAATTGTGAAATTGAAAGTAAATTGATGGAGCTGGAAAATATTGAATTGAGTGAGGTAAATAAAACCCAAAGGGACAAATGTCACATGCCGAAACACACATATGGAGTGTTTAATCTTTAGATTTGTGTGTTGAACTTGGAGTGTCCATAGAATCCCCAGAATAATTACTTTTTTATTCATTATCTATTTCTTTGAATAGAAGTAACTTTGTCAAGACAGGAACTTTTGATCTTCAGTTTTTCTTATGCCTAGGATGTTGCCTCTCATTTATTAAGAGCTCAATAAATACTTATGGGACAATGAATAAATAATTACCTTCAGAAAGCAACATCTTTATCAGCCCTAACAAACTTTCCTTCAGTCTAAAGCCAAGCCTCTTAGGAATAGAGAACTCATCTTTTACCCATATAACTCATTTTATTGTTTTTATAGATATTTTTCCTAGTGTTGTATTCAAATCTCCTTTAAAATCATTTATTTATTCTTATTTTATGTATATTGGTCTTTTGCCTGTGTGTGTGTGTGTGTGTGTGTGTGTGTGTGTGTATGAGGGTATCAGATCTTGGAGTTACAAACAGTTGTTAGTTGCTATGTGGGTGCTGGGCATTGAACCCTAGGTTCTCTCGAAGAGTAGTCAGTGTTCTTAACTGCTGAGCCATCTCTCCAGCCCCCTCAAATCTCCTTTCATAAAATGTTGCTCCTTGGTTTTTATCTTTTTTTTCTGAATCTACATTAAATAAGTTGGAAATTTTCAATACACTGCACTTTCAACTATATTGTCCTTAAGTCTAGCGTGGACAAAACAGCACTGAACTATTTCTCATAGTATACACTTTTGACTAGCTCTCATCATCTTTATTTTATTCTTTGGTCCCTTACATAGGTACCAGCACTGTAGTCTGTCTTGTGCACAATGTTGCAAGTAGTCTCTCTTGGGTAAATGGAAACTCTTTCATCAGCACTTTATGTGTATAGCTATCCAACATGTTCTATCCCTAAATGTCCTATGTTTCACTCCACACTTCATCATTCTGTCCACAGGATATCATGAAAGACCTTATAAAATGACTTGCCAAAATGCAGATATATTTGGCCTATACCGTCCCACAAATCTGCTAGCGTAGCAACACTATCCAAAAATGAAATGAGTGTAATCTACTTAGAAAAGCAATATTTGTTCTTCATGCTTCCCACCCATTTTTGAATGGTCATAAACTATTTGAAATGACTGATGCCAAAAGTTTTAGGAAAGTTAAAAAATTAAAGCACTCAAGAATTTGAAATGATCATTGCAATCATTCTTAACTTTTCAGATATTTTTATATTTCTACATACACATCTCTCCATAGATGCACACACACTATTTAGGCATTCCTACATATATACATAAAATTACAAATATGTCCATGAAAAATGTGATGTATGTGTTTTCTTTATTTCTGGCTGTAGAATCGTTGAGAAATAACAATACTGCTAGTACTGACAGAAATCCTTATAATTAGAATCTTAAATCAGTGTTCCATCAGGATAAATCAGTGAAATACAAACTCTGTGTTCTATTGTTTCATTGTGGCAAGCACGGATTCAAAAACTGTAATAGTACATCTTGTCCTATCTGGAACTTTTTAAAAAAAAGAATGACAGAAAAAAAAAAAAACACTTCTTTCTATTTTTTTCTCCAGTAAAGCACAAATTCAAGAGAATGTAATCTGCAGGAAGTCTGGAGGAAGACCTTGTACTCTCAGGGTCTTTGCCCCCCTCAACTTCTATTGTTCCATGTTACACTAAATTCTTTTGTGTGCAAGTGAATAAAACATATGGCATAGGTTCGTTCATGTGGATATTTCTGTCTTTCCGAGAGAGGCAGACATAAAATAGTCCCAAGTCTGAGATCAGACTAATTAGCCATTTAATCTCATCCTGAAACTCAGAATTCCAAAAAGAGACCCTAATTTGAACTTACTAAAAGATTTTTCAGAAATCGATAAAAATGCAAATGTATATATTTTTTTCCTGTCTCGAGTAAAGTGTTTACTCCAAATTGAAATGTTTCCTTTCCAAATCGTTGGCCAATTTGATTAGTGGTCACTGCCAGTTTAAAAATTCTGCTTCATTAAGTACAGTCTAAATATAACAAATATTCTATTATTAAGGATAAAGATTCAATAAGTTCAGGTTATAAATATATATCCTGTTCCCATAACATGTGAATTTTATAGAAAGTTAGCTTTCCTTAAGTTTAAATTTTGGTCATTTCACTGCTTTCTTATAATCTACCATAATTTTATCACTTTTGTTGCTGCTTACCATTTTCCTTTAAACTAACTGTCTTGAAGCTTAAATTCAGTATTTTTTTTTGCTATACTAAACATTATATTTGTTGGCACCATGGTGATACATGCTAGATAACATTAAATGAAATTTGTTCTTGTATCGTGTAATTACTACCATATGTACAAATCACTTCCATTAATAAATCTAAAGGCATATTGTGCCTTCTGACACAATTTCTACAGTACTGATTTTAGTGTCTATATTTTTCATTTTCATTTATTCAGAAATTCAAAATTCTATTATAATACAGACATGAGGACTTCGACCAGTTCTCTTCAATGTCATATATACTTGTATAAAGGTAGAATGACAGAGCTTTGTGATGAGGGAGGGAATTTGTTTCTTCTCTTTATCATTTTTCGTACTGTAGAGTTTCTTTGCAATCTTTTGAATGGTTTTCAAAGTTCAGTGATCTATTAGATGCATGCTTAATATGTATTTGATAAGTTTCTCTTAAGTCATCTTTTGTCCTAGAAGAACTAGAATTGAGCATGAGAGAAAGACATTAGAAACAAAATGCAAAAGCTAATAGATTTGCCCAGGTGAATTGGGTTGTGGCAGACATTTTTGCTTTGCTAAACCAGCTGAAATAATAATATTCGAAGCACAGCTGGAATCTTATTGAACTTCAGTGTAGTTTAGTCTATTCTACGGATACTCCAAGAGATTAAATTCAATTTAGCCTAAGACTTTATGTTGACCCCACAAAACCTTTCAGTAGCTGTCTCTTCTATTTCTTTTGCAATGATCACAAGCCTTTTGGTTCTCAGTCATCAGGGTCAAAATTTTGCAGGGAGAGGAATAACATTTTCATTGTTATTGAAGGTTAGGTTTAAAAAGACAAAGTATTTGTTTCTTTTTAGTCATTGTTTTTCTTGAGGTCACATGCCCATTTTCAATCTTGTTATTTCCAAAACAAACTAAATCAAAGTAAGGCACTCTTCATTCAATGATCTATATGAATACTGACTAAAGTTGAATTACTGTTAAAAAAGAGAAACCCTTAAGTTAAAGCAAAATGTAAAGAAATGTAAATGCTATTGTTTTTTAGCAAAGACATTTAATGGCTCCCCTAGAAAATGTTGTGATTGTTTAGAGATTTCACAAGCCAAAGTCGTAAATGCAATATACTGGCTCAGGAAAATTTATTACATCTTGTTAGAAAACTGTTGCTGGAGATCCAGGGTCACTTAATGTCATCCCATGGATCACGAATTGGCATGAATGATAGATATGATGCCTTATTTCAGAGAAGATCTAAGGAAAAGACAGAACCAAAGGCCTTCATGTCTTCAGTAGTTAGTTTTAGATCACTGGGCAGTGAGTCTAGAAGTACTGAATGTATAGATTAGTGGTTATCAACCCTTAATGTTTATCAAAATTATCCTGAGGGTTTATTAAAACAAAAATAAGTATGCCCCACCCCCTAGAGATTTTTACTATGAAGATCTAGTATGGGTTCACCTAGAGGTTCCCAAGTGATGTTGATATTGTTAGTCTGAGAAAATACAATTGCCATTTCTACCATGTATGCTTAAAAATTCTACCATATTCATATGAGATAACATGGATCTAGTGGGTTACAAACTAGAATTCAAAACTGGCAAGAAAGAGTGTGAATAGTTGTTGAAGATATACTGTATATAATGTCCTTTCTGCATGCTGTACGCTGACAGTTTATTTAAATGAATTTTTACTTCATTATCTCTAGTTTCTTTTTTTAATTCAGAAAATTAAACTTGGCAAATTAGCTTTCTCTAGATAACACAACTTTTAGTCATCAATTATGACATTCAAATCCAGCTTCAAAGCCTACATATTTTCCACTAGTTCACAATGGTAAATATATTATTTTTAAAGCATAAATATATATTTCTTGGAGAAGCAGTATCATATAGAACAAGTGAGACGCTGTGAGTTATCAGGAAAATCAGGCTCCACTCCTGACTACTGCTAATATTATCTATTGATCAATCAGTTCATGCAGCCCTATCAATCCATTCATCTATCCATTACTAACTACCCAAATGTCTATACATAACCCACTAATCAATGAATTTTACTCATTAACTTGTTCATCAAGCTGAGTATTTTAGCCTAATACTTTCCCTTCTTTAATTGAATATGATGTGATGGGAGTTGTGTGTGTGTGTGTGTGTGTGCGCGCGCGCATGTGGTGTGTGTGTGTGTGTGTGTGTGTGTGTGTGTGTGTGTGCATTCATGTGTGTGAGTGCAGGCACGTGTGTGCCATGGGCTATGTGCAGATGTAGAAGGCTAATCTTAGGTTTCAGTTCTCACCTTTCCATCCTGTTTGAAACAGGATCTTTTTGTTTGCCTCTGCATATGCCAGACTAGCTGGCCTGAGAGTTTCTGAGTATCTCCTGTCTTTGTTTCCCATCTTGCTGCAGGATTTCTGGCATTACAGATTCACTAGGCTGTGTGGGGTTATGGGAATTCAAATCCTCTGTGTACTTTCTCAGAAAGCAGTTTACCAAGTAAGCCACTATCCCAACCCTACTTTCCCTTCTCTAGGTTTCACTTTCTGCATAAGTGCAATGAGAAGTTTATACTACATGATATTTAAGGTTGCTTCTATTCTTTAAAGCCAGATGATGCCTGAAGCCTTCGCAAGCAATAAAAATTAAAGGCATTTTTTAGGTAAACATAGCACACTATCCCTAATAAAATGGAATTCACAGGAAAATTCCTAGAGAGTTACTACGGAGCATTGCATGAAAATGAAAAACACAATGTTCTATTGGTGCTGCAAATTAGCCTCTTCAAAAACAATGGGCATATTTGAAGAGCACAACCATTATAGCACTGATGTTAAATATTTCACAAAATAAAAACAACAAATTGACCGAAAGCTAGGTTACAATAATTTCAAGGATCCTTAGACATTATGACATTTATTCATAATAATAAATGCTTAAAACCAAATGGAAAATTATGACCACTGTGAGCACTTAGATTTTGAATTTTCAAATTTTCAAACTAAATTGATTAGTGTTTTATTCTTTATGAAGAGATATTTTATCTGAGATTTAAAATTGTCCTTTGTTCAAAACTCTAACTCTTCTGTGCACTTTAAGAAAACTTGTGAGAGGTTCACATGCAAAACTAATGGGGGCACAATAACAACACGAAGCAATATAAATGAAACCATGTGAGTGGGGATTGTGAAATGCCAGTGATAGTCAAGCTGTTGCAAGTGAATGCCAGATTTATCTGGGATTGAATTACAGTGTGAAATGACTTCATTCCTTACACAGACCTTGCATTTTGGGTTACGTTTGACAAAAAACATTATGCTTTTTTAAAATATTAAAATTCTTTTTTAACTGTTCCTATGTCTATAGCATTTACTTTGGAACTTCAAAGATTTACCAGTCATTATTTAGATCCTTGGATATTATTCTGTCCCTGAAGAAAAATAAATGCTTATCAAAATTGTCACGCCAATCAGTAAAAGATGACCCATCTTTGAAATTGTTTTGTATTACACTTTATGTGTATCAAGATGGGAGACACATTTTCTGCAGCATTTCTAAAACCAGAGGGGACTGTAAGAATTTGTGGATTTTATGTATTCTTTTTCAATATTTTCCCATTGTTTATACTTTCAAAAATGAACCAATTAAACCTGAGATGTTACTTAAAAATATATTTGCTTTGTATAGAAAGTATTCTATCAGATTGTGGTCTTCTTCTTCTTCTTCTTCTTCTTCTTCTTCTTCTTCTTCTTCTTATTCTTATTCTTATTCTTATTCTTATTCTTATTCTTATTCTCCTCCTACTCCTTCTTGTTTTCTTTCTTTCTTTTCTTTAGTTTGATAGATTTGTTGCACCCAGACACCACCAGCTTAGGCTCTTGGATGTCACCAATACTTACAGAATGTTCACAAAGTATCTCTAGAACAAGGCTTGTTATCATCAGCTGATAGCTACCTGGATAGTGTTTCTTTTTAAAGAGAAAATGAACCTTTCTTTTGCTTAAGGAATTTATCCCCTAACCTGAGAAAAATGTCCAGGCTCCTGTCATGATAAAATAGGCTTGAAGAAACTGCTGTACTATTTGAGCTCTTTCCAATATTCAGAGAAAGGCAAATAAGAATGAATTTGACTTATCCTCAAAGGGAAAAGTTGGCAGAACACGAAATATTCTGCATGAAGTTAAGCAGTTGAAGAAACACCATGTTCTTCTATTAGTTCAGTTTTGATAGCAGCTAGGATTTTCAATAGTTATAGGAGACCAAAAATGTTCTGCTGACTTTGGAAGAAAATGAATTGATTCAGCTGTTCAATGAACAGCAGATGACTTGGGGTAGTGCTTTTCTTTTCTCTGTATGCATGGTTATCATTATACTTTATCTGGAGTTCTCTATATGGTGAAAACAAGAGGGATTTTCTGCAGGTAGAACAATGACCCCTTTAACTTTAACTTGTTATCACAGTTAACAGGTATTATGATTCTAAAACTGAAATAACTACCTGTAGCCAAGTGATTTGACATAGTTTGGAAATAAAATGATAGATTTTGTCCAATATGTAAGCTTTAGACTTCAACTCCTAAATAAGAGTCCTCATATTTATTCCTGGCCAAGTCTTGAGCAACAAGCCTAACCTCATTTTTTTTTGCTTTTATTTAGATTTCTAACCTCCTTTTATTCACATTTTTATTTGCTCAGTGAGATAACACACTGGGACTGTGTGGTTTGGGTGGAACGTTTCAAGCAGTTTCAGGAGTTTATGCTCATTAAGGCATGCCTGGATCTGCCCAGGAATTTCATAATTATTTTTGCTAATGGTAAATGAAAACATGCCGTGATGGATTTGGTTTCCTTCCATGGATGTTAGCATGAATGTCTAGATTTCAAAAAGAAGATGGTTAAACTTACCATAAAGCCTCAGTTTTAAATTCAATGTGGTGCCATGGAAAGAACATTCACTATTGGACAGATTATCTCATTTTCTGTGTCATAATTTTCTAATTTGTCAAGTAAATTCTAGCACCTTCTCTCTAATCTTTGGGGAATGGTATAAAGATTAAGTAAGGGACAACATGAATATATTTATAATATATAAATTCCATGCAATTAAAATTATTTACTTCTTAGTTTTTTCAATAGAGGTAATATTTTAGTCTAGTTTCATCATTTTCCAGATAAAGAATCTGTATTTAAAACCAGTTTAATAAGATCACCAATCAGTAAGTTGCAAAACTAAGAATAAATCCAAAGAGATTTGATACTCTAGATACCTAAAAATACTGAATGATAGACTGGTGGAAACAAAACTATTAGCAGTATGTGTATTGCTTGAGAATGTTTTTCACATGCCCTAGAAAAGTCTACTCTCTTATCAATCAGTTCTGTGAATGGAAAAGTTCTTAGAAGGAAACATTCTATTTTAGTTGGAAAATAGTTATAAGAAAGTTAACATTCAACATTTCTTTAGAACTTCTATGCGCTGAGTGGTTCTTGTTTTTTTCTTAATGACTGAAGGTAATAAACTCAATTCCTTTTCACCTGACAAGCTTTGAAACATTTTAGGCTAGTGACTGTTGTGCCTATGCTTACAATTCTTAGGCAAAGGTAACTCAATTTCTTTTAGCTATTCATTTATAATTAAAAAATAGAGTAGTTTGTCTAGCACCTACCATGTACCAGAACCTATGCTACATGTTGAAAATGTTCAGATGGATAATATGCAATATTTGCTTTCAGCATAAGTAATAAAACGTCAGTATGTGCTGTAACAGATAAGAACCGAGCACAACCTGAAATGAAGTAAAGAGAAACTAAGGAAAATATTGAAAAATAATATTTTGCTTCATCTAATGAGCCAAATTGATGAAAAACAAGAACTGTTTGGGGCAATTGCACACTGATCAGCAATTTGGAATGATGAGTGACAATGAAGGCCAGTAGAAGAACAGCAAGTTTTGTGTGCATGCATGCATGCCTATGTGTGCATATCTATGTGTTTGTGTGTGCTCCATCAAGTTGTGAATTCAAAAACTGACTTTCCTTTACAAATGTTACTATAGGATTAAATTCATAAGATGATATTTTAGGAAAGTTTTCCCCACCAACTCTTGGTATGAAAGACTTTATGTTTATTCAGGGTGATGAAAGTATTTGAACTGCATGGAAAATAAAGTAGCTATTTCTGAAAATTTTTGTCATCAATAGGAGTGATGACTGTATTTTAGAGTATGATCTCTGAATCCTCTTCATCCTTCTACTAGTTTATATACTTTTTAAAAAGTAAATTTCATTGGCTATACCATTGCTTCATTTTCAACTGTTCTATTTGACAAAGTACAAATCATAAACAAATGATTACTTAAATTGTTCACATACACCCATGAGTTTATCAAGTAATTATACCTGTATGGTCAAAATTTGAGTTGTTATAGAAATGGTGAAATTTGAATCCTTCTGTCCTTTGTCAATAGAGTTAACCATAAAGACATGTTTTCCCAGCACAAAGCATGAAGCGATATTGTGAAGGATGAAGGCCAGTTACTTCTTTAAACTCTGTCATGTGACTTACAATTTGTGCAGACACTACACAGAGCACAGCTCTCCCATCACCTTGGAGTGGAAACTTTTGGAGCTTGAAGGGTCTCTGGAGAATATCTACTCCAACCACCTTAATGTTAGGGTAACATATGAGAAAACTTTTTGGTTGAAATTGTGGTATTTCCGACAAGTCAAACAGTTTTCTCATTCGAAAGTAACCCCACTTGGTTAGCTTTAGATTTTTGCCATAGTCATAGATTTTATAATTACTGGCTGGAAAGGACTTGGGTCAGGTAATCTTACTTTGAATAATATTAGTCTTGTGATGGAAGACAGTAAAGAGTGGCTTGAAGACTCACAGAAAATTATTTGTATGCTGTGTGTTACAAATGGGTTAAAAACAACGAGTAAGAATTATAATGGCAGTGTGCTTCAGTTTCTGCTTGTTCCATGTACTTTGGTTTTGTAAACCGACTAGGCATACCATGCATAATTGAATCCCAAGAAAGTAGGTTTCCTATGCCTAGGAAACCAGGGTTTTTTTTTTTCTTTTTTCCACAGAGGAAAGAAAGCTGAATTTGTTTCTAAAGAAGTCAATTCACTGAGCTAGGGAGAAACTCTCAAGCATTTCCAAAGCAATCTTCATTTGTGGGCTGGAGCAATGAATAGTCGGATGTTTATAAGGACTGGCATGGCACCTCGTGGCCTGTTTTATCAGCTGTGGCATGTGGGCTGGTTTAGTAGTAGTCACCACTTTCCTTCAGTGGAGTCCTACCTCAGTAGTGCCTTCACTTTCTCATTCATCAGAGTTATCTCTTCATTTGCTACTGACTTGTAAGAGTTGATAGTTATCAATACTCTTCCATGTATATCTTATTGAGATATGTTGACAGATTAGCAGTCTGTTAAAATAAGGACAAAAAGCCATTGTAGGACTTGCAACGATAAAGAACCCTTTGCTTAGTATGTCCAGGGGCATTTATCTACATGAGCTTAATTTATTCATCACACTCTGTTATACAATATTTACTCTCTTAATAGATTCAAGGGAGTAGAGACTCAGAGAAGATTACTTGGCCAAAGATATACATACATCTTATTAGTGGGAGAACTATATCTACATTCAAGTCTGTTTAATCCCAGTGCATAATTTAGGGACATTTACAAAATGTAGCATTGTAACTACAGCATCTATATTTGGATAGTAAACAGAGTAAAGAAATAAGAGTCTCATAAGCCAGTTGAGAGACGAAGTATAGAGGGCACAGGTTTCAGAGACCTCCATTTGAATATAAACTCTGCCAGATACTAGCTGTTACTGTAGTCATTTAACTACTTGGCGCCTGAGTTTTCTTATTTGTAAACTGGCAATAAATATACTTACCTCACTGAGTTGTAATAGATTAAACATGATGTTTCTTTTTGGTTGTTTTGGGATTTTTTCTCTTTTTCTTTTTTTTCTTCTTTGTTTTAAGACAGGGTTTCTCTGTGGCTTTGGAGCCTGTCCTAGAACTAGCTCTTGTAGACTAGGCTGGCCTCAAACTCACAGAGATCCACCTGCCTCTGCCTCCGGAGTGCTGGGATTTAAAGGCATGTGCCACCACCACCCAGCAACATGATGGGTTTTTAACTTTTTGGAAAATTAATGATAAACTTCTAGAATTATATATTTGGATGTTATTATTGTTCAACTTATTTTGTTTTATCGATCAGAGAGATAGACTGAATATAGGATGTAGAATCTGTCTCCAGAAGAATTGTCTATGCATTGAGATTCCAAGTACATTTTACAGAAGAGCCAATTTGCTCCTCCATTTTTCAGTAACAGCTTATTTGGGTACAGAAATTTGGGGACTTTTTAATAATTTCAAGAAATGAAGTTTTTACTCTACGCACGGCATTATGAGTGGTGTAGAGAAGTGCAAACTGTCATTGGACAATTCAGGTCCTTCTATTACATCTTGTCCACTAACTCAGCATCATTTAATGAGTCACTCTAGCATTCCAGGCATTCCTTTTTTTAAAAAGAAAACTTTTATTCATTTTGTTTTATGTGCATTGGTGTTTTGCCTGTATGTATGTCTCTGTGAGAGTGGAACTGGACTTACAAACAGTTGTAAGCTGCCATGTGGGTGCTGGGAACTGAACCTGGGTCTTATTGGAAAGGCAGTTAATGCTCTTAACCACTGAGCCAACACTCCAGCCCCCAGGCATTCTAATAATATTGGTTGTGACTGAGTTAGAAAATAAATAAATGAGATCTTAGTTCCCGTTTCATAGACTTCCATAGTCTTGGTTGCTAAAGAAAAATTCCTTAACAGAGGTCTGGATTTAAAGGGATGGCTCAGTAATTAAGAGCCTACTGCTTTTCTAGAGGACCCAAGTTCCTTTTCCAGCACATATGCCAGGTGATTCACAATTGCCTGTAACTTCAGCTCTATGGAATCCGATGTTTCTGAACTCTGCAGACATCTGCACTCGCAACTGCACATACATATACACAGACACACATGTACACATAATTAAAACGTGAAATAAATCTTTTGAAAAAGATTTCTGTGTATGTGGCAATAGGAAAACAGAAAAGGAAATTGCTTCTTGTTATGATGAGTGAATGTAAGAGGGAGCATTTTTGTTGAATCTTACTGATTTGTAACTACAATAGGAGACAATTTTATTTTATTTCTAAAACTGATTTAACTTTTTTCTCTTCCTACTTTCCTCCATCCTTCATTCTTTTCTCTCTTCTTTCTTTCCCTCTCTCCTTCCCACTTTCTCCCCCCCTCCTTTCTTTCTTTCACACAAGAGCTCAAATTCATGTCCTCGATATGGTAGGCAAGTGTTTCATCACAGAGTTTCATCTCTATTCTTTGTTTTTTTTAATTTTAACTGTACACACACACACACACACACACACACACACACACACACAAGTATATGTATAAGTATAGCCTCTGAGGCAAATTGTCTATGTTCAAATCCTGATTTAGCCACTATGACTACTACCACTATCCATTTTTTGACTTGATGTCTTCATCTTGCAAATGGGGTAACGACAGTGCTTTTCTCATAGGGATATTATAGCATTAAAGAAGATAAATGTACATAAAGCACTTATTTTGGTGCCTGGCATGCGTCAACAATGCAAGATGTTAGCTTCATCATCATTATTATTATTACCATGGCTTTGGGACTTATGCAACTTACATACTTGATCTTCCCATCCAGTTACTGAGTAATAGTCAAAAATCATCATTTAAAGAAAACTGGTCTAATGCTACAGGAGGTGCATAAGCTGTGTGTTGAGACAAGAAAGACACTTTGTTACAGCTTCAGCATAGTTGCAACAGTGACCCGTATGTGAAATCTCATTCTTACTCTTTGAAATTCAATTTAATTCCACATTTGACATGCAGCACATGCTCAGAAAATTTTTGTAAATAATTTTTTATGAACAAAATAATTTATGAACAAAATAATTTGAGTTTTATCACTTCCTATTGAATGGGGTATTTTAAATGCCAGACTTGCTTGAATAAGAACTGCACTTTTCCGAAGTGATTGCCCACATTCCTACAGTAAAAATCCCTCTGCAATCCTTTGAAAGTAGACCGAAACAGCATCAAAATTAAAACGTTTGAGGACACCTCTCTGCCTTTCCAAATGAGAGGAGAGGCAGAGAATTTCACATCTCAGTTTGACATTTTGTATCTCCTTTTTCCACAGCAGCTCATTTGAAAGCTGGAAGGCAGACCATAATTCCAGATTTCCATCAATTATTTAGTTGCTCATTAGCATAGACAGTCAAAGCAATACCCTGCTCTGTTTTAAGGGTTCCAATTTTAAAACATTCTGCTTATGTTCTCTGTTTGGAGGTTACTCAGAAAATTTATAAGCATCAGCACCACTTGTTTGTTCTTGGAGGATGGACAAAGAAACACGGCCTGTGAAAGTACTGACCTCAAGCCTTAATACGGTACAGCCAAGGGAATTTTTCCGCCATCCTAACATGTGAAGAAGATGAAACCCCTCCTGTTTTTTCCTTTCTTGTTTCCCACTAAACAGAGGCTCCCTTGCTAGCATTTCAGAAACAGATGCAAGGAAATAGAATTGCTATTGATTATAAACTTAACAGGAAAATTCAGGTCTGGATGATTTCACTCTCCTCATCACCTGGTGCTGGGTTTCTCCTTGCAGGCCCTGATGACTAATTCTTGAATGAATAAATACATTTACCATGTAATGCTTCACTGGAACAACATTCAGCTGTGGTAAAGGGAAGAGAAAACAGGAGGGAAAGCATGAGGGTAGGGAAGGAGCCCACAGAGGAGAATTGAGAATGCTGACATAAAACTTGGCTGACTTCCAATATTTAGTGGAGGGCTGGCCTTGGAGAGACTAATGAATTGTCCTGGTATTGCATGTGAGGATCTGAACAGAAGAGCCCGCAGCAGTGATGTGAAAGATCTAATAACATGGATACTCTCCAAATGCAAGCAAACCTTTAGGTTTAATTTCTAACCCATTAGCCTCCCCAGCATCCCTTTATAGTGCGTTGCTTACAAATCTGAAGTGCTTTACTTTTTTCCCCCTCTCTGTTTCCAACGTGGTCTAGCAGTGATTGCCTTGTAACACTTCAACATTTTTCCCTTCTCATTTCCTCTCATCTTAAGTCACTTTAATTCTAAGCAGGATTTAAGACTCCAATTTTCATGTGTCACAACAAACAGTGAAAATTCTTTTCTTTCTGGCTTATGGAAAATTGTTGACTTGGACAACACTAATGCTTTCCAGCTGTGGTAACTATTCATGTGCTAAACTAAGGATGTTGATACAAACGAGGCTAGGGTATCCTTTGTTGGCCTGGATTTGCAAGAACAAGCAGGCAGTTAACCTGCATTTTTCCCCTTTGTCTACATACAAGCCTATCTTTTCTTTTGCTGGGAGAAAGATAAAGGCAAGAGTAATGTATAAAACATTACTTTATAACATTTGCAATCTGGTTATACATCTTGCCATCACTTACCTCTCTTTTAAAGTTGTGTATTTCCCATCCTTTTGTGTTTTGGGGCAGCTGTAGGTACCACTTTCTATAAAAGCAATTGACCTAGCATATGTCTAAAACTCTCTCAACATCCCTCATTAACTTCATATTATTTTATTCTTTGCCAAAGCATTCTGCTTTAACAAAGATTGATGTTCACGGCTGAACTGTAATGTTCCGGTTCTATCTCTTCACTTTTCCCAGGGTGGGCTCTAGGCCAACTTGTAAAAACAGCACAGTTGGGACTCAGAACAGCCTTCACTTTAAGGTCCACAGTGATCTCATACTCTCCACGTTTTCTTGCTCTATTATCAAGATGGTCTTTCTGTAAGGACATGCTCTGAGATGTAACAAAGGAGAAAATCTTGCTGGGTTATCTCTTATAGGGATGGATTTACATTTTCTCAGAGTCCTAAGCCATAAACCAAGAGAATGACTTGCTAATGATACAACTTCTATTTGGGGAGGATTTCCACCCCCATCCCTGTAAGGCATTGGCAGTTTGCTTAATCTGTGTACACAGAAGATCATTTCTAACTGATGTGTGCTGTTTCTTTCATTTGTGTTTAAACCTCATTTCTGACTTTTAGTTGTAACTTGCTAGGCTTTATTTTTGGTCTTTCAAGAAGTACAGGTGAATATTTACTTGGCTGGATAAGAATGGAAGAGAAACTACAGTAAGATTGCCTGACTTGACATCATGGTTTTACCATTTGCTTACTGTGTGACTTTGGACAAATTGCTCAGCCTCCCTCTGAGTTTCTCCACCTCTAAAATTGGGATAAAAATAATCTGTCTCAAAGAATCTGTCAACAAGTAAATAAAAATATATAAAATATCTTGGAAACAAATATTATGTACCATATTAGTTAAATTATTTTTTGTCATGTTCCAACATGACATTTTCACTTATTAGGAAAAATGGAAGATTTTAGTTCATAGAGCCCTTTAAAGAGAACAGTAAGTACTCCTATATCCTGTGTTCTTTTCCAACTATGCAAGTTCAGGTTCATTTCTATTTCTTTTGTCTTTTCCTTTTAAGAATTTTGTGCCTTTCTTTGTTCTGAATTCAAATAAATTTGTGTCACCAAAATTTTCTCTTTTCTTTTCTTTTTCTACTTAATTTATCTAACACTCTTTCATTTTCTTTCTTTCAAATGATAGCAGAGCATCCTCGGCAGCTCTTATCTGTATTAGTTGTTTCAAGTGAGAACTCTTGGGCCAGCATCTTTGGGTATGCTGCTTATAACATGATAGTAATATTTATTCTATTTCTGTCATTGGCGAGCAGTTAGCTTCAGTGACTGAATAAGAGTTCCTGATTGTATCATTGTTTTATGAGAAACCATAGGAGTTTTTCAATGATACTTGGGAGTATATTGTTTAGAATGTAGTCAGTGTAATCACTTATCCCAATGGTGTGGCCTGTAGGCTCATATAAGAACTCATTGCTTGGTCAGAGCCCATTTTGTTATAAAAGTATTTAATAGATATTTTTTGAATCTTGCTGTAGTCAGGAATCTTTGATGTTTTCATAAGGAGAAACTATTTTCCATTTCATTGACGTTATGTGCTCACTGGGTAAAGGAAGTAGAAATTCGAGTGAAAAGTTAGGTTACTGTTAAGCATAAAAGTTCCTAGTAAAAAATGTGTGTGAGGTGGGGGAGGGAGAGTTGTGCATGTACTTTATACTGGGATTCCCAGAGAACATCTAAAAGGGGTCCATGGCACAGTTAACCTAGTTAGAGATGTATTTGTACATCTAGAGGTTTGAGATCCACATCTTGCAGGGTGATAGTTTGCCATTTGTAGCACTGGTGTTGGAAAATGCTAGCTAAAGTTCTTTAAAGAAATATTTAATCTATGAGGTGACAGAGGCAACTTCTCACCCTATTCCTATGTCATTGGACAGGATGTTCACCTAAACAAGGGGTAATTTTTTGTTGGCAAAAATGAAACCATCACTAAAAGTTGGAAACCAGCAGCTGGAAAATCTGTACATGGAAAACCAAATGACCGTGGGCAGCAGAAATTAGTTACCTTGGCAGATAGCAGACATGTCCCATATACATTCAAGACATACTTAATGTGAAACTCCAGCTTGTCCTAAGCAAAGCCATATGTTCGTTATGAAAGACAAGGAAAGTTAAACAACATTTTGAAAGCTAGAATGGTAATAAAGAATGGATATCAAATGTTTCCTGAATATGAACAACAGTTGAATGAAACTATATGCACAGAAAATATTGACAAAGAAGAGTGAAAAAACTCAGATATAGCATTTCTTAACATAATTATCATATATATACATATGTATTTATACACATATGCATCTCCAGTGCATTAAACCATGAGAGACCATGAGAAATGCAGGATGAGTTTAAATCACTAAAAAATATATTCCATGAAAACAAAGATTTATATTTTCTTCCATTTATGATAATCTATTTATACTATTATTGAAACAATCACCCAAAGTTTTAAATAAAATCACACAATTGTAATTTAATTCAGATTTTAGACACTTAAGACATGAAAAGCTATGTGGAAAAATATTAAGAAATCTGTAAGATTACCAAACCATGAACATACAATTTTCCCTTATAAAAAGCCTCTTTAAAAATTAACAACAGTTAAAACACAAGCATCAAATTAAAAATTTGGATTTAGTACTTTCACTGACTTTCTTATTAAAATGAAATCCTTTTAGAAGATACTTTCTTATGTACTCCTTCTTAAAAACAAAACTTCAGCCATAATATATAATTCAAATATAAGAAGACTTTGAAAGGTGAAGAGAAGACAGCAGACCGGCTAGGGACTTTAGAAAGTATGTGGTAGTGGCCTCCCTGGTTGATTTTGGTCTCATTTATGCCAGACTTGTAGTAACAAGAGCGTTAGGAGTGACAATAAGGACATATAAAAAGAAAGGCTACAACAAATTTTGCTTTCTTTAGCCAAGGATCAGCAAATGGAGACTCTTTTTTTTAATTTTTTATTTTTTTTTCATTTCATATATCAACTATAGTTCCCCCTCCTTCCTCTCCTGTTTCCCTCCTCACCTTCGCTCCACCCCATTCCCCATCCACTCTTAGAAAGGGTAAGGCCTTCCACAGGAAATCAACTAAGTCTGGCATATCAAGTCTAGACAGCACCAAGCTTCTCCCCCCTGTATCTAGGCTGAGCAAGGTATTCCTCCATAGGGAATGCATTCCAAAATGTCAATTCATGCACTAGGGATAAATACTGGTCCTACTTCCAGGAGCTCCACCAACAGACCAAGCCTTACAACTGTCACCCACATGCAAAGGGCCTAGTATGGTCCTAGGCAGACTCAAACGGAGACTTTCTTAAGGCAGGACAATTTAAAACAATATTCCTCCTACTTTCACCGAACATCACAAAAAACAAACAAACAGAAAACACCAAATCAAGCAAGAGCAACTTCATTTTAAACCCGGTAGGGTGCTTAGATTTATCTACTTGTGACCTTGTGATGAGGATCCCTAGTGCTTGTGATATCATAAAAGTCCAAGACTTTACAGGCAATGTTGGTGCACCCCTTTAATCCCAGCTCTCATCTGGAGGCAGTTGCAGGTAAATCTCTGTGAGTTTGAGGCCAGCCTCATTTACAAAGCAAGTTCCAGGACACCCAGGAAAGTTATATAGAGAAACTCTGTCTTGGAAAAAGACAAAACTGTTTTTTTCTGCAGGATTAGTGAGACCACTTGCATAGTCTAGGCTGTTGCTCCCACGTGTGGCAGTAAGAAAATAGTAGATATAAATAAGAATAAAATTAAAATGTTACATATACAGCACAACTTCTACACCTAATGCTGAAGAACATAACAGAGGAGGGGAGGAAAGCTTGTAAGAGCCAGAGGATCAGCTTTAACATCCTTAAATATGTTTCAAAGGATATTATTAAATAAATTTTTTTCTTTGATAAAAAGTTTTATTCAATCTTCCTTAGCACAGCAAATTTTTTTGAGAGTTTTTCCCAAATACTTGTTTTAGAGAAACCAAAAGGTAATCCTAGCGGTAACATTTACCATAGCTGTTCCTTTATAGCCCTTTGAGTTTGTATGTAGAGACTCAGTGAGATTTTCATTCAGAAGATTTTCATTCAGAAGCTATAATATCAAAAAGCAATGGAGAAAAATGTTCCCCTTAGCTCTGTCAAAAGAGAATAAAACCTCAACTCCTAGGTATTAAATACATTTTTAAAAGGACAAGAAACGGAGTGGGATAGGGAGGAAGATAGATATGGAGAAAATTGAGTGAAGGAGTGGAAGATGAATATGACCAAAATACATTACACAAAATTCCTCAAGCGTCAATAAAATGTTATATAAAAAGAATAAAATAAAAGTATTAGAATTGAAAAATATTATAACTGAAATATTTTAAACAAGTGGACTTGGAAGCACAATGCAGGAGTCAGGAGAATTTGCTGGAAGGCAGAACATTAGAAATTACTCAAGCTATACAGGAAGAAAATGTACTGGAATTATGAAAATAACTCACAGGCCCCTGTAGGATAACCATGTAGTTAACATTGCCATTATCAGAGTCACAGAGTTAAAGGTGAGGAGAGGAAAGCCTAGAGTTGAAAGAGGATCTAAGAAACAGTGGCTGAGAACTTCCTTTACTTGGAGAAAAACATAAAACTCAATATTTAGTGAGTTGACCATGTTCCAAAAAGGAGAACCAAAAGAAATCCGTGTCAGGAGATGACATAATTAAACTTGTGAAAACTAAAAACAAAAAAAAATTGTAGTCAGAGGAAAAAAAATTGTTATATGATGCCCATTATTAAGAAATTTATAAAATTACCAAACCACCAAAATACAACTTTTCTTTATAAAAACTCCTTAACAAAACAAAAACATTCTAAAATCACAAACATCAAATTAAAAATTTGGATTTAGTGCTTTCCTAGACTCTTCTATTTTTCAAAATCTAATCCTTTTATAAAAAGGTAGGAAAATGCGCTTCTGTTATATTCCTTCAAAAACAAAAAGCTCTGGAAGCAATGTAAAAGAAGTATAAGAAGCCTTTAAAATGACAATGGATTTCTTATCAAAAATATTTAAATTCTAAAAAAAATATAAACTGACAAACACAGTCAGCTGAAATATTCTTCAATGATGAAGGGAGATCATGACATTTTTGGATGAAGGAAAACTATACAGAAAGACAATGTCCTCTGTGTCTTATTTGTGTTCCTTCTTCTGAGATACTCTTTGAACCTTGGAGAGGATGATAAAAGTGTCCTGCTTAGGGCAGAAGACTCAACAATCACATGTTCTTTCTTTCTCTCTTTTTTTTTCGATTTTCCAAGTGCTTTTATTCTGAGTTCTCATAATATATACTATTTTGTTGTTTTTATTGAGCTATACACACTTTGACAGGCATAGATATCTACATTAATCACTGCCCACTGCAAAAAGAAGTGTCTTTGACCAAAATTCAGAGCAACATTAATCTATAGTCATAAACCTAATTATTTAAAAGGAACTTTGCTACTATGCCTACATAAGCACAGTAGTAGATTATCCTTACGGATTCCTTATGCTCTGCATAATGACAGGTTCTTATTAAGGTTTACAGTAATAGACATGAAATCCCTTCTGTGAAGCAGGCTTCAAATTTAACCTAAAAGTGGTATGTTTTCCCCATAATAGTCATGCCACTATTGCACTATGGCACATCTTTTTGGCAGGTTGTTATTGTGGCTTGAACATGGCATGGGTCTTGCACTGATGAACTCACTAAAACTGTACTTACCTGCATAAGATTTGTGCCCGTCAACATTTCATCATAGATGGGGGAGGAGCTTTTGAGACTCCCACCTTACTCTGAGGGACTATTGGCAGTTAATGATTGGGAAGGAATCTCTAAAAATCTCCCTCCCAATAAAGCCATGTGAGTTGTGTCTTTATTCCCGCACCTCCATGCCAGTCAAGAGGGATAGTTTATGTTGGGGTTTGGTCCAAAAAAATAATTTATGATCCAGGCTGCCACCTGATTGTTTGAGGTCAGTTTCTTCAGTAGTGATGCAATAGGGAAGTTGCCTATACTTCAGTAAAATTACCCTTCATTCATATTCATGAAAGCAACATTAATTAAAATTACTGGGTCACAAAAGGATATCAAAGTTGGAGGGAGACTTGTTTGTACGAAAAGGTATCAGTATACAAGAGAGGAATATACAGAATGGGTACTTGGGAATTGGAGTTGACCAAAATTTATTATACATGTGATAAAATTTTAAAATTAAAAAGAAGGAACTTTGAAATATTAAGAAAAACATGAGGAAAAATTAAAATATTGATCATATAAAAAGCTTTTCCTCTCCTGAATTTCATGAATGTTTGATGATTAAAGATAGCACTCTGTTACTATCCTAACACTGTCTGATGTGATATTATATGCATTTAGAAGAAATATTTGATCATATTATAAATATTCACAAACAAAGGATAATACCAAAGATATTATCCACATACTTCAGTCAAAGTGCCAGTATTGTGGTTCTGTAAAATTTAGAAAAATAAAAGGAACATGCAAGAGACACACTTAAAATGAATTAAAATGACTTTTGAAAATGTTCAAGAAAGAGGCCCAATTCTCTCTCTCTTGTTTCATATGTCTTTTTCAGTTTTTTTTGTTATTTTTTCTCGTCTTTTATTCTTTTGAGACAGGGTTTCTCGAAGCCCTTGCTGTCCTTGAACTCACTCTGTAGGCCAAGCTCACAAAGATCCACCTCTCCCTGCCTCCTGAGCATTGGGATGAAAGGTGTGTGCCACTACCACCCAGCTTCTGTCTCTTGAAGACAAAGAAGATTGATGTTTTGTTTCTCACTGTGCTGCAAAGCTACTGCTTCACAGCAGCCAATGCTGTACATGGGAAAATTAAGGCAGTGCTGTCCTTCATCTGACTCTACAATTTTCTGTGCTTTCTGCTTTTCCAGTGGAAAGATGCATTAAGTGTTACGACCTAAATCCAGGGATGTACATGAATGAGTTATAATATTATGTGAGACTCACATTATTATCCTAAAAATATGAAATTCTTATAACAATTTTTTTAGGTATGATCTCACCATGAAACTTTGCCTGGCCTGGAACTCACAGATATCCAATTATTGAGCCCTGGGATTCAGGGGTGGTGCATTATCACACCCTGCTTCATAACCTCTTTTCACTGTAGATAATTTCATGAATTTGAAACTTCAGAGCTTAGTTCCTACTCTAAACACCTAATGTAGGGATACACACACACACACACACACACACACACACACACACACACACACACACACACTTTGTGCTTATCTGCACCCATTAGGAAGTTGGGGAACATTCTGGTTCAAAAATAGCTCCTTTTCTATCAGCATTGCTAAGAGTTTTTCCAAGTCTCCTATCCACCACTAATTTAAGATAACCTTGCTGCAGCAAGTAATTTTGCACTGTTTTTTTTTTCTTTTTGGAGCGCCATGTTCACTGCTCAATGAATTTCACGTTCTTCTTTATGTGTCCTCACTCATTAGTTCATTCAGCTCTGAAGGACCACTGTTGTCTTGATCAGCCAACCGTCTTTGTAACAGGATTTGTTGATGAGTCCCAGGTTTTCTGAAAGTGCATTGACTTCAGTTACCTCTCCTGACAAAGAAAAATTCAATGGCAGCTTTCATGTTCTCTAAAACACCAAACTTCGTCTGACAGCAGAGCAGGTCTAGCATGCAGCTTCCAGGACTGCAGCCGGCAGTGTGCCAGGTCAATGGGCAGGCTGCAGTTCCTTGCCATATCCAGCACCATGACCCAGAGGTTTTGAGGGTCCCTAATCCTCTTAATGTGTTAAACATGAATTCCTGCACTTGTATCTCAAAGTCAGCATAACTAATATCAAGACAAGACAAAACCGCAACAAGAAAAAGCACAGGCCAATATCTTTTATGAATAGATACAAACTCCTCAACAAAACGCTAACAACCAGAATCGAATGTCACATTAAAATGATTATTTACAATGTTTCAGAGAGATTCATCCCAAGGATGTAAGATTGATCAAACATGCACTAATCATTAATCATAAAATACCATACCAACAGTAGGAAGGACAAAAACCCGAAGGCCATCTCAATTGATACAGAAAAAGAATTCAATAACATTCAACATTCTTTTGTGATAGCAGTGTTTAAAAATTAGGCTGACAAAGACCATACCGCAACACAATAAAGACCGTGTATAATGAGGCATTAACTAACTTTATATTGAAAGGGTAAAAATTGAAATTTAAAATCTGGAATGAGATAAAAATTCTCACTTTTACCACTATTGTCTACATAGTGCTAAAAATCTTATGTAGAGCAATCACTTGAGAGAAACAAATAGCATCCAAATTGGAAGAGTCAGATTATGTGTTCTCTGAAGGCATGATCTTATATATAGAAAACCCACAAAAATTATTAGACCTAATGAAATAATTCAGCAAAATTGTAAAATACAAAATCAACATACAAAACATACTACTGATAAAAAACAGTGTTGCTTATCACCATAGAACCTTCATCTGGCGATGGATGGAGATAGAGACAGAGACCCACACTGGAGTACTGGACTGAGCTCCCAAAGTCCCAATGAGGAACAGAAGGAGGGAGAAGATGAGCAAGGAAGTCAGGACCACGAGGGGTGCACCCACCCACTGAGACAGTGGGGCTGATCTATTGGGAGCTCACCAAGGCCAGCTGGACTGTGACTGAAAAAGCATGGGATAAAACCGGACTCTGAACATGGTGAACAATGAGGGCTGATGAGAAGCCAAGGACAATAGCACGGGGTTTTGATCCTACTTCATGTTCTGGCTGTGTGGGAGCCTAGCCAGCTTGGATGTTCACCTTCCTAGACCAGGATGGAGGGGGGAGGACTTTGGACTTTCCACAGGGCAGGGAACCCTGACTGCTCTTCAGACTTGAGAGGGAGGGGGAGAGGAGTGGGGGGACTGGGAGAGGAGGGGGGGGAGGAGTGGGAGGCTGGGAGGAGGCAGAAATTGTTTTTTTCTCAATAAAAAAAAAAGAAAGTTAAAAAAAACAGTGTTGCTTTTAGCCATTTTAGATTCCTCTGTCAAGAATTCTCTGTTTAGGTCTGTACTCCATTTTTTATTGGATTATTTGTTCTTTTGATGACCAATTTTGTGAGTTATTTGTATATTTTGGAGATCAGACCTTATTCTGATGTGGGGTTGGTGAAGATATTTTCCCATTCTGTAGGCTGTCGTTTTGTCTTGTTGATTGTGTCCTTTGCTTTACAGATGCTTTTCAGTTTCAGGAGGTCCCATTTATTAATCATTTCTCTCAGTGTCTGTGCTACTGGGGTTACCAGTGCCAATGCGTTCAAGTGTACTTCCCAGTTTCTCTTTCTGTGAGGTTCAGTGTGACTGGTTGTATGTTGAGGTCTTTGATCCATTTGGATTTGAGTTTTGTGCATGGTGATAGGAAATGCTCAACATCCTTAATCATAAGAGAAATGTATATGAAAGCAACTCTGAGAATCCATCTTACACCTGTAAGAATGGTCAAAAACAAAAACACTGATGACAACTTATGCTGAAGAGGTTGCGTAGTAAAGGAAAGACTTCTGCATTGCTGGTGGGAGTGCAAGCTGGTACAGTCCCTTTGGATATCAGTGTGGTGATTTCTCCGAAAATTAGGAAACAGCCTTTCTCAAGACCCAGTAATATCACTTTTGGGTATATATCCAAAGATTGCTCTGGTGCCCGACAATTCTGTATTCTGTCAATTATGTTTTAAATAAACTCTGATTGACCAGTAGCCAGGCTGGACAACCATACAGGAAGTAGAGGCGGGACAATGAGAACAGGAGTATTCTGGTAAGAAGGAAGTTTCCTCCGCAGTCCTGTCCAGACACGGAAGAAGCAGGATGTGACCTGCCCTGCTGAAAAGGGTACTGAGCCATGTAGCTAACATGTACTAGAATAATGGGCTAATATAAGTTATAAGAGCCAATACGAAGCCTGAGCTAAAGGGCCAATCAGTTTATAAGTTATATAGACCTCTGTGTAATTCCTTTGGGAGTTACCAGCTGTGGGAACTGGGCAGGACAGAAACACCAACAAGCAGGCCCTCATGTTACAATGCTCAATTATGCCACAAGGACATGTGCTCAACTATGTTCACAACATCATTGTTTGTCATAGCCAGAACCTGGAAACAACTTAAATGCCCCTCGACTGAAGAATCGATAAGGAAAAGGTGGTACATTTATATAATGAAGTATTACACAGCAGAAAAAAATGACATCTTGAGATTTGCAGGCAAATGGATGGAGCTAAAAAACATCATTTTGAGTGAGGTAACCCAGACACAGAAAGACAATTATCACATGTAGTCACTCATAAGTTGTTTTTAAACATAAAGCAAAAAAAAGCCTACAAATCACAATCCCAGAAAACCTAAACAACAATGAGGACCCTAAGAGAGACATACATGGATCTAATCTACATGGGAAGTAGAAAAAGACAAGATATCTTGAGTAAATTGGGAGCATGGGGACCTTGGGAGAGGTTCGAAGGGGAGGGGAGAGACAGGGAGGGGAGCAGACAAAAATGTAGAGCTCAATAAAAATCAATAAAATTTAAAAAAGAAGAAAAAAGGATAAAGCTCTCTGGCTATTTTCCACTCTCATCCCTTGAATGTGTACCAAGCTCTGCAATAAAGGTCTTCTATCTTCTGCTTCCTTTCTCTATTTCTCAGGTATCAAGAACACGTGTGGGGTACACACACAGAGACATAGATGCAGGAGAACCACTCATATATATATATATGTATATATATATATATGTATATATATATATATATATACATATATATAAATAGCAAAAACAAATTTATAAAACTACACAGGCATTCTCTTCTTCACTGATCTTTATTTAAACAGGATGTCTGTTCATTCCATCTAAATATTAACCAAATAAGTCTATCAGTTCTGACAATTTCCACCAATGAAACACAGGGTATCTGATGACATTCTGTCATGTTTCTACTAAAGGAATATTGAAGCACATTAATGATTTTCTACATGTACATTCACATATTTTCATTCTGTGGGGCTTACTATTATTTGGGAGAAACTCCTGGCTGGAATAGCAGTTTCATTTTTAAAATGAATGCTAGCATCTTTTCTTTGCATTCATTTAAAAGATTTATGGCTATATTGAAATCAAATCACTTAACTGTTTTGCCTGTTTGGCCCTTGTCTCTTAGATGCCCATTTTTTTTTTCTGAAGAGGAAAAAAAAATGGAGAATAAATATGGAGGAAAGAGGATCTAGAGAAGAGGGGAGGTTAGGTGGGGGTTGGGAGAAGTGGAGAGAGGGGAAACCATGCTTGGGATGTATGAGAGAAGAAACTGTTCTTAATAAAAATTAAAAATCAAAAGATAAAATGAAAACCAATCCAAACAAACAAACAGTGTTGCCATAACTAACAGAGAATTAGTTGAAACAAATTTCAAATGAATAGGTGCATTCCTACTTTATCATAGGACTAGTCACAATAGGCAAGGTATGTAAAATGTAAGTACTCGTCAGCTAGTGCATAAATAAGAAAGAACATAAACACACATTGGAATATCACTGAATCATAAATAATAAAATACCATAATTTATAACAATATGGGTAGAACCACCAGTCGTTGTCTGAAGTGAATAAACCAAGTACAAAATGATAAGTATTGCATGACCCACCAAATATCCGAAATGAACTCTAACAAGTTAATATCCTAGAAGTTGAGAGTAGAATAGTAGTTACTCTAGGTGAAGGAAAGGGTAGAGGGGAAAGGATGGGAAGGGTCAAGCACAGATAGCTGACCCTGCCCCCCATTGGTCCCACCACTAATAGCAGAGCTGCCACTACCACCCCATCTTGGGAAAGCTGGCCCTACCCCTCACCATGGGAATGGGAGAGATGCCTTCATCCCTCACCTGAGGAGAATAGTTTCAGTAGCCTGAACTGAGCAACTCAGCTACCACCCAGACAGACATCCAGGGCTTTGAGTTGGCACTGCCCAACTTTTGCCCCATGTACAACCTGCTAGCGTGCTTGAACGGACTGGTCCTGAGGAACTACACCTACAGGACTGCCATGAATCAGGGGTAGAGTAAGATACCCTAGAGGAGTTCTGTGAGGGTCCAGCGCTGATGGTATACCGTAAGCCAGAGGCCTTGAACCTGACCAAGACACCACACAATGAACTTCTGCCAGTGAAGCTGATAGGACGAAAGGGTATACCACATGATACCCTGCAGCTCCTGATGCCACTGAAATAAGTGAAGCGGCAGGCGATGGAGAGCTGGGAAAGATGGAGGAGCAAAGCAGTTTTTTCCTGTTTGTTTTGTTTTAAAAAATAATCTTATTTGTATTTATATTTTCTATTTTTATTATTTTTAAAAAACGTTTTATTGATTCTTTGTGAATTTCAAATGATGCATACTGACCCCACTCATCTCCCTATTCCGTCACTTCCTCCCTCTGTCCTTGCAACTTCCCCACCAAAACAAAATGTAAAAGTAAAGCTCCTTCCCTCTCGAAAAATCAAAAAGCAAAGCAAAGCAAAGCAAAGCAAACAACAACAAAAATTAAAAAAAAATCTTGGCATGGGAGCTGGTGTGGCTCAGTAAGTCACACAGTATATAACCTTTTGTCCATACATCTTCCCTTGTAAGTGTTCATTGCAATGAGTCATCCCGTTAGAGGGCCTCTGACTTCCTCTGCACCCTCAATACTGGACCCTAGCTGAGACTCCTCTTGGATATCCTGTTGTTGCCCTGTGTTGTGGAGATCCTGCAGCTTTGGATCTGCAAGTCTGGCCCCTTCACATGCTCCAGCAGTTCATAGATGAGGCAGTTATTGGGGTGGCCTACCTTGTCATTCTAGTTCTGGGCCTGGGTGGTAGTTGGATTGGTCATCCTGCTGGTTTTCCCTCATGGTTACCAAGCAGGAGGGCTCTCTGGCACTGCCCCGCTAGTTCTCCCAGTGTAACCACAGCAAGGAGCGGGGCCAGTTCTGCTCTCACACTCCAGATGCAGCTTACCCAGACTCACATCACAGTATCAATACGTCTACTGTGCTACCCTGGCGAGAGCCAGGGCCTGCTCACTGGATTGCTGTACTTGGTGAGGGGCGCGAACAGCTCCCCAAAGTCGGCTCTCCTGCCTGTTGTAGGTGGTAAGGGATGGGGTGGGAGTACAGGCCCGGCTCACTTTTTAATCCCCCACCCCCCTCCCCGCGACAGGGTCCCCGCTAATGTGCTGCCCAGGTAAGGTACCACGCATGCTCTCTTACGTGCTACCGCTGATAAGGGTAGTGCCAGTTCTCCCATTCTTGTGTCCCCAGGGCCAGCTCTCTCACCTGCCACGGGTGGCAAGGTGCGAGGGGAAAGAAGGCTTTTTTTTTGTCCTCACCCATGCCACCACATGGCAGGTGGGAGGGCAGGGTCAGTCCACCTGCTCTCATGGCTCACCTGCACCCCCTGTCAACAGGCCCAGCTCTATTCCGTTCCCTAGGAAAGATGTAGGGCCTGCTCTACCTCCTGCTGCTACCAGCGCTGGGAGGGGCAATGTCAGTTCTCGCACTCTCACGACCTCAGGACCAGCTCTCACACCCCAACCTACGCTTCTGTCAATGGGGTCAGCTCTACTGTGCTGTCCATGCTAGCTGCAGGGCCTGCTCTTGGGAGTGCTGCAGCTGCTGAGAGGCAGGATCAGCTTTCCCACCCTCATGACCCTGGGACCAGCTAAAGCCTGGAGTAGGTGGCAAGGGGTGAAGAGTGAGGAGCAACCGCACCATCTCTCCCTCGTGCTATTGTGTGACACACCATGGGGCTAGCTTCCTCACTCTGCACATTCAGGGCCAGTTTACCCGTAATGGCCATCAGAGACAGCTCTATTGTACTGCCCTGGGGAGGTGCAGGGCTCTCTCTCCAGAGTGGGACAATCGATGGGGGCAGGGCCAACTCTCTGCAGCCCTGTCCTCACTGCTTTTGGTGGTAACAGGAGAAATGGACATTAACACGTATCATGACTGCGGCAAAGCCACAGACACAGACATGGCCCCTGGCAGCAGCCTAGGCCCGTTTGACACCCTTGTTCTGGGTGGCACCATATGTTACTCGGGTCTATATGGATCTGGGAACAGCACAGCTCTCTGGCACCAAGACAACCACAGACAGAGGCCCAGATCCTGGGAATCAGTGTGGTCTTTGGCAGCAACACAGGCTACAATACATCAGCATAGATTCAGGCTGTGGTAGGACAATGAACCCAGACATGGTCCTTCCCAACAGCCCAAGCCAGAAGCCATCGTGGCCCTAGTTGGCACTGCAGATTTCCCAGATCGACAAGGCCCAAGTGGCAGCATTGACACAAATACCAACATGTCCTCAGGTGGCTGCTCAGACCTGAGTATTCCACTTAGTCTTTGAAGGTAACAGGAGTCACCGGCATCAACACAGACTCTGGCTACAGTAGGACCTTGGAGCTAGGCATGGCCTACACCCACAGTTCGGGACTGGATGAGCCATGGCCGCAGGTGGCAGTGTAGGCCACCCAGGCCTGTATGGCCCCAGTGACAGCTCAACCCTCTAAGTTCAACATGGCCTCAGGTGTCGGCCCAGACTTAAGGCCTCTGCATGGCCCTTGGTGGCAACAGGAGTCATGGGTATGACTCAGAGACCAGCTGCCCCAAGGCCGTAGGCCCAAACATGACCCCTGGCAGTAGTCAAGGCCTGAAGTCACCATGGTCTTGGGTGGAGGCACAGGGATCTGGGATTGGCATCACCCCTATTGGGGTACATCCCCTGATATCAGGTAGTGGCCCAGACTTAGGGCATCCACAGGACCCTCGGTGGTAACAATAGCCACAGACATCAACACAAACTCCCTCTTCTGCATCAAGGTTACTGACGAAGTCATGGCCCTTGGCAGCAGCTGTGCAAATACCTCCAAATTTTCCTTAGGGGGATGCTACAAGGGAGAAGGGTGAATGCAGAGGAACTGGGAGGTGGGCAGGATTGAGATGCTTGATGTGAGATTCGCAAAGAATCAATAAAAATCCTGGTTGTGTGCAAAAACATAGAAAATGAAAGCTAAATAGGTTCAAGAAGTTCTGTTGCACTACTGCGTTTCAAGAGCTAACAAGATTCTGAACGTTTTCACCGTGAAGAACTGGGTTTGAGAAAATAAATATGTCTAAGCTGATTTAAGCATTTTATAATATACACATGTACAATTTTATATTGTCAATATTAACTAAGATTAGTTTAATTTATATTAGAAAAAAGATGAATTAGCAGAGTATTTCAAATAGTAAGTATGCACAATCTTAAAGTTAGGTGAATGGCTCTGGTTACCAAAATACAGTATTTAATAACTCACTTCTCAATTATTTAACCTAACTAAACTGACAACCCACTGTAAAGATTGGGAAATGAGACACAAAAGAGTGTTTTAGTTTAAGATTTTCTTGATTGGGTAGAAACTCAACGTCATACCTACAGCATAAACTCTGTAGAAATGAGGCATCTATCGGTATAACTGAGTCAAACTTTCCAGAAAATGTCACAATTATCCTTTCTGTCTTGTTCCATATCTCTTGGGCTGGTGTAACTCTTCTGAAAGCCCTTTAAAGCATTGAGTTTTCAAGAGTTGCTTGTTATTTGTCTCACTTGCCCAGGCATAAAGGAGTAGCCAATGTTTATGTAAAAAAATAAGAACACATATTGCCATACTATACATAAACCACAAGGCCTAATTGTACAAATAACCCAAAACTAAATTTCAACGAGTCCCCACAAATATTTCAAGAAATTATATAAGAATTTTTGAGAAGGCATAATACCTGGTGTTCTGATCTAAAATATAAATCTTCCTATTCTAAGCTTTATTGCTGATGACCTAAAAATATAAGCATATATTTGATTTTATATTCGATAATTTTAAATTTTACTAAAACTGAAAGGAGAACTTAATTTTCCAGACTAATGTCTAAATGTCTAAAATTATCAGATTAGATAAACGTCTTTGGTACCCCTTTCAGAAAGTCTCTAAAGTCAGAAAGGTAAAACATACACAATTTGAATAATTTGTACTTTCTACTAGGGCTTTTGGTTTTAAATTAATTTTTCATCTTGAACAAAACATCATTCAAGTTAGAGTTTCGATCCTGTAGCATATTCTCCACTGAGACAAGTTGTAGAATTATTATTTCCAACCTCTACTTTCTTTAAAGTTAGCCGCTGTCCCCCCTCACCGCTTGCTGCAGCCATGGTCAACCCCACCATGTTCTTCGACATTGTGGACGATGGCGAGCCCTTGGGCCGTGTCTCCTTCGAGCTGTTTGCAGACAAAGTTCCAAAGACAGCAGAAAACTTTCGTGCTCTGAGCACTGGAGAGAAAGGATTTGGATATAAGGGTTCTTCCTTTCACAGGATTATTCCAGGATTCATGTGCCAGGGTGGTGACTTCACACGCCATAATGGCACTGGCGGCAGATCCATCTACGGAGAAAAATTTGAGGATGAGAACTTCATCCTAAAGCATACAGGTCCTGGCATCTTGTCCATGGCAAATGCTGGACCAAACACAAACGGTTCCCAGTTTTTTATCTGCACCACCAAGACTGAATGGCTGGATGGCAAACATGTGGTCTTTGGGAAGGTGAAAGAAGGCATGAACATTGTGGAAGCCATGGAGCGTTTTGGGTCCAGGAATGGCAAGACCAGCAAGAAGATCACCATTTCCGACTGTGGACAACTCTAATTCTTTTGACTTGCGGGCTTCTTACCCACCAGACCATTCCTTCTGTAGCTCAGGAGAGCACCCCAGCCCCATCTGCTCGCAGTACCCTGTAATCTCTGCTCTCACTGAAGTTCTTTGGGTTCCATATTCTCCTCATTCCCCTTCAAGTCTAGCTGGATTGCAGAGTTAAGTTTATGATTATGAATAAAAACTAAGTAAGAAAAATAAATAAAGTTAGAATTCAAGGTATTACATATCTGAAATTTTAAACAAAGCATATTTTAATGGGACTCTTTCCTCTACATATTCATTATATTCTCACAGAATTTCAGATCATTATCAGGTTTTTGAATTTTAACCCCTTCATTCAAATGGAGTCATTTCTGTTACTGGAAGACACATAACTCTGTTGTCTTAGGTATTTTACAAAATGATCCAATATTATTTTGTTGACAAAAACCTGTTCTTTGGGAATGTTTATTTCTATGAACCTTAAAAATTGCTATGAAGCTGGGTGGTGGTGGATAAAAGGTGCACACCTTTAATCCCAGCACTCAGGAGGCAGAGGCAAGTGGATCTCAATGAGTTTGAGGCCAGGTTGGTCTACAAAATGAGTTCCAGACAGTCAGGACTGCTACACAGAGAAAATCCTGTCTCAAAGAACCAAAAAAAAATTTCTTGACTGGATGTTTCTTCTGCATGGGATTCCTTGAGAAATTTTATTATAGGTGGGCTTGTTTTGTCTCTCAAAAGTGGTTTATCTATAAGAACGAATCTTTTACCTTTAAAATTGCTTGTCTAGCAATATTTCAGCTTTATTTTGTAACACTAAATTACTTTAACCTCAAGTCAACTGAAGGAAGATTCTTCCTCTCAGTTTTCACACAATACCTTCACTTAGAGAAGTCCATGTTTCCCTTGTAAGAAAAATTAGATATAGGTAGTTTGACACACAAACACATGCACACATGTGCATGCGCTCACACACACACAAATGGGATTTTATTCAGCTACAAAGAATAAAATGACTTCATTTCCTAGAAAGTGGAGTAACGGAATATAATGTTAAATGAAATAAGCCTTACTGAGAAAGACAATAGTGAGTGTTTTCTCTCATTTTATGGGTCATATATTTTATCTGAACCCATGAAATGAGATTTATGTGTATATATGACATGAAAGCAGAAATAAAGTTGTTTGGGGAAAGAAAAGGGACTAGTAGGATGGGAGAATTAGAAAAAGAAAATATGAGGCTGAATATGGCTAATGCTTAAAAGAAAATGTCTCTGAAACTGATCATCATTAGTCTTATTAAGGGAATATAAGACAATAAAAAGTGAGAAAAAAGTTTTAGACAAAGAAAATTCCAGAGCAGTGCTACTAAATTCTTTCTACAAATGATTCCAATCTTAGGCATTGAATATAGTATATTACCATTTAGTGCTCAAATATACTATGTAATTTTACAAAATATACATTTTCTATGATATTCAAAAGCCATTGAGCTTTCTTCAGGCCTTAGTACAACATTAGGATTTTGTAACTGTTTGGCTATTTTGACAATTTCTCTAGGCAACAACTCATGGCCATGCTTATTAAGAACAAATAAATTAATAATGTTCTGACCCTGAAGTTATCCCTTGGTCTTTGATTTTTGAGACCTGTCTCACTTTTCTATTAGTCAGAGGAATAAGATGACCAATCAATAGAGCACAATTTCCATTCAATGCATAAAAGAAAACAATGATAAGTTGCTCAATTGAATTACATATCAATTAAGGAGGTGTATATGTTGTCGACTGGATATTCATTTCACAATGAAAATTAGTTGCCATTTAAAAAATATCACATAATTTCTTCCTAAGAGGAAGAACATTAACCTATTTAGCATGAAATGTTTCATAATTTGATAATTATCAGTGTCCTATTGGGGAGCTACATGAGAGGTTCAATTTAAATTTTTTTAAGCTGTCATCAGTAAAGATGTGACTTACATGACTTATTTCTTGAAGTATTTTTAATGCTGCTGCTGAAATCTCATCACTGAATACAATATTGGTGCTTTTATGGCCCTTTTACTGCAGTCTGAGGACTCAAAGGTTGTTTATATATGTCATATCTAACTGTGTGGATGCTTGCCATGAATCAGTGTGCTAAATATGCCATATTGGACTCTCAACTCTTGTAGTTTTAAAATACACTGAGAGACCTACCATATCTGTCCAAGTCTGAGTACTAACCAATTATACATCACACTTCGTATTTTTTAAGTATGACGTTTATTTGAATTTGGAGTGAAAGAGGTGATAAATTATTAAGTAGCACTTGATTAAGAGGCAAATAAATCCTTTACAGGCTCAATAAATAATGATATAAATGAAAATTTTCACTGCAGAAATATTAAATTTGTTTCTTTGTAGGTAGAATGAGGACCCAGCAATACCACTTTTGGGTATATATCCAAAGGATGCTCAATCATATTACAAGGACCTGTGCTCAACTATGTTCATAGTAGCATTATTTGTCATAGCCAGAACCTGAAACCAACCTAAATGCCTCTCAACCATGGAATGGATAAGGAAAATGTGGTACATCTACACAATGGAGTACTACATAGCAGAAAAAGAAGTGGTATCTTGAAATTTGCAGGCAAATGCATGGAGCTAGAAAACATCATACTGAGTGAGGTAACCCAGACGAAAGACAATTATCACATGTTCTCACTCATAAGTGGTTTTTAAACATAAAGCAAAGAAAACCAGCTTACCCATCACAATCCCAGAGAACCTAGACAACAATGAGGACTCTAAAAGAGACATACATGGATCTAATCTATATGCAAAGTAGAAAAAGACAAGATCTACTGAGTAAATTTGGAGCATGGGGACCTTGGGAGAGGGTTGAAAGAGAGAGGAGAGGCAGGGAAGGGAGCAGAAAAAAATGTAGAGCTCAATAAAATCAATAAAAAAGTTAATGCATTACATTTTTGAGAAGGCATTAACTCAGAAACTAAAGTAGTATGGTTTTTGTAAAATAAACGATTGCTTCTGTTTATAATTGAGTTACTAAGAATATACTGTATTTAGATAAAATGAAAAATAAAGGAAGCTTATTGGAAACATGGATTAGCCTAGATAGAAAGTTCCAGGCTAATCTTAGTAACCTGCAAATGAGGAGGAATATCATTTTTCTTTACTAAAAATACATCTAAAAATTTAACTTAATATACATCACATAGTGTTGTAAGAAGGGCCTCTTGTTTGTTTCCTGGCTTCCCAGACTCCTGTAATAATCACATAGAAACTATTTAAATTATTTAAATCACTGCTTGACCTGTTAGTTCTAGCTTCTTATTGGCTAACTCTTACGTATTAATTTAACCCATCTCCATTAATCTATGTATTGCCACGTGACAGTGGCTTAGTGGGTAAAGTTCTGTCCAGCTCTGGCAGGGCTACATGGCTTCTCTCTGACTCCACCCTTCTTTCTCCCAGCATTGACTTTAGTTTTCCCTGCCTAGCTCTTTCTGTCCTGCTATGCTATAGGCTCAAAGCAGTCCTTTATTAACCAATGGTATTCACAGCATAAGTAGGGGAATTCTACAATATAGATATTAATTTATATGGGTGAGTGGCAGGAAACAGAGATTCCATATCTCTAAAGCAAGTTTTGAAACAACAGACGGATTATCATTCTACGGAACCAAAATGGCACATATAGTCACATATATTTGGGAAAGTCCATATTCATTGACAAAACAATGTGAATGTACTTTGTCACTGTGACACCTCAGAAGTCACCACCTTCTTTACTTTTTACCATTTTTAGAGTCTGATTCTAACCTCTCATGATGATTTGAAATTTAAGAATTTATCTGAAGGTCATGGGGAAGAACAAAAGCACCTATCCAAGATGTACATGAACTAGCAAAATTATGGTACCAAATGTTCATCATCTAGGGCTGCTCTTCTCCATACTCCATACTAAGCATGGTTGTTCATATTATATAATAATATATTGACTTACTTATTCTTGCTTGAGAAAGAATCACCTTTCCCCGAATTTATACAATATCCCTAACTGAAGGAAAAAACTATACACAATAGGTAACTAAGAATAAATAGATGGTTAGAAGATAATGCAAATGATTATTTACTTTTCTCAGACTAATTGGTCACTCTAGCAATTTGTACACAGTTACTATATCTTATATGTAGGACTCAGCCAACCATAGTATGCTTAATAGGAACAGACTACCCAAAGGAAGTTCTTTACTTCCAACCATTATCAACCTGCCAGTGTAAGACTCAGCCATGATAAGTTTAATGGAGGCATGAGTCTCACTAGTTTACCCTGAAGCAATACCTGGCTGCAGGAAGGACCACAAACTGAAATTATCTGAGCACCACCCAAGAACAGACTATCCAAAGGAAATTCCTATTGTTCCAATTATTGTAGATAGGATCACCTGCCAGCACACACTCACCAGAACACCCCTAGACAAATGTCAGCCATTCAGGGCTCCTGAACTTTAGAAATCCCTCACCCCTACCTTTACTACTGATGAATATCTTGCATATCACAATAGAACCTTCATCTGGCGATGGATGGAGATAGAGACAGAGACCCACATTGGAGCACTGGACTGAGCTCCCAAGGTCCCAATGAGGAGCAGAAGGAGGGAGAACATGAGCAAGGAAGTCGGGACCGTGAGGAGTGCACCCACCCACTGAGACAGTGGGGCTGATCTATTGGGAGCTCACCATTGCCAGCTGGACTGGGACTGAAAAAGCATGGGATAAAACTGGGCTCTCTGAACATGGCAGACAATGAGGGCTGATGAGAAGTCAAGGACAATGGCTTGAGTTTTGATCCTACTGCATCTACTGGCTTTGTGGGAGCCTAGCCTGTTTGGATACTCACCTTCCTAGACCTGAATGAAGTGGGGAGGACCTTGGACTTCCCACAGGGCAGGGAACCCTGACTGCTCTTTGGACTGGAGAGGGAGGGGGAAAGGAGTGAGGGGAGGGAGAGAAGAGTGGGGGAAGGGAGAGGGAAATGGGAGGTGGGGAGGAGGCGGAAATTTTTTTCAATAATAAAAAAAAAACCCTAACTCTGAGCTCGGGTCTCTCTGATTATTCCAATATGTTGGACATATGGAGAGACCGAGTTTACAAACCTCTATAAAAACTCTTTGCTTTTAGATACAGGACTCAGTCTCCTTGTTGGTTTTTGGGGAGCTTTGCAGATCTGGACATAACATTATATACTGGAGAAGAAGAAAATTCTATGGCCCATTTATGAAAAGTTGATAACAAGAGATTATGGTTATTACCTCAACTGTGGAGTAATAAAAATGTGTATATTTCAAATAAATTAAATTGTATATGCTAAACATTTATGATTTTGGATTTATCAATTGTCACTCAATAAAATCATTTAGAAAATAGAATATACAACCTAAATAAAATTAAGCGAAAATATTTCATAGATATGTAAAATGATTGATTCCTATAAATACATGTGAAACCAACACTGCTTCTGACTTTGTATGGCTTCTTTTTCTTGATTTACTAATGCATAGATAACTCTAGCTTCAAACAAATGGCTAGAATGGGAAGAAATGGGAGCCATCCTTGTTTTCCAGACTATAAACTTTGAAGGAGATGGAAGCTCATGGCTGAACCTTACAAGGAGATGAGCAGGAAAGAAAGGGACTGGATCATTCACTTTTGCCGTTAGAACAGAAACCAATTTGGTTGGATTACTCATCTCTTTGTGTCACATATTTTCTGACCATTTTTCATGAAATTCTCTTTCTTTACGCAGGCAGTGGTGCACACCTTTAATCCCAACACTTGGGAGGCAGAGGCAGGTGGATCTCTATGAGTTCAAGGCCAGCCTGGTTTACAAGAACTAGTTCCAGGACAGGCTCCAAACTGCAAAGAAACCCTGTCTTGAAAAACCACAGAAAAAAGAAAGAAAGAAAAGAAATGACTACCCTGCCACAGGATCATGCATTTGAACGTTTGGTCCCTAGCTGGTGGTCACTGTTTGGAGATGTTGTTAACACTTCGGGATGTCAGCCCTGACTGGTGAAGATAGGTACTAGGGTAAACCTTGAAGGGTATAAACAGGTTTGGGCTTTGCCTCAGCTTTATCATTCCCACTTGGCATGATTTTTATAAGCCTGATGCTATGAACTAAGCCCCTCTGCTTGTCTCTTTCACCATAATGGACTCAATCTCTGAAAAACAGTAAGTCAAAAAAAAAAATCATACCCTTCTCCCTTAAGTTACCTCTGTCAGGGATTTCTTCATAGTGGTAAGTAAATTCTAAACTTTTCTCTATTTATATTTTCAACATTCAGCTTAAGTATCTACCCTATAACATCACTCAATCATTTATTCACCTCTGTATTCACTCCATAGGCAAATATGTATTATTTCTTACTGAGTCAGCTGCTATATTTTCTTATAGCTATATGTAATCCTTTAAGACACATTTACCATATTAAAATTATGACTTTCATGACAAAAAACTTATCTTCATTAAGCATCAAGAAGCTCAAAACTATGCTTATTTATATACTTCAAAAATATTCTAAACATAGCTGTTATTTTTGGATTATCTCCTATTTTAAATTGGTTATTTCCCTAATATGCCAGGAGGATCACTGGAGCAAACACAGCCTGACTCCCTGCTGAATGGTTTTCTGGTGAATTCTGTTTACTACTGGGAAGGATCATTTTAAAATGCTTTTTTTAATATTTTTATTTTCATAAAATAATATTTCTAAAACCGATTCTTAGTGTGTTATTTGGTTATAAACACATATAAATAGGCAGTCAAGATAAAGTTTTTTTTTTAAGTAGGCCAAAGATATTATGGTGTTAAAAGGATAATAAGATTTCAAAGATGAGACAACTTTAATAATATTTGTAACTGGTATATATTCATTATACTTGGTGACAAGTTTCATAAAGATATTTTCATACAAATACATAACATACTTTGAGCATAGGAACAAGGTTTTAAAGTTGTATTCTACCCAAAGCTTCCCGTCTTCATTCTGAAAAATAGGGTGCCTTTCTTTTGCAAACTGGACTACTAAAATGCAGCTCAATTTGAGGGAAGATATTTGCTGAAAGCGCCCTATAGTTATTAGCAGGAACTAGCCACCTGCTAATGACAACAAATAAGGCCAAACATGTTTTATTGTCCAATAAGAAGGGGCCAAAGCAAATTCAAATCAAACAAGATGGTCAACATAAGATTAGGTTAATGAGCTGAAAGAATGCAGAACAAAGAAAGTGGATTCAATTGTGATGCTTTGACACACAGCTGTGAAAGGTTTTGTAAAGCAGGTGGTAGTGACTATTGCTTGATGTTTAATGAGAATGCATGGGATAAAACCTAGTGGGAAGTGTGGGCTTAATATGAGTTAAATATTTCTTTGCTAGTGAATTATTTTAAACTAAGGCAAGGTCTCTAAGGGGATGTGACAGCATAATTTAGGGCATTTCAACATAGATTGTGCAATGTTTTTGAAGGCTAACCATAGAAGGCAATCCCATACTGGCAAGAAGAAATGCATTGGCCCCTAAGTGTTTCCTATCTTTTTACTTAGCATGTCAGCCTTATGATCACTTCCATGTTTTTATTGTTTTATTACAACACATATTTGAAAAGTCACTTAGGAAAACAAAAGTATTTGATGTTTTGGTACACTTTTGGTCTTTAGTAAAACAAAATATAATAAAATAAAGATCGAAAAAATATGGTCTAAGTTCATTGTGTATTTGCTGTATTAAATGAAGAAAACTGGCCCAAAACTTTTACTAGGCCACTAGTTGTCTTTAGTAATCAAAACCATGAGGTACAAGGGGAAACAAGGGGAAGAGAAGGATGATTCCTTGACGGAAAAGCTGCTACTCTTCGGAATGGTTCCCATTAATTCTTACTATTTCTGTAATATCTTCACAGAAGTTTATTTGGTGCCCAGGAGTTAAATTGGGCACGGTACAAAATGGTAAAATATCCAATTTGTTGTTGGCTATTCTTGATTTTCTGGTTCGAGGAATGCTTGAATGTCTAGGACTCGAAAGGTTAGTTTTCCGTCTACCCTGTCCCCTTTAGATAGATGGAAAAATTTGATTCTAGGAAAGGGCGAACACATATCTAAAGTCACATAATTATTATAGGAAGAAGACTAAAGCTATGTGTTTTAAGTTTAAAGGTGGAAATCTTCCTACAGCATGATGGTATTTATGGTGTCCTGCCTCAGTCTTCTCAGTTCCCAAGTCCTGAGCACGCAGATTGCCTGTTAAGTGGGAACCAACTGCAAACTCAGAATTTCTTTTTTCCACCACCCACTGTTTTATCATACATGCACACTGTTAGTCTTCCTTATCATTGTCAAAGTTCTTTTCTCTCCCATGAAGCACTTAATGAGCCCACGATATTTCTTAGAGTTCATTGCCTGCTATCTTGCAAGGTTATTCTAATTGGAACACTGTCCTGAGCCTCAAGTAGAGGCTGTTATGGTAAAATTTGAAATCAACAAATAAGACCTCTGGGGACACATTTTGGGTCTTTGTAGATTTCATACCATGTTCAGGAGTACCTATTTGGCCTAGGAAGTGAGTTGCCCATTGTGAAGATATGCTTCTTTTTTCACTTTCGAGGTATTGAAATAGCCCGCTGGACTGGCAGCTATTGTGAATACTAGTTCACCATGGCCTTATTGTTAGGCCTTGAGTCCTTAATAAAGTGCCTCTTTAAAGGCAATTTCAGTGACTTACCAGCATATTGGATCTGGATAAGACATAAATCAGACCTATTATAGATTTCTGAAAAAGAAAACTCTACCAAAAAGACACTTTGCAGTTTTATTTCAGTTTTTATTTCTGCTTTTAATCATAAATTGGCCATGGTTCACTGGAGAGCATTTTAAATCACCCGGAAAAGGTTTCCAGCTTTGCTACAACAAGGGCTGTCTTTTGGGTACTTTTTCCTATTGCAAATATTCTTGCAAACCAGACTTCTTGGCTTCCTTTGCAGCAAATGTTCTCGTTCCATTAGATGAAGCTGTTCTTTCTTTCTTTCTTTTTTTTTTTTTTTTGCTGCAAAACTAACCTATAAACATTTTGAAATATAGTAGTCTTGTAATCTTCCTAACATATTCAAATTGTTTAACTTTTCTGGAGCTGCCAAGTCAGCCTGACAAAAGCTGTGACATGCACATATTTATCTCAAAGTGACTGTTGTCTTTCTTTCTTTACAATTCTAAACAGGGCAGCTGGAGAGCTTCTCTCCCTCTTTCCCCCAACCCCCTCCCCGCTCCTAGCCGCTGGCATGTTCTGGTTTATGGTAAGAGAGAATTTTTTTAATGACCACGTCTTAGAATGGTCCTCTCTATGGTCCGGAGCCTCTCTATGTCAGCCTTTTCAAAGACCTTTTTCTTCTTAGTGTGCTGCACTTTGAGGCATGAAAGCTCGTAAACCAAAGGCGCTGCTGTGGAAAGAGATGCCAAGGTCACAAACTTTACCTGAAAGAAGTAACAGGATGTAAGAGTCCAAAGTGAAACGAAAGCTGCTGTGGACAGTCTCCCTCCCTCCCAGTCCCCCTCCCGGGGAGGAGGGTGGGGGACGGCAGGAGGTGAATAATAAAAGCACATATTTTCCTTGTACCTTAAACTTAAAGGAGAATATGCATTCTACATTCATGCTTCATGAAAACTGTTTTATATGGTTTCTTCTGTAAAGAGAGAGCAAAGTTAGAAAGATGTATATAAGTTTGAACTAATAAAGAAACTACTTACTAAGCAGAAGGCTTACGGATCTACAGTCTTGATATCTCTTTCCGTGGAGTAGTCTAATAAGTCTTCAAAGAACATTTTGTCAGGAAGTTTAATTTTACCATTAAGAGAGTCAAAGGTCTTCGTTTTAAATAAGATTGCTATAGTTTAGTTTAAAAGTGGACATAGCAGTTGGGTGGTGGTGGCACATACCTTTAATCCCAGCACTCAGGAGGCAGAGGCTGTGAGTTCGAGACCAGCCTGGTCTACAAGAGCTAGTTCCAGGACAGGCTCCAAAACCACAGAGAAACCCTGTCTCAAAAAACAAAAACGAAAAACAAAAATAAAAAAAGTGGACTTAGCACCACTTTAATGTAGACTTATAGTCGCACTTCTGACATTTAAATTATAGATTCTCTAAAATGCCTAGACAATATATATTCTATGATAGGTCCATTCTCCTAAAATGTACCCCCTCATACTCTGCCAACAAAACTCACATATTACTATCAAAATCAGCTTTTTGCATCCCCAACAAAAAATGAACAAATTGTACTTAGAGTGCTTATTTCTTGAACAGCTGTTTTGCAGAATTCTAACGTTTGTTCCCTTTGAAAACCTTGCCTTGAACTTATTTTCTAATTAGATAAATATGATTAAATTAAAAAATTTATGGCTAAAAATGGGGAGAGGCATTCAGAAATTTTATGCTTTGGGGCATAAAATCAGAGCAGAGTTTTCTAGTGAGAAATGATGTATTAATATCTGTGGGGGGTGGTCATTTGATAAGTAGGAAACATTAGCCAGATAATCTATTTGTTTGCAGAGTTCTGGTAAATTTTTGTTTTCCAACACTGAAGAAGAATGGGACCCATGTGACAAACCCCAATTATGCTGCAGCTTCTGTGGCATAAATTGTTCCTGAAAACAGAAGGTGTAGCTATTAAATACTATGTTGCCATAAACTAAAGTTGTGAATCTTAAAATCATTAAAACCTCCACCACCCACCCCAGAAAGATTTATCATTTTAAACCACTTAATAACAAGGAACTAGAATCAGGAACCATGGGACATTTATCCATAACTTGGGGTCACAGAAATTGTATATGTTCTTTTTGGTAGACAGGGTAATTATTACTAATGCAAATACGTTTGAATCCATCGTAGCTTTGCAGGATTCAATACAAAGTTCTCCTTGTGATATGATCCAGAGGTCTGGAAGGGGCCTCTATGGGTTGGAGATTGGCAGGCCTTAAATTTTCTGTTCAATAAACATTTCCACCCTATCTTCCCCTCTCTACTATTGTAAAATCACAGCTTACACATGGTGAACAGCTATGTGGACGAGAAGCTGCAGGCTCCCAAACTGAGGAGGGAAGCAGCTGCCCTCTAGAGGAGGCCTGGAAAGGAGATTAGCCGAGATTTCTTTTCAGGACAGGCTGCACTTTGGGACCCTCAGCAACTTGATAGCTTCCAAATGTTCTTTGTGTTCCTTACAGTAAAGGGTCTTTGAGGCAGAGCCAGACCCAGAGCCATACACAAAAGGAAATTATTAAATACATACTTCCTCTCATTGTGCCTCAGCCCCTTCCCCCACCCAGGCTGAATTCGCCAAGATTAGTTTCAAGAAATACCTTAAAAACAATGGGAAAACTGGACTAAAGAGCACTGCCGCGAAATAACTTACGGTAGAAAGCAGTCGTGTAAACCTTATTAGCGCTGCACTGGCCTGGAAAACCAACAGCTAACTAGCCAAAAATATTCAGCGTTTGGTGACAGAGGTAATGGTCACCTGAATTTATATTTGAACCATCAAGCAATGGCCTTGTGATCAATCAAATTATTTTTCCTTAGAGCTCCATTCCTTTCTCTCTTACTTAATCTCTTAGGCCAGCAGCCACATCCTGTCTTCTCCCTTCCTCCCAATTCTGGACTCCATTTCAACAACACTCACAAGCATTTTCCATTCCTTTGACTCCTTCACCTTCCATATCACAGCTTTGGCAATCCCTGCCCAGTTCTGGCTCACTTCAGTGGTCCACTTTGCCTGTTCCTGTTCCCAGGCTGCTGAAGACCTATCTGGGGAAAATTGCATATCCATGCTCATTGGCTCCACTACAAATGCATGCTTTTCAACCTCAGCTGGACCCTTAACTCTTATCCTTAATCCTTTTCTCATCCATAGCTGGCTCCTGCTAGCATTTCCCACAGCAGCTGTTCCAAACCTTCATTTCTTTTCTCAGGCTCCCAGTTCTAGCTTCTTCACTTTAAGCAGATGACCTACATTTCTATTTCTTTTACAATTTCATAAGGTAACAATACTCTCTCATCTTCTCAGCTAAGGTCTTGGTAACCATTCATCTTTCACCTTCTCCTCCCCCTATTGTGGTTTTTCACATTTTGTCTTTTCTCACAGCTAGGAAATATGTTCCAGTATCAGCTATTTTTGTACCATTACCAATTTTTTTATTCCTTCTCTTTACACTTCAACCTTTATTTGTTCCATTTCTTTTGCATTTGGATTTACTGAAGCCATAATTAGTATAAGATGTCTCTAATTGTTTACCATCAATTTACTACTCAACCTACAGGTTTCCTGATTTCGATTAGGCTTTCCACAAAGAGTCATAAAAATCCGTCATCCCTCTACATTTTTCCTCATCTTCTTTGTTTTTCAGAAACAATCTTGCTCAATGCTTGCAGCTGTGAAATTCGTTACCACGAAGATACCTACTCTGCAGTTTCTCAGATTTAGTTGTCACTTCCCTTGTTGTCTTTGCTTTTGTGGATTTATGACTATGAAAATATTGCAATATTGCATCAATGTGTTTTCAGAGGAGAATCAAATTGGATGCTTATGTTGAATCAGCGGTATTCGGTTAGATATGCCTTTTTTTCTATTGCTTCTGTTATTCTGTCTTCCTCTTTTGTGGGTATCTCCCAGAAAACTGCCTTCACCTTTCTGTCTCACTCTAGTCTACCTGTTCTTTTGAGTGATAAGTTTACCCCTTGGTTTTAAAGGAGTCTTTTATTTATTTATTTTTTGTTTATTCATTCATTCATTCATTCATTCATTCATTCACTTTTCGGACAAAGTCTCTCCATATAGCCCTAACCGTCCTGGAACTCACAGTGTAGACCAGGCTGTCCTTGAATTCACAGAAATCCACCTGCCTCTACCTCCCAAACGATTAAATTAAAGGCATGTGCACTGCACCTAGCTAAATGTACTGTTTAAGAACATAACTAAATAATCTGCATCTTCACTCCTGAATTCTTCCTCATCCCCAGATTATCCATGTACACAAGGAAATTATCCACCTGAGAGTTCTGTAGGCGTGCCAAAACTTATTTTCCCCTCCAAAAAGATTTCATCTCCCACCTTTCTTCTCCCAATTAATGATATAGCTTGTCACTAAAGGTAGAATATACAGTCATGTCTATCTGTTTTTCCAAGTAGGAATCTGCTGTTTTTGTGAAGTAGAGCTATCTCATTTATTTCTGGGCCTTCTAACCATTATTCCAGGCACACATATAAATTTGTTAAATTGATGAGAATTTGCCTTGGAATCTCAGTACATTACAAGGCTAAAGTTACCAAATAGGCAATGAAGCATGCACCAATGTGTTCAGCTTCTACACAGTTAAACTTATTTTATGAAAATTTTTCTTGACGAGAAACCAAGTCATGCATAATTTATGATTAAAATCATCTCTCCTGTTCTTCAAAAAGTCAAGTTCTTAGGAGGAATAAAAGCAATTGTATCCTTTATCTGAAATATTAGTGATTCAGATTTCGTATTTTCATTTGGATGGTGGAATATTTACGTACACATATGTATACATATCTGGAGGGTGAGAGTCCTCAGCATGAAATTCATTTATGTTTTATGTATGTCTTCATGACCTAGCCTGAAGGTCATTTTATGCAATATTTATAGTTACCAAAGTTGTGTATGAAGCTCACCACATGAGGTGAAGGGTGACATTTTTCACCTGTGACATTATGCTGACACTAAGAACATTTTAGATCTTGGGTCACTTTGGGTTTGAGATTTTCAGGTTCAGAATGCTTGAGCTAACAAAATTAAAAGGGAACAGCCTCTAGGAGAAATAATGGAAAAAAGTAGAACAAATACACTCAAAGAGTTAAGTGTTTTCCAATTTTTCTTCTTGGTCTCTGAACGGAATGTACTAGAGAAATTTCTTTGAGTTTCACAATCTTTTTAAAGAAACTATTTCATGATGTTTTGAGGCAAATGTATATTTACAGCTCTTGATTCACCAATCAACTCTTTCAGATTAGGCTATTATTTATACACATTTAATTTGCATTGTGTCTTTAGATGAAACTTGCTACCAAGATTCAAGTATCATGAATTGATCCACTTATTGTTTGCCATACTTCTCGTTAGCAAATTCATTAATTTTTTTTTATATAGACTACGGTGTAGATTCCAGTTCTGAAGATTGGGAATACACAGTTTTTCTATCATGAATAAAGGAATTGGATATTTAAGAATTTCATAGAGAATATATATATATGAAAAAGTTTATAGCAGAAAGGATTAATTGCATCAATGGAGCATTGGAGGATTTGAACAAGAAGGTTAAAAAGTTTAGGCGTTTATTCTCTAAAAAGAGGAGAAAGAACATAGAGTTGGCTGTGTAGGAAGGTGGGAGGAATAGGAAGAGGGATAATTGTGATCAGAATATATTGTGTATAAAAATTTTCATTTAAAAAGAAAAACACAGAAAAAGTTTGGATGTTTTATTGGAGACATGGGGAGCCATTAAAAGATCCTGAGGGGGTTGAGGAAAAATCCTGAGCACTAGAATTACATGTTACAATATGTCCCTCAAAAGGGTCACTCTGGCAACAGTGACAAGGGATGAACTTGGGAGTAGACTCTCTGATTAATAGGCTGCTGGGGAAAAATACGGTGAATACCCTGAGTGGGTCATTAAATGTGTGAAAAGAGCGGAGTATTTTTTATTATTTAAAACAATTCTAAATTTAAATATATTTTGGTCATATTCCTAACCTTCTCCATGTCCTCTTAGTAGTTAGATCCTCCCTTTATTGCTACCTATCCAACTTTAAGTTCTTTCTCAAAATACAAGCAAATATCCAATATAGCAACAAAATCCCCTAAACCAAGAAAACACAATAAAACAACACACTTCTCCCCAAATCCCAATAATTACAGCCAAATAAAAGCACACACACCAAAACACTCTGGGGTCATTCATATGCTGTTCAATTACTCGTGAATGTGAGGCCTGTCCTGGAGTGGTTGACATAGCCAGTATCAACTTATTGAAGAAAATTGACATACCTCTTCTGGCAGGTATGACAGTTCAGTTGAACCTAGTGGCAAGGTTTTTGTGTATTCATCCATCTATTCATTTATTTAAAATATAAATAACAAGATAAAATATGATATGTATGGGGTACATCATGAATTTGCATGCCATCATTGTGTAGGAGTCATGATAATATTTTTCTATCTTTCCAGTTTTAGTATATGTACTGCCAAAGAGCATGGAGAGGAGTATTTTTAAGAATAATTGGGAAGACATACTTATGAATGTAGGGTATTGTAGAAAACCTGTGTGACCACTAAAATTATACTGCAAGCAATCAACTGATTTATCAAAAAATTTCTTAAATTATTCAGGACTATTCATTAGAGGAAAAAAATACCTTTTATCCCATTTAATTTTAACCCTAACAATGAGAACATCATATAAAAATGAGAGGAGGTCCTGAAAAGTATCTAATATTAATTTTTTTTCAAGTCAGGAGGCAGAGGCAGGCGGATCTCTGTAAATTCGAGGTGAGACTAGTCTACAATAGATTCTTTCAGGACAAGCTCCAAAGCTACAGAGAAACCCTGTCTCAAAAAAACAGGAAAAAAATTCCTCCCATTCCTTACCATGAATTTCTTCTTTTGAGTTGAACCTTCTTTCATTTCTGTTTTTTTTTTTCTTTAGTGTCCTCTCATAGTACCTCATCTAGGTCCTTGTGGTACAGGTACAATCATGTTCTAGATTACAAATAACTATTTGTTCTTTGTGTACAATTTAAGTTACTGGGTTATATGGTCCAATAACTGAAAACTCACGAAACTTAGGAGAAAATTTTCATGCTGCTTTAAAAAACAGGTTGATCAATAAATTGTCCCTCAGACTAGAGAGATGGCTCATAGGATAAAGCTCTTGCTGCCAAATTGTGAGGGTAGGCACAGTAGCTGCCTACAATTCCAGTACTGCAGAAGCAGAGACCCTTTAACTACCCCTGGAACCCACCAACTCATCTGTCCTTACTTTGTGCCCTGATTATTGCTATTGTTAATTTATTATTATTATATATTATTATTATTCCTCAGAGTCTAGTTAGTGCTGACTATGTGTAAATAAGAGTGGGCCAATCCATTGGGGCATGAACAATTTGCCAGGGGCCACATCCCCAAAGAAAAGTGACTATCCACCCTTTCCTCAGTGTCTATCAACTACCAATAGCTCCTCAGCTGGGAGTGGGCCTTTGAAGTTACCCACTTCTTAAATTCTTTCCTCCCACTCTTCTTTGATGTTCCCTGAGTCTTTGATGGTTGTACAGTATGTTTTATTCCTTTCAAGTAATATGGATATTTGTCAATCTAGCTATTAAAAAGTAGAAAGTAGAAGAAACTGGTTTATGCATTAGAATTGGCAAGGGTGATATGTGGAAAGATGTTAGATTGACCAGAAGGTTTTGATAGATAAAAAGTCTATTATATTATTTTAGTCTTATTTGCTTTCACATACTAATTATGTTAAATTTAATATTATCTTTAGTGTTTTAGTGGGTGCCAACATGTGAACAATAATGAAATGGGATTAAGTATTTTAATATGGATTTAGGACTGGCAACATTACACGGAAAATATGGTTTGACATGTGCAGAAAATGGTTTTTAAAAATTGTGGATTGAGCATTGAATTTGCAGCAGTAATTCAAACATAATTAAGCATACTTAATAATTCAGTGTATAATATTGGTTATGTGCCTAATCTCTGTTCTTCAGTTTTCTAAGCTATGAGGCCTGAGTTGAAGATCATAGAAAAGACAGGAGGTTGAAATGAACTCTCTTATAGAGAGCTAGCTGTGAAAATTCAAAGTTGTAGACTTTCATTTTAAACATAATTCCAGGGGAAGTTCTGATTCTCATTCATACTCAATCATGTGTGTGTGCGTGTATGTGTATATGTGTGAATTAAACATATATATATATATATAGTTCATTACCATCAACAACAACGTCTCTTGAGAACTCTATGCAAATGACTTATATATTTATAGCATTTGCCTACTCACACTTAAAAGAAATGTTTCCTACCTAAACATAATGAAGGCAATATACAGCAAGCCAACAGCCAACATCAAACTAAATGGAGAGAAACTCAAAGTTATACCACTGAAATCAGAAACAAGACAAAATTGTCCGCTCTCTCCATATCTATTCAATATAGTTCTTGAGGTCCTAGCTAGAGCAATAAGACAACAAAAGGATATTAAGGGGATACGAACCAGCAAAGAAGAAGTCAAACTCTCATTATTTGCTGACGATATGATAGTTTACATAAGTGACCCCAAAAATTCTATCAAGGAACTTCTCCAACTCATAAACACCTTCAGTAATGCAGCAGGATACAAGATTAACTCAGAAAACGAGTAGCCCTCCTGTACACAGATGATAAATGGGCTGAGAAAGAAATCAGAGAAACATCACCCTTCACAATAGCCACAAATAGCATAAAATATCTCGGAGAAACTCTAACCAAACAAGTGGAAGACCTGTATGACAAGAACTTTAAATCTTTGAAGAAAAAAAAACTGAAGAAGAAGACATCAGAAAGTGGAATGATCTCCCATGCTCTTGGGGAGGTAGAATTAACATAGTAAAAATTGCAATCTTACCAAAAGCAATTTACAGATTCAATTCAATGCCCATTAAAATACCAGCAAAATTCTTCACAGACCTCAAAAGAAAGGTACTCAACTTCATATGGAATAGCAAAAAACCCAGGATAGTAAAAACAATCCTATACAATAAAGCATCTTCTGGAGGCATCACAATCCCTGACTTCAAACTCTACTACAGAGCTACAGTACTGAAGACAGTCTGGTATCGGCATATAAACAGACAGGAGGACCAATGGAACCAAATCAAAGACCCGGATATTAATCCACACACCTTCGAACTCCTGATTTTTGACAAAAAATATCAAATGGAAAAATAAAGCATATTCAACAAATGGTACTGGCATAACTGGATATCAACATGTAGAAGAATGAAAATAGATTCCTATTTGTCACCATGAACAAAACTCAAGACCAAATGGATCACAGACCTCAACATAAAACCAACCACACTGAGCCTCATAGAAAAGAAAGTGGGAAGTACACTTGAATGCATTGGCACAGGAGACCACTTCCAAAATATAACCTCAGTAGCACAGACACTTAGAGAAACAATTAATAAATGGGACCTCCTGAAACTGGAAAGCTTCTGTAAAGCAAATGACATGGTCAACAAGACAAACAAAAGCCTATAGAATGGGAAAAAAATCTTCACAAACCCCGTAACAAGACAGAGGCCTGATCTCAAAAATATACAGACAACTAAAGACATTGGTCATCAAAAGAATAAATAATCCAATAAAAAATGGAGTGCAGACCCAAACAGAGAAATCTCAATGAAGGAATATAAAAAGGCTGAAAGACACTTAAGGAAATGTTCAACACCTTAGTCATCAGAGAAATGCAAATCAAAACAACTCTGAGATTCTATCTTACACCTGTAAGAATGGCCAAGATCAAAAACACTGATGACAACTTATGCTGGAGAGGATGTGGGGAAAAGGGAACACTCCTGCATTGCTGGTGTGTGTACAAGCTGCTATAACCTCTTTGGATATCAGTATCACAATTTCTCAGAAAATTAGGAAAAAATTTTCCTCAAACCCCAGCAATAGCACTTTTGGGTATATATCCAAAGTATGCTCATATCAAAGGATGTTCATAGCAGCATTGTTTGTCATAGTCAGAACCTGGAAACAACCTAAATGTCCCTCGACCGAAGAATGGATAAGAAAAATATGGTACATTTACACAATGGAGTACTACATAGCAGACAAAAAATAATGACATCTTGAGATTTGAAGGCAAATGGATGAAGCTAGAAAACATCATATTGAGTGAGGTAATTCAGACCCAGAGAGACAATTATCATATTACTCACTCATAAGTGGTTTTTAAACAGAAAGCAAAGAAAACCAGTGTACAAATCACAATCTCAGAGAACCTAGGCAGCAATGAGAACCCTAAGAGAGACATACATTGATCTATTCAACATGGGAAGTAGAAAAAAGCAAGATATCCTGAGTAAATTGGAGGCATGTGGACCTTGGGAGAAGGTTGAAGGGGAGGGGAGAAGCAGGGAGGGGAGCAGAGAAAAATGTAGAGCTCAATAAAAATCAATAAAAACAAAAAGAGCAGCTTTGCAGGGCTGGAGAGATAGTCCAGTGGTTAAAAAACTGACTGCTCTTCCAGAGGTCCTGGGTTCAATTCCCAGACACCATATGGTGGCTTACAACCATGTATAATGAGGTCTTGTGCCCTCTTCTGGCCTGCAGGCAGAACACTGTATAGATAATAAATCTTTTTTTCTTTTAAAGGAAATATGTTTCTTACCCATGAAGTTCCACTGATCATATTTTGTTTTCTTTAGCCTCACATTTTGGACATATATAATGATCATTGATGTGTGGTACCTAAAGAAGAAAACTCAATTCCTATCCTATTCATCAAATCACGTGTTTAATTTTTTTCTTACGAGTTTGTATTGTACGTTGTACATATTCTCCCCATGCCCTGTGCCTTTCTTTTGGTTTTCTATTTCACATCAGTTACCTAGGCAATTTCATATCTACTCTCATGTCATATGCATACATATTATTTTATGTATCTGCATAAAATCTAGCAAGTGTATATAAAACACAGATATTTGTATTTTGGGAATTAGTTTAATTTGCCAAATATGATTATCTCCAGCTCCTGTCGAATATATTTTCTTGTAATCAACATATATTTGTTACTGTTCTTATGTCAATTTTCAAAGTATCTTTTTTTCTTCTTTCTCCCACTAACTGCTTTGGAAGTTTCTTTAGCTTTGCTAATCATTTGTAGACTGAGATTCACAGGCCAGTTCATCCCTCCAAATCAGTTAGTAGTAGGAACAGAATTTTAAAAGGATGCTTTGAGAATCGACACAATAATGGCAGCCAATGCTTATGTATCACATGCTGTAAAATCATAGCTCATTCAGTCCTTGCAACAGTTTATGGCATAGATTCTATAATTATCATTTTATCTAATGAAAAAGGAAATGGAATTATAACAGAGCTGAAATGACTTTCTCAGTGACATACTACTATTAACTACTGTATGCCATGAGTCTGAAATGTAACAAGCCAAAAGGACAGTATTTAAGCAAAATATTGAAAAAATAGGTAACAATGTGGAATAAAGTTATAGTAAATTAGTTTTCACAGAAAGGAGAATGGAGCAGGGCCTAGAATGGAAGATATCATGTTAATGAATCTTTGGGGTCAAACAAGCTGCCTTGGCAATTAACAAAGTCATATTTAGCATTTATAAAATATTTATTATGTGCCAGTCAATCTTCTCAGATATTTATCTATAATATTTCACAAATTATGAATCAGAACTAATTATCATTTGATGAATGTATGGGAAAAATAAAGCGTGGATTGATAAGACATTTGCTTAAGGCCAAACAGCAAGTAAGTAGAAAAACTATGGTTATCACTGTTCCACTGCCCTCCCTTTTTGAGTACCCACAAGTTCTATCTATAAATTAGTTTCTGTCTTTAATTACCCGACACACCTATTTGCCTATTGCTTTTTTTAGCTTACTGTCTTTCTTTTAAAATCTTATAATATACGCCTGTCTATAAATAAAAATATTAAATAATTTAAATGAAAATTTCCCATATGGACCAAAAGATCCAAAGACTGTATGCATAAGAAACCTCTAATACCAGGCTTGAGGACTGCTATTTTGAGTTGTTGGTCAGCGTTGTCCGAGAGACTCCCAAAACATTACAGGCTGTTGTAATTGCCCTTGGCTTTCCCCCCAGAGATGGAAGGTAAGTCCCTATTTCTGAAGACACCACACACTTCAGACATAGGGACTTATTACCCCTGACTGAGCTGAAACTGTCATGAATACTTCCTCCCTCAGGACTAGCTTTCATGGTATAAGAAGGCAACATATAAGTTTTCAAAAGAGGAAAGGAACCAACAGTCCTACACAACTATAATGTTTGTGAACCATAACAATGACCAGCATGGAACAATAACCCTAAGTTGTAGTAGTGGCATACATACCTTGGTGGTAACCAACAGCTCTCTAATTATACTTAAGATTGGCTTAACAAGAGGAAAATTATGCCTCGTACTAGATCTAACCAACTACCCAGGGCTAGTGACATTATGGATCCTGGAGGAGACTTTACAATTACCATTTTACTAAACCAGCATAATCCCTAGCTACATTCTAAATATTTAATCTTATGCCCACAGATGAGTGTAGTCCTCACTCATCTTCAAGAAAACATTTCTTTGCAACAGACAGAGACCATTATAGAAAACCATAACCAACCAAAATGCAGACTTGTAGAGTCCAGTCCCAGTAGACACATTTATAAAACAGTTTCTACAATAAAATCAGTAAACATTCTCGAAAAGGGAGAGTACACATTGTAAGAGTCAGAAGATCAGGGAATCTGCTGTGAAATTGTGCTTTTTTCTAGGGCTGTCAGAAGCTACATCCATGAAGTCTTACAAAATAACTGCCTAACATGAGCTGTACAAGCACAGCAACAATACACATGATGTACTAATTCTCTGAATAAATAATTATATGGTGGCACTATTGGGAGGTGAGGCCTATTTGAGGAAAGTAGGTCATCAGAGGCATATCCCTTGGGACTATATAACCGTTTTCTGCTTTCTCTCCACAATGAAGTGAAGAAGCTCTCTGACTGTCACAATCTGACCAAGAGTATAAGGCCAAATGATGATGGAGTAAAGCCTCTGGAACCATAAGTTAAAATAAATAATTCTTCCCTGAAAATATTTGGTTTCAGCAATGACAAAAATAACTAATACATGTTTTTTAGTCACTAATTAGATACAAAATTAACAATGAATGGCCAAGAGAAGTTAGACAACTTAAGCATAGTATACAGCAGACTCACACATTTACCCAAGTCAATTGCAAATTTACATTGAAGCACTTGCCCATGGTGTTTATAACAAACTTTTTCATAGCTCCTAAATTTGAAGATGACTAAGATGTTTTTCACTAGTAAATAAATAAACATTGAGATATCTGTTTGACAGGTATAGAAATAGTCACTAAAGACATGAAGGAGGGGGCTGGAGAGATGGTTCAGTGATTAAGGGCATTTGCTGCTTCTGCAAAGGACCTGGGTTTGTTTTCCTCCATTCGAATTGTGACTCACAACCATCCATGTCTTTCATTTTAGAGTATCTCAATTTCTCTTCTGACTCCTTTGGAACTGGACTTGCAGATGGTACACATATATACATGTAAACAAAACGCTCATGTGGAAACTTAAATAAACCTAAAATTAAAAAAAAAACCTAAGGGATCGTAAATGAAAATTGTTAGATGACAGCATCAGTGTGAGTCTACATATTGAATAATCCCAACAACATGACATTCTGACAGAATGAAATACAAAGTCAATGAAAGTATCTGTGACTGTCAAGGGCTCAGGAAGGTGGTGGGGGAGAAGGGATGGAGCATAAGCAATAATTAATGTGTGAAACTGTTCTGCATAACACTATAATGTTAGATATGCCATTATGCATTTACAGAGATCACAGAACTGTATAATACAAAAAGTGAACACTAATACAAACTATGGCTTTTAGCTAATAATAATGGCTAAATATTAGTTCATCACTTGGAATACATGTACCACAGTAATGTGAGATGTTAGTAATAAAAGAAATTGGGTTTGGTGGGTGGAGGTAGCATGTGGGAACACTCTGTACTTTCTGTTCAAATTTTCTGTAACCCTGAAACCATTCTAAATTGTGAAACATAATAATTTAAAACTCTTGAAATGAAAAATCCTCTGGAGAATCTTTTGATATTATATGTATATATGTCATGAAGAGGCTTAGAATGTTTTCTCACTTACTTTTGGACTACTTCCTTAGGCACTATATCAATTCTGACTTCAAAAAATATGTATTACTTTATTACACAACAGGACAATAAAAACTGAATTGCTTAAAAACTATGAGACAAAGCAATATGAATATAAACATAAAAAAGCCTCACTGATTCAAATAAGTTGGAGGATAAAGACGGTGAATATAAATTATTGAATATTTAAAATGAAATAAAATTTATGGTGTTCCAATATTTATAGTAACTGAAGTTATCCTGAATGTTGTATAGTCCTTACAGGGAATTCCTTTCCTGCCTTCACTTTTGTTCAGTTATTTCTTCTCTGCCTGGAGTGCTTTTTCATCAAATCAATGCCTCTTCATCCTCAAGACTGGAAAGTCTCCTCTTTCAAGTTCCCCATACATTCAGCCGGATTCCCCCCTGTCTTAAATTGTAGTATAGCTCTTTGATTTCATATGTGTCAGAAAGAGTCAAGTACTGAAATCCCTCTATCATTTCAAACCTCTTCTACTAAGTCTTATACATTGAGATTATCTCAGAAGTGGAAGGCAAGTAGATTTAGTAGCAGTTATGGATGGAAACTGTAAGGGAGTTTTGAATGATCATTTTATTTTGAGTAAAAAAAAATCAGTAGAATGTTTCACAAACAAAATAGACAAGAAACAACACTGCCAAACTCCAAAATTGAAAGCCCTTTAGATTTTAGGGATCATTTAGTTAAACCTTTTCTATTTTTGACAATTTTTACTCAGATACAATTTTTATATGTCATTAAATTTTGCCCACTTAAAGAGTATGATTCAGCTTTTCATATATCCCTGGGCAGTTTAATTATTGTAATAGCCCTATTTATAAATAGTAACATCTTGCAGTGAATTTAACTCAGTAGTAGTCACTGCACATTCTGTCCTTCCAATATAGCCCTATACAACTGCAAACTAATTTGTTTTCTCTCTTGAGATTTATGTATTGCAGTCATTTCATATATCTGTGATATGACAATCTGTGGTCCTTTGTTACTCTCTATCTTCTTAGCAGAATATCTCCATGTCTAATAGACCTATCTGTACTTCATTTTTGAGGGGACAGGCTCTCTCTACAGAGCCTGGCTGTCCTGTAACTTGCTATGTATATCAGGCTGGCCTTGAACTCACTGAGATCCGTCTGTCTCTGCCTCCTGAGTTCAGGAATAAAGGTGTGTGCTATCCTGCCTGATGGGGAACCGCCTTCAGCCAATGGCCTTTAAAAGGTTGGACCAGGTTGGGGCGTGACTTAGGGTACCAAAAAGTCATAGTCCGTCAAGATCGCTCTGTTCTCCTTGGAAGCCACACCTGGCTGTCGGACCTCATTCCTATTTCTTCGCTGTGATCTCACAGTTCCCCTTTAATTTAAACAAAACAAAACAAAACAAAACACCTTTCGAATTTTTTATTTGGAGTTATCTTGGAATTATTTGACTCACGTTCCTCCCATCTGATGTGTTCGGCATCACTTGCATAGACAGTGCGTTATTTTTTTTATGATACTATGTGTTACATTTTATGTACATGTTACATTTTATGTTTTTATTTACTAATTCATGAGCTTTTATTTGTCTTTTGCCATTTTAAGTTACTATAAGTGACACTGTTATTAACATTAGTGTATACATTTTTGAACAGGTACACATTTCATTTCTTTGAAAGTATTTTAAGGAATGAAGTTACATGTTCATATATTAACTATGTGTAAATTTTTACAAGCTTGAGAATTTGTTTGGCTTAGTGAAAGATTGAATGTGCACTAATTCATATACTACACTATACAAATTAAGATGTGGAGCAAAAGAAGCATTTCTTAATATAAAGCATACATTGTTTGAAGGTAATTATTTCTGAAATTCCACTAAGATAGGAGCTGCTGATATAAAGTTGATTAATTACACTAAAATAACATGGCTGAAAAAACATAGGTTTGATCTTTTAATCAGTTAATTGCCCAATTTGTTTTTCTAAGTTTAAGCACTTTTCACCTTCCCATGGCATTTGATGATAGCCATCCTAAGGTGTAGGAGTCAGTATCTCATTCTGGGCTTGTTTGCATTTTTTTTTCACAACTACAAGATCTTACATGGCCATTGGTCCACCCATCTGTAAATGCCAGTTCCAATTATTTCTTTTCTAGAATTGCATTTTAAAAAATCTATTGAGTTGCAATATTTTAAAAATATATTCTGTACTCTGGTCCTATACTATAAGGCCAAATAATCACTAATTAGCAAATATTTGCTTTCATTCCATGTGTTGTCTTTTTACATTTTTCTCTATTTGTGCTAGCTCTTTGAATTGTCTCTACTTCTAGCTTATAGTGCAGTTAGCTCTATCGTTCTTAGGCTCCTGAGAGTGTTGCCTTTCTCCTTCCTTTCTTGGTGCTGTGTTTGGTTGACAGAAGTTTTAATTTTGATAACATTCAACTTTTTACTATTCCATTTTATACTTTATAATTTTGATAATATCTTTAAGAAATGCTGGCCTAACATCAAATTATGGAGGTTTATGCTTGATTATTTTAAGAGTTCCATAATTTCAGCTCTTAATTTTAGGTAAAAACATTGAGTTAAGTAAGTAGTACTATTCTTCTGAATGTTTGTATTCAGTTGGTTTAATACAGTTTCTAGAAGAGCTGTTCTTCTTCACTACTCATGATGCTGCTTGGTTGGCCACGTAGGCTCATTTACAGATTCTCAACCGTATGATTGGTCAATTTTTCTATTTGTCTTTATTCCAGCACCACACTATTGATTGCTATAAATTTATGGTTAGTTTTTACATTGGTTGGGAGTAAGTCAGTTTTCTTTTTCTTTCTGTGAAGATTATTTTGGCTATTTAAATGGTCTCTTGCATTTTCCACACAAATTTTAGCTGGTAATTTTTTGCAAAGAAGCCAGCTAGAAATTCAGTTGCAAAGTCACTTAAATTTGTGAATCAGTTTGAGCACTACTGATGCCCTGAACATATAATCTTATCCAATCCATTTTCTGTTATTTAGCTAGTCTTATAAATCTTTTAACAATACTTTCTAGTTTTTGATGCACAAATCTTGTGTTTACCTTTTTGTTTGTTTGTTAGAGACAAGGTTTCTTTGTGTAGCCCTGGCTGTCCTGGAGCTAGCTCTGTAGACCATGCTGTTTTGTATAGCTCATAGAGTTCCGCCTGCCTCTGCCTCTTGAATGCTGTGGTTAAAAGCATGCACCATCAAGCTCAGCTGCATTTATATATTTATTTCTTCCTAATTATTTTCATTTATAGAAAAGATTTTCTTTTCATTTTTATGTGTGTATGTGTGTGAGCACACAAGGATTTTTGAGAGTATGTTTACCTGAGTGTGGCTGCTCACAGAGACCAGAAGCTTAGATTTCCCTTGGAGATGGAGTTACAGGTAATTGTTAACTGCCCACGTGGGTGCTGGAAATTAAACTCGGGTTCTCTGTAAGACAGAGGACGGTTGACTTTTACCTGCTAAGCCCCCAATTATTTACTTTAGAATTTTGCTATTGTAAATGTAATTGTTTTCTTGATTTCACTTGTAGATTGCTCATTACAATCATGTATCTTGAAACCTTGTGGTCTTGTTTATTCACTTAATAGTTGTTTTGTGATTCTCCAATGCCTTTAAATAAAAGTTTGTGCTATTTGAATACTTTACTCCTTCTTTTCCTAGGTTGAAGATACTTATTTCTTTTTGTTGCCTAATTGTTCTATTTTTGTAGTACTATATTGAATAAAATACTTAAAATAGACATTCACTCTTGTTGATTTTGGGTAGACTGTTTTCAGTCTGTTATTATTGAGTATGACATGAGCTCTGGATTTTTTTAAGATACCATTCAACATATTGAGTTTCTGTTCTATACTTAACCTGTTTAGTGTTGTGTTCTTAAATGGCTATTGGATTGTGTCAACTATTTTACTGTGTTACTGAGGCTATCATACAGTTTGTTCTTTATCCTGCAAATATAATGAATTATTTTGATTTTTCATATTCTGAAGCAATTTTACATTCCAATAGAAACCTCACTTGGTGATGAAACATAATATTTTATATTTAAAACAATATATTTTATATTTATATTTAAATATATTATGTTTATAATGTATTTAATATTATATTTCTGATACTTTAAAAATATTTACTTTTCAATGCATGGTTATTTGTATTAGGCATATTTGTGCACCATGTGCATGCAGTGCCTGCAGAGGCCAGAAGAGGGTTTAGATCCCTTGGAACTAGAGTTATAGATAGTTGAGAGAGGCCATGTGGATGCTGGGAATTGAAACTGAGTCCTCTGGGAGAGCAATCTTTTCTCTTAACCACTGAGCCATCCCTTCAGTTCCTATTTCTCAACATTTTTAAGAAATTCCATGCCATATTCACAAGTGATGATAAATAGCATTCTTGTGATATCTGTTTTGATATTGAGGAAATAAAACAGCAGCCATACAGAGGGAATTGAATGCTCCTTCTTCTTGTATTTTTAAAATAAATTTATTTGTTTTACATCTCAGCTGCAGTTTCTCCTACTTCCTTTCCTCCCAATCCATCCTCCCTACCCACCTCTGTTCCCACCCCCAATCCATTCTTCCTCTGTGTCTGTTCAGAAAGGGGTACAAAAACAAATGACATCTCAAGTTGTGGTAAAACTAAGCACCTCCCCTTGTATTAAGGCTAGTCAAGGCGACTTCCTCTTGTATTTTAAGTAAGTATGTGAGGATTGATTTTAATTATTCCTTAAATGACTGGAAAATCTACTAATATAGACATCTGTTCCTTAACATTTTTATTTCAATCTTTAAAACACTAATTTTAAAACCTTTTTTATTATCTATGCATATTTTCCATTTATCTCTAATTTTGGTAGGTTGTGTGATTCTAAATAATTTTTCTTTAGGTTTCAAATTTGTTGATATACAATTATTTGTAATATTCCTTTATAATACATTTATTTTTAAGGACAATAGCTATGTTTACTCTTTTACCTCTGATTTTATCTAGCAAAAAGTTTGTCAATTTTTGTTGATTTAGTAAAAGAACTAACTTTTAGTTTCATGATTATTGTCGGTTGTTTTTTACTCTTTTTACTCTTTGGTCTTTGCTCTTTACTCTTCGGGGGGCCTACCACTCAGCTCTATAATATATCATCACACAGAGGCTTATTCTTTCTTATGAATGCCTGGCCTTAGCTTGGCTTATTTTTAGCTAGCTTGTCTTCTTTTATTTTAAATTTTTATTCATTTTACATACCAACCACAGTTTGTCCTCCCGCTCCCCCTACTTCCCTTCTACCCTCCTTCTACTCTTCAGAGAGGTTAAGGTCTCCCATGGGGAGTCAACTAAGCCTGGTATATCAAGTTGAGGCAGAACCAAATCTCTCCCTAGCCAGCTTTTCGTAACTTAAATTATCCTGTCTACCTGTCGCCTGTGGACTTTTACTTTTCTCTTTTCCTGTATATCTTTTGTTTCCTTCTTATTCCATGTCTGGCTGTGTGACTGGGTAGCTGGCCCCATCTTTTCTTGCTCCTTGAACCTCTCTTGCTAGATTTCTCCTCCTGTTTATCCTCTCTGCCTGCCAGGCTCACCTATCCTTTCCCTGTCTCTTTACTTTCAATTTATTTGCTTATTTTCTTGCTTTTTATGAATCTAAAGTATGTACTTTATAGCTGGCATCTAGGTAGGTCTCTTTTAGTCATTTTATGATAAGATCTTACACTATAGTTTAGGTAACCTGTCATTCACTATTTACATCAAAGTGACCTCAAATGTATGGCAATTCTTCCTCCTCAGCCTCTTGCTGAGATTACAAGCATGTTATTTATATTTGCCCAAGTGTTAAGAATTGAACCAAGGCCTTTGTTTGCTTGCTAGACAAGTCTTGTACTACTGAGCTATACCTAAAGCCTAGGCTCTTGTCCTGTAATTCAGTCTCACAATCTTTATACTTGGTTTGATTTTGTACTCAATCATATTTAATGTTATTGTTAATATCATTATATTTTTGCATGGCATTTTACAATATATATATAATTATACACATATAATTCTTATAACTATTTTGTCCTATATTTCTCTCTTTGTCCTAAGGGGCTACTTTCTAGTGTACTGTTTTCATTTATGACTTTAGTGATTTTTTTGTTGCATTTTTTGTGGCTTTTCTGAGTTTTCCAATATATAGCTTATACTCAAATCTACTTCATATTTCTATTAAACATAATTTTAGATTACTTGAGTTTCGATTGGCAAAGCTATTTATTTGTATTGTTATGTTAGGTAACCCTCCAGCTTCCCCCCCTCTCCCCGCACATCCCCACCTTCTCCACCCCCACCTTCTCCACCCCCACCTTCTCCACCCCCACCTTCTCCACCCCCACCTTCTCCACCCCCACCTTCTCCACCCCTCTCCTCACCACCATCTTTCAAATTCAGTCTCTGGCTGGAGGAGAAAAAGCATCATTGGTCCTCCCCAGCTCTGAATGCTGTGAATCAAAACCCCAAACCATCTTGAACAGACAAGATGTGCCCATCTGTATGAGAGTGGTACAAATGTCGTAGTGGTGCCCAAATGTTTTCTGCTTGGATTTGAGGCCTGCTCCATGGAAAAGAACCCATGCCTTTTAGTGGAAGTCTAGTTAACAAGCCAGATCTGAGGAACATATTACCATTATTTAACTAAATTGAAATATCATCAGACGGCCTTCTATATATGTATGTTTATAGCCAAAGACAAAGGCTACTCTCAGACCTAATCAGAGAAGACCATTTTTATATTGGATGGCAGTGAATGCCATGAATCATGGCTGCCCAAGATGCTGAGAAGAAATGATTGTTGTTGTTTTAACTGTAAATAAGACATTTACATCACCCTCTCTACATCTCAGAGACCATTGCAAAAGAAGTAGAAATAGTGTTCAGGAGCCAGGAGAGAGGGTAAAGGGCTGCAAAATGTTGTCTTCTACACTCAACACAGTCACTGCAATTGTAAACCCACGACAACTGCAGTTAACTTTATTGGTACACACAAGGTAGTCTTTGTCAACAGTCGATCATGGAGATGGGAGTGACTCGCAGCACCCCCATATTTTAACGTCGAACTGTTGACTGTGGGTAGTTTCTGGGAGATGTTTAATCATTGTTATGAATTGTGTATCCACCACTGAGTCCACCAGCCTCCAACAGATACCTCCAAATCCATAGTCACACAGAGGGCCTTGGTTAAAGTCAGTGCAATTCAAAACCAAACAAATAGACATGAACGTGTGAAAGGGCTCTGTAAAGAAGCTAGATAAAGGAGTAAGGAGGGGAGAGAAAATGGGCGGTGACAGTGTTAGTATGTATTATATACGTGTGGGAAATGATCAAAGAACAAATTTAATCAATAAAAATAAAAAAAACTTACACTTGGATTTAAAAGAAGTCGGTGATTTTGGCTCTCATAAACAGGGTCATATTTTTATTTTTAGCACCCTTCTGTTAGTGAGATTTCTCACTTTCTAGTGAGCAGTTTGTGTCACACAGGGTAGATTCCTGGTATTTGTTTCTGAACAAGATCATGTGGGCAGAGATTTGAATGCTTTTATCAAAGGAAAATGTGATTATGGTGATTAGTTAAAAATGATCAGAATTCAAAGACAAATTAGTAGCTGTGTGAGTGTTGGCAAGTTACTTGAACTCTCTGTCCCTTATTTTCTCAGGTATAAAGTAGGAGTGTTATGCACATTAGGGAACAGAATATTGATACAATTCTGACCTGAAAATGTTTTCTATTTTCATCATATGATTATTATTATGTTTAAATGTTTCTAGAGTCTACCAGGCATTCAAGACTGCCAGGCTTTTTACGTAAGTTGTTTCAGAATCTCATTTTCCATATCTACCAACCTTGCCTCTAAGCATTGAGAATTATTATTTTTTTCCCAAAACAGGGTTTCTCCGTAGCTTTGGAGCCTGTCCTAGAACTAGCTCTTGTACCAGGCTGGCCTCAAACTCACAGAGATTTGCCTGCCTCTGCCTTTGGAGTGCTGACATTAAAGGTCACCAGCGACCAGCTATCATTGGGAATTACTAATGATACTCAATTATGGAGAAGAAAAGTCCATCTGTTTGAGACATAGATAAAAGATGAAAGTGAGCTAGTATGAAGGATGAGATTAAATGAAAGATATATATCTTCCAGAGACTGTGCTTGAAAACCCTTTTCCTGTTCTTTCAGAGATGCAGTTTCCTAAATGAACTGGTTGGGAATCTGACCTCTTGATCCCTTCCGCCCATTGAAACAAAAGAAGACTATATACAAAAGAACAATGGCTATAGGAGCCTTTGTTTTCTGAAAGATTTCAAGGTATTTGTGAGAAGTTGTGTAGCTAATTAATGCAAAGTTAGTAATTAATTGGCTTCCTTTCCCTAGAACACTGCTGAGGGGTTTGTATAAACACTATGTTTCTTTATACATTTTGAAAGTTACCAGAACTGTTAGTTGGACTCTAATCCATAGGCATAGCTAAAGTCCTTTAGTTTCATTTGTTCTGTTTCTAGGGAAACTAGCACAGTGTTGAGCTCCTGACACTGGGTGAGGAGTGAACTCCCCCAGTCTTTCGATTTTGCTGGCAGAAAGAAAAACTGATTTTGGTTTGGAGGGTGAAGATCCTAAGCATCTGGCTGTTTTGACTCATGTGTGAGAATTACCAGTTATATTTTTTTCTCAAAACAGATTAAACATAGTACATATACTTCCCCAAATCATTCTGGAAAGCACTTTTTCAGCTGCATATTTATCCTCCACCCCCTGTGGCACAAACATCAGCAACTCAATGAAGGCCTGTTTTTAAAGGATATTTTGGATTAAGTTGTGTGGCTGTAAATTGGGTCTGTTTGGAGAACTTCCTGAAAAAGCCTTCCTCCTCCCCCCTCTTCTGCCTTTCAAATACCAAAGCAACCAAGACTACAGAGTTTGCAGTATGTAAGGGGGATGGTAGAGCTAAGTTTTAGCTTTTTGCCAATAGGACCTTTCTTTCTTTCTTTCTTTCTTTCTTTCTTTCTTTCTTTCTTTTTGCCTTTCTTTCTTTCTTTCCTTTTCTTTATGTGTGTGTGTGTGTGTTTTTGTTTAAGACAACATCTTGATGTGGATTAGTCTGAAAACGTTTGATATAATATGGGTTTTCAGCTGGAAAGTTTCTCAAGAAATCAAGCAGATGCCTCAGTTGATCAAGAGACAAAGGGTCAGAAAAGGGGAACTTTGTGAATGTTAATTTTCAAATAAGCAGATGAAACTTTGGAGTTTAAAGTAGCAGACATCGGCAACGTATCAAGGTGTCATGCAAATAAATCACATAAAGGTGATGGCATTATGTCTGTGATAAATACAGTAAAAAAAGTCTGCAATACTATCAGCATAGAACTGAATATATGGCCTGGACAAGGGATCCAGGAAGAGTTCCATGAAAGCATGATTACTGGGAAAGCAACTGAAAGAGAATTAAAGTTTCGAAGGTCCTATTATGGATGAGGAGTCTATTCCAGTCAGAGGGGACAAGAATTGGGAATGCCCATGGTGAGAGAAATCAGAAATGATTCTAGGAGATAGAAGTGAGCCTTTGAAGCCAATGTTTAGAAAGAAACAGTGAGAAAGAAAGTGATCCTGTGAGGGCATGTGATTAGTTAAAAAGACCTTTGAAGAAGTCATCAGGAGATTAATCAGAAAGACACTTGCATCCCACAGGAAGAAATACAGGTAGAGGAGTTGTAAGACTGAGGGATATTTATCCCAAGAGAGGAATGGTAGTGAGCTGGTCTTCCGAGAGACAGTGACTATCACTATAGATTGAGACTTAGATTGCTCTATTGCACCAGGGAGCATTACAATGGAACATTTCCCAAATGGCTCTTCTCTTTTCTGTTCACAGCCAGGCTCCCTACCTCCAGTCATTCCTCATTTTCTGCATTTGGTCATTTCTCACAAACAGTCTGAAAAGTTATCCCTTTTCCTTTTTGTGCTTCTTAAGCTCTGGTCATCCATAAGATCCTATTCAAACCTACATTATCTGGGAAGCTCTTTGGCCCTAAGTCTGCTAATTCTGGAGTTTTGTTTCCCTTTTCTGACCTACTGCAGAACTCACACTCCCTCTATTTTAAGTTTTTTTTTTTAATCTCTTAGGTGTCTCACTACTTTACCTGTCTTTTTTCCTTCAGCTAGAATGTGAAGTTCTCTAAGAGAGTGACTTCATCCTTAAATTTTGGATGAGCCTATCAAAGGTTGGTCTGGGCCCAGAGTAAACAAAAAGACAACCTCTGAAGACACAGTCAGTGCCAGAAAGAGATAGGAATAAACTAACCTGAGATAGGCAGAGAGGAAGCAGGGTTGTGGAAGGGGAACTAGAGAAAAGTGGTTTTCCAAGTCAGGTACAAGAAATAAGGTTATGTCAGCCTCGCAATGACTTGTTCCAGGCCTAGGTGGTTAGGAAGGGGAGCCCCAAGCCAGGTCTGAAGAGAAGGTGAGGATAAACAATCGTGAAACATATTTCATTAGAGATTCAGCTGAACTATGTGGATTGAAGTTATAAAGCAGACACAGGTTCCCCCATTCCTCTAGGGGCATGGTTCTGCCCGGAAAAAAGGAAGAAACTTATGCCTGCCAAGGGGTTTCATTCCTAAGAAAGGGTAGGGCGTTGCTGTTGGTGGTAATGTTGGCAGTGTGTGGAAGTAGAGGAGAAAGGATGGTGGGGGGTGCTGGTAGTAGGGAAAGGCTAGCAATCACTGCTACAAAGGGCTAAGTTTCCACAACAAACTCAGATCAGGGAGAGGGATGGAAAGAAAGAAACTGGGGGGTCAGAGGAAGCAGTGTTGTTGACCAAGACTGTCCACCTATATATACAGAGCTCATCTAGGGGAGTTGTGGGGGTATAGAATTGAAGATAACTGCTCATTCTGAACAGATTGCATCTGTACTATTTATTTTCCTTTTAGTAAGCCTCTGGAAATTTCATGGCAATTAGACTTCTTGCCAGGCAGTTTTTAAGAGAAATAACTCTCCCTTTGCTACAGATCACTCCCTGGATCTTTAAGGCAAGAGTTGAAGCTCTGGAACCCCAGTGCCTCTCCACCAGGACAGTCTGAGGGCATTTCTCTGGCTTAAGTAAGTGACTATAGTGTTGAATTGCATTTTGTTTTGGAGAGTTACAGGAATTTAATTATGTATAGTGTAATAACAGTGCATTTTCCCTTCCCCTGCTTTTATCTTAATTTTTACTAATATTTTTGTGATTGTTTTAAACAAGTAGAAGCAAACACAGGCTGCTCCTCCCAGTTTGGAGTTTTGTTTCCTCCTCCTCCTCCTCCTCCTCCTCCTCCTCCTCCTCCTCCTCCTCCTCCTCCTCCTCCTCCTCCTCCTCCTCCTCCTCCTCTTTTTTCTATTCTTTTCATCTTCTGCTCCTGCTTCCTCCCCCTCCCCCCTCCTCCTCCTTCTCCTCCTCCTCCTCCTCATTATGAGAATTGTAACAGGGTAGCGTTCAGTCCTGCAGCAAAGACAGGCATACAAGCTTTCTCTGTGAATTAATTGCTCAGGAAAGACACTTTTTACGTTGTCAAGTGGCACTTAAGCCACTAATTCTTGACTGTGAAACTGCTTTTCCTGGGCAATGCTCTTTAAGGAAAAACTTCTTCAGTCCAGCGATTGGTGACTAAGGGAACTATGAAGCACAGGGGATTGGGCGGGATCACGGCTCCTAATAATGCCTCCTTATCCAATGAAAAGCATTTCCTATTGAGACCCCCAAGAGCTCCCCGGCGGCCCTCGGCTCCAGCAAGGACTTTGGGCCTTTTCTTGTGTCCTGTTTGTTAAAGGCATGCGGGCTACAGCATTCAAGAGGGCTAGTTCTTAACAAAGGGAAAGAGATAAATGAAAATAAGCTCACATTTGCAGAATGAGCGGTTTGCAGTAAGGAGCCGCGGCAGCCCCGAGTCTGCTCCTTTGGGCTGGGCTAACCTTTCCCTGTTTTTTCTTTTTTTTTTATGGATAAAAATATGCACTTTCAAAGTGCGAGTTGCCCGTTTCCATGTTTAATATCTAATTATCTACAGGCATGAGCACATTCTCTCATCTAGCACACTCTTTCTTGGGGTAAGTCTCTTTGAGAAAGATTTGATTTTGGTGTTTGGGGGTTGGGGGATGGTGTAGCAAACTTCAGTCGAAACACTGATGCTTTGAGTGTTTTGGGAAAAGAAGTTTGATTTCAGTTCTGAATTGCTGAACAAGGATTATCGTGTTGAATGGTAAAAAACAAGAATTTCGATTGTTTTGGCAATAATATTGTTTCAGTGGAAGAGAGACAGGATTTTCAAGCTGTTGTTTCATGTAAACACAGTTCTAAAGAGCTGATTCAAAATCACAGAGTAGAACAAGTTAGAAAGTCTTTTGGCTGGCATTGTATTTCTTTGGTTTACAAAAGATTGTGGGCTAACGTGGCTTTTATTATGATGAGGTTTCTTCTCTTAAAACTATACACTACATGTCTTTGATGCTTAATTGATTTATGGAGAATGTGACATTTGCTATATTGAATAATTCATGAACTTGTCCATAAAGGAAGAATCATGTTTGAATGAAAACTTAATTCTAGCATAAATAGAATTTCCTATTGTATGTGAAATTATTGGTATTTGCCATATAAATGCAACACAATATGACATCTTTAAAATTCTTTTCTTGCATATTTGGAATATTTTAAATATTTTAGTGAAAAGATTTGTTGAATTAAGTAATATTATATGTTAGGCAATTTCTGTTTTGGGAGGAAAACAGCAATGTAATTTATTATGATTTCTGTGTTGAAAAAGATCAGAGAAATTGAAAAATTAGGTATGTCAAAGCTTGGTGGTGTTACTCATTTTGCTGCTTTACCAAATTATGTCTTTCTTTTTCCTCAAATAGAATAAAACATCAATAATAGCGTGCAGTTGAAATTATCCAGTGGTTTTTCCACGTTTATTTTTCAGGACAAAATTTCAACAGCTTGCCCCATTAAAATATATTATAAATCCCTCCCTTTGCCTTGTCGCAAATGAGAAGTTGAACTCTTGCAAAGGATGGGTTCAGCTGATAAGCCTCATGGCTTTTACATTCTAAAGCTGCCAATCAGAGATGTGAATTGAAAGCCCTTTTGGAACAATCAGGACAGCCTTTCAGAATGTGTATTCTCTGCGGTAAAGAGAAGACTGGGAAGACGCCTCATAGCAGTACTCAGGCCAGGCTTAGCCAAAGTTTGATCTATTCAATTCCTTTTGTGGGAGAGAATGCACTGAACTTTGCTGCCCTTGCTGTGTTTTGGTCACTGCCTTTTATTCTCTGTCTGCCATCACATGCAGTCTATTCTCAGCCTTTTGGAGGGAAGAAGAGAAAAACCTGTAATTGTCAATGTTGGTATTAAAAAGTGAAAACTTTGTAGAAGGCCACTCAGCCCTGGGATTCCAGTCTCAGATTTTAGTGGATAAACAATGATAAGAAAAGTGCATATATAGTTTATTGATTCTGTAGATTTATACTCTGGAGTGGACTGTTAACCTCATATTTTAAAGGGCAAGGTGATCAGGTAGGAGGACTAAAAAGTTGAGACCTCCACAATTGAAGGTAATATGCCTGTTGAAGAGGAGTACTGAGGATCAGGAAGATGAGGGCAGTAGGAAGACTTCAGGATGTAATGTCACCTTGCTATGTAATTCTAAGTTTCTGGCAGTAATTAATATTATGTATTTCTGACATTCAAATAAACTAAGCAATGATTGCATTAGTACTCATAAAAATAATGATGTTTATTACAGGCTTTTATTTTATTTTATTTTGTGTGTGTGTGTGTCTGTGTGTTGTCGTGACAAGCAGAAGCAGGTGAAAATAATTGACAGACAGGAACAGCCTGTGCAGGCACTACCATGGCACCAGTTGAAGGCTTCTTTCAGTCAATGCCAAATATAGAAAGTAAAGAGAAACTGAGGCCCAGAAAATAACTTCCTCTTACTATCCCACAGTTCACTTGTGATGGGGATATTGAATCAATAGCAATTATTGAAACACTGGATATTTAACCTCCCAATTTTCTTATATTTCAAATAAAATAGTTTCATGTATACTTTACATCAATAACGAAGGCCCATAGAAGGAAGAAATGCTAACATCTCTGTTTTCTTTTAAGGCAAACCAATAAAATAATATTGATTTCATTTCAGGAATATTCCTACCCGGAGGACAATGAAAATCAATTATCTTTAGTAAGAAGGTGATCTTTGTATCTTCAGCTGTCTAACCATCTAATTTGATTTTTTTTATATGAAAAAAACCCATTTCAAGAGAGATGCTGTGCCATTTAACAGTCTGCTTTGTTTTAGGCTAATTTTTGTTCAGAAGAGGGTGGGCTGTAAGAATAGTACCAGTCTGGACTAGCAGATAATTATGCCCTACAAGCGTTACAATGAGTAGGATCCAAATGTAGGCGCCACTTGTAAGAATTTCATCATGGTGTCTGTCTTGTTTTATATGAGCATGTTGTGTAGAGTTGTGATTTGCAATGTACATACATACCATGTTGAGTATGCTTAGGAATCTTCATGAAGCCATGGTGATTTTCAGTAAGTATACAAATACCTACTTTCTCATACTGTTCAGGAGGGAAAGAAATTTAATGGAGTCACAGGCTAGAGACAAAGCAATGGAGTCCTCACCTGTTGTCCCAGACTTCCTTCATTTTTCTTTTGTCCAATCACAACAGTTGTTGCCAGAGGACTAGAAAGAAAATGAGAAAGACAACAAAAAAACATACCAATAGAACTTTAGGCCAACAAAGAAATCTTTGTTCATTTATTTTGTTTAATGTATGGGAGTAGAAGTGTTTTTATGCTTTTTGTCACTAGTTATTTTTAAATGATACTAAGTTACTTCAGTCAATACCACTAATAAAGATATATCTACAGCAGGAATAGGTTTGGAGAATAATTACTAACATCAATTGTGTTATGATGAAATCAAAGACATTTAATCTCATCTGGAAATTAATTGGTTCTACCACACTCTGATTTATATCATGTAATAGTTTCTTCTACCAAATAACTTTGCTATACAGTCTATTGAGAAGCTTTCTTTATGGAACAGTAGTGTGACATTCTATTCCACAGGACTCAATTAAAGAAATCTTCGATTGCTTGCCTTCAGAAAATTCGCTGATTGTCCAAATCGCAGATAAATTTGGTGCCGGAATTTGGTATGAACTGATGTGAGTACCAGTGTTTAGATTTCACCTTTTTTTCTTCTTTTAGTTCTTCAATTCTTTTTGAAAATACTGCTTCTATATTATTACAGATCATGTGATTCAACATTCCAGAATGTATAGAGGAAGTAGTGGAGTTGTTGTTTACTATGATCCAGGCAATTTTGTTGAAGATGAATGGTGACTCTTTCAGTCAATCCCTCTTTGTCATTAACATATAGATGATAAATAGGTAGATAGCTTGATAGATGATATATAGATAGATAGATATTATTTCACTCAATCCCTCTGTCATTAGCATATAGATGATAGATAGGTAGAAAGATTGATAGATAGATAGATAGATAGATAGATAGATAGATAGATAGATAGATAGATAGATAGATAGATAGAAGATAGAGACAGATAGATGTGAGGCATGTTTTTATTCATATGATCAGTACTAGTATCCAAGCATAGCAAATGAATTGGTATTCAAAGTAATTAATGATTTGTGTGTTTGGAGATAGGGATAAAAAGCTGAGTCCTGGTGGCATTTATGATTCTTGAAGAATTTGAAAATGAGATCTATTAGGAAAATCCATTAGTATTCTGTAAATGTTCAGGGCTTCTACTGAGATGAGATGTTGATTCTTAAGACTCTAGACAATTTCATCATAATTGTGCAATTTCCCTGTAGTTTTCTTACTCTATAACTAGGTACTAGGGAAAATTCTGCCTTAGTAGTTCTGATGCAATCTTTGGTCCCATTATATGGAGAACTAGACTACAACATTCCCTAAGTGTTGGCCTGTGCCATCAGATAAAGAGTTAGTAGGAAGCATTGGTTCTTTTGATGAAAAATAAAAATATGATTAGTCACTGAAAGTGGGTTCCGATCAGATTGGATCGGAGTCTGCCATTTCCTGATGTTTTCAGTTTGGTTGGCCAGTGTTACAAAATAGCCTCAATAATCTTAGTGAAAATCAGATTCTATATAGACAAACCACTTAAAAAGAGATATTAATTGTACTGAAAATGTATGGCTGATATGCATCAGCATCAATTATGCATAGGAACATCAGTTGGAACCAAGTGTGACCTATGCCTGTGACTTGGCCTACACTATTGCCATAAAGAATTTTATCTGTTAATAACCACTTGAGCAAAAGTTTGCCGTTAGTTCTTATTGCACCAACAGAATGCTCTTGAATTCTGCTTTTATATTTGTGTAGTTTTAAGTTATGGTCAAGGACACACTAGGCTTCATCTTACCAGACTTCATAAACTTTGACTAGAGCAGAAAAAGCAACTGCTTTAGAGATCATGAACCCTCTGACTTGAACTAACCTCATTGGAAATGGAGCAAAGTAAGACAATTGCAGTATACTTTGCCTTCGGGGTTTTATTTTACTGGTCTCTGAACTATGTTTGGTTGGGAATAAAGTGTGCCTAGGTTTTCTAGGGTATTGGATTTATGACAGAATTTATAATTTTGTTTCAACTGAACTTCTGAAATTTTATCAGGTTATAAAGTGATCTTAGTATTTAATAATCCTTAGAGGGGCCAAAAAAGTGACTTTCCTTCCTGTAGTGGTCCCCCAAATTCCAAATATGGTATATGCTATTACTATTAGCCATCAAAAAATTTTAAAAAGAGGAAAAATGTAGACATTATTATGAATGAACTCTTTGAATGAGCTGTAGTAGTCAAAAAGTTAAAAAAACATTAATAGACATACTTTTTTAAAAATTTTATAAATTATTTCATTGTCTACTAATCCTACACGATAATTTCTCTTTGATATTTTTGTGAATATATATATATATATTCACAAAATGATTATTTTATTATATATACATGAAACAGATTTTGAACAGATTCTCCTCCCCACTACCTTCTCTTGCCCTGTTGACCCTTACTTTCAGATTTTTTAAAATTTTTACGTTTTATTCTCTGTGTGTGTGTGTGTGTGTGTGCGCACGTGCAGTGCGCTTGCGTAAATGCATGTGCGTGCATCTGAATACCATGGTAAATGTGGAAGTCAGGAACTACTTGCAAGAGTCAGTTCCTTCCTTCTATCATATGGGGTCCCAGTGGTTGAACTCAGGTTGTCAAGTTTGATGGTTAAGTGCCTTTATCTGCTAAGTCATCTTGCCGCCCCTTTAAATTTCTTCTTAATCAACCTCCAGCTAACCTCCTTTCTGACCACTATCAATGAAAATATGTTTATCCAACACTAATCCTTTTTTTAGTCCATTATGTTGGAATAATTGGTTATAAACATCTTCAAAAGGCGTAATTTGATGCTGCTCATAGGAGAAGCTGTCATTAACTGTGTAGGCTATTACTTTGTTAATCTCCTGGAGCACTCAAGTGTTGACCTAGACATTTAGTGGACCGTATGTTAGACATTTAGGAAAAAAAAGAAAACAAGTTTTGTTTCTTGAATAATTTTTATTCTTTACAGTCACCCCAAGAGGCAAATACTGTTCTCATTTTTAAAGACTGGAGCTCTCTCTGTATGGGGTAGTCAATGGGGGCACTTTTCACCATTTCTCTGTTATGAGTAAATTGTACAGTTAAGGTTCCCAACCCAAGGAGGAACTTTTTGAGGTACAAGGAATTAGCAAAAGGATACATTTCTAATACAAAGTTAAAGATTCCAAGGAATGCAGATAGAGATTTCTAGTCATGGTTGAGAGGAGCAGAATTCTATAATGTTCTTTTATGATTGAGCTGAATACTGGTGAGTTCATCCAACTACTCACAGCACTGTTGAATCTTCCCAGCTTCAGCTGTGAGGCTCATTGGTCATGTTTATACAGAAAAGTGAAAACAGTATAGCCAAGTTACAGAGTGAATGGGTGTCTGAGTCAGAAATAGATCTCTCCGATGCCAGTGCCACACCCTCCCTGCTAGACAGCAAAGGTGGTGTGTGTTCAAGCAAGGGAGAGCTATGAATAGGGCCATAGTGGCAGTTTTCCCATGCCTTCTCTTTAGGACTAAGACTGTACTGCTTTCTTGTCTGTGGTCCTTTCTCTCCCACAGGTTTTGATTGCCCAAAGCAACAGAGTAGAAGTGTCACACATTTACAGACCGCCTGTTGTAGGTAGAGCGCATATGTTCTGGGGTATGTAAAACTAAAGTGTGGTGACGGATGTATAAATCAACTTTATTTAACCACCCTTTATCACAGCAATACAAATAGGCATTGATTCATTTATAGATCACACTGCACTCCATAAATACAATGCAGTTATTATTTATGATTTTTAAAACTAGAATAATGTGGATTAAGAAATAAAATAAAATGATTATATTTCTGAAAAAAACTGAATGTAAAGGTAGGATACAAAACTTAGCTATTTGGAGTACTTGTTGAGGAAAGTACAAAATATGATAGAGCCAGGGAGAGCAGCACTTTGGGCATAGAAATAACCAGGAAGTAAAGCTGGAGGGGCTCTGGGAAGAGGTGAGAAACCTTCTAATGTGAAATCCTTTATCGAATAAAATAAACTTGCTGCCAATGCTTATTGTATAAGGTAGATGCAAGAGATTGTGAATGAAGTCTGGTTTTAATGCTGTTTTATATAGCCTCATAAATTTTTAAACATGTATGACTATGTTAATAAGAAATTATTTCTTTCACTGTCTTTTTGGTTTCTTCCAGCAATGTACTTTCTAAAATGTAAATTGTGTTCTTATTGTAAATGAGTCTTGGAATAATAGATAATAATGGTGTTAAAATAGTAAGTGGAATAGCTCGATATTAAGAAGTTTAGAAATTAAAAATTATTCTTCCATCTGGGAAACCTGGAAGGGATAAGATAAAGTAGTGAGGATGGGATTATAGGAAGCCCTTTCAAGATTCTTAATACAAAGTAGATGGCCCAGAAAAGTCCCATTTTCCTTACCTTCTCTTCCCTTTTTGTGTCCGTACTTCTGCATGTTTTTCTCTGACATTCTACTTCTCTCTGACTCACTTTCCTATATTCATTTATTCCTTCTTTGGAGTGTCCCTGTTAGACTTTACTTGGTCAAGGTCCCACTATACTTTGCTTTTGTTCAACAAGGTCGCTTTGGGGAAAAGTTGAACTAGACTGTGTGATGAAATGGCCAAGAAGGAATATGATTTTTGGTGAAAGATTTCATGCAGACTTAATTGAATGACAATTCAAGGTAGCACATTCCCATTGCAACTGGTCCACTGTTAGAATGAAAACCCCACGTTTCACCCCCCCCCCCATATTATGGAAGTCATCATGCTCTTTGAGTTCTGTAGTAAGTGACTTTTTCTCAAGCTAAGTAGGTTTTACTCAAGTCAGACACTCATTGAGGTGACTTCAGCCCTGTGTATTTCTAGCAAATTTCTCCTCTATTTCCTCCCCTTAAGACATACAGAGGTCTGTTGACTTCTTTCCTTGGTGTCTGGAAGGGAAGAATGAAAAGGAAATCACTTCAGAAAACAGCCATTTGTATTTTACAACATAATCATGTGAAAATCCATTACTGGCTATGTCAGGGAACAAAGGCCACTTTCATTTCATATTCTCACTCAAAAGAATCATTCACCAGTTACTTATCCACAATGTTTTAAGGGACACATTTGAAAGACATACTAGCCGATGGTAACTTAACCTATGAGAAAGCTGGTAAAATTTCTATATGTATCTTAAGGCCCTGGTGGCCTAAATATTTAAACGGACAATGAGTTAATGACTACCATGTATAAAAACAGTATTGAAAAGAAAGCCTCTAAATGGTCAGATCAGATTTTGTACAATGAGGTATGGGGTGGCTGTTCTGTTGTCCTCAACTTTCACATTCTATTTGGAATTTTTGAGACAGCATCTGATGTTGAGACAGCGTCAAAATACATAGTCTTATCTGACATAGTACTCACTCTGAAGCTTAGGTTGACCTCAAACTTACAGGAATTCTCCTGCCTAGGTCTCTTCTGGGGTTATAGGCATAATCCACAACATCCTACTCTTATTTGTGTTTGATCAGAAAAGCTGATGTTGACCAGGGCCATTTTAGCAGATGAGTGCATGGATATAGCTGACAGGACATGCCATGGGCAAGGAAAAGGAACATATATATGCGAGGCTTGGGGTATAGATTGAAAGAGAATTGTGTAGTGCAGGAAGGAAGTGATGAGTTTGATATTTTAATCTCTTCTTCAGAATAGCCATGTGATGTGACACAGTGGGAAAAGCTTATTTATTTTAATCTAGAAATTTTTTCATATAATATATTTTGATCATATTCTTTTCCCTCCCCCAATTCCTCCCTAATTTCTATGCCTAACCAACCAAATTAATATTCTTTTTCCTCACAAAAAAAAAACCCATGGAATCCATTTTGTGTTGCGTTAGAGCAGTGAACAGATTTGACGAACTGACAGGTCATACCTTTTAAGCTTCTGTTTTAAAATTAAAAGGTGAACCAATACATTGCTGTAAGAGAAGGTCGCTTGTTGGTTCCCAGGTGTTCAGTCCCAAAGTAGCCACACCGAAACCATACCATTTGCAATACTGTTTGGCCAATAGCTTATACATATTACTGGCTAACTCATATCCTAAACTAAGCCATCTCTCTTAATCTGTATATCACCATGTGGCTGTGGCTTACCTGATAAAGTTCCGTCCAGTCCAGCATCTGTCTCCAGCGGGGGCTACATGACTTCTCTCTGACTCTACCTCCTTTCTCCCAGCATTCAGCTTAGTTTTCTCCACGTACCTCTTTTCTGCTCTGTGCAGTCCCAAGACAATTTTTTCATTAACTAAGGGTATTCACAGCATGCAGAGGGGAATCCCACATCACATTGCTTTATTAGTTTGTGGATAACTTAGAACATGCACTAGAGCTCTCATATCTACTTACTGTCTTATACAGTAGAGTTAGTAATCAGACAAGTTATTTTAGTAATATTGGAGAGTCAACAGTACAAATTTCAGCAACTTGAAACATTTATGCTTTATGAATCAAAGATGTGATTTTTGGTTTTGAATACATTATTCACATTCTTTTCCAATTCTGACATTCTGTATCTGTGCGTTAAGACTCAGGTTCTAATTCCGTAAAACAATAATTCCCTGTGCTTACCTTATGGTGTTCTTTAGTATTTATTATTTTTATTTTTTATTTTTTGAGATAGGGTTTCTCTATGTCACAGCCCTAGCTGTCCTGGAACTTGTTCTTGTAGACCAGGTTGGCTTCAGTCTCATAGAGATCTGCCTGCCTCTGCCTCGTGAGTGCTGGGATTAAAGCCTTGAGCCACCACAGCCCTACTGGTGTTCTTATAAGAATTAAATAAAACATCTATTTGGAAAGTTGAAAATGGGCCTACAAATTCCACATTAGCAGCATCTTAGCTAGCCATCAGGGATTCTTTGATTTTTCCCATGAGTAATATATACCTTATTCATGTTCATTGCAATACTATGCTTACTGTGTTGTGATCTCTCCCATTTCTGCAATACGTATGTCATTTGTAGTACTATTTACCTGCGGTATGTAATTAAAAGGCACTTTTCAAGTCTAATAGAATGTGTATATTTCTTTGTCTGGATGAGCAGAATGTATTTTTATACCACAAAAGTCTTGGAGGGAAAGCAGATTTGGTGACTCAGTCTATCTTGTCTCCTATAGGAAGAAAATATTCTCTACTGGTCTTTAATCTCAGAGTGGTGAACACCTGCAGCAAGCAGGCTTTCTGGAAAAAAATCCATGGGTGACAGAAGATTTATTGACTTCCAGTTCCAAGATTTAAATTCAAGTCTCAGACCCAGGTTGGGCAATGCAACTGCCAATAATACTTGCATTGTTGATGACTCCTTCAAGTATAATCTGAATGGTGCTGTCTATAGTGTTGTGTTCATCCTCGGTCTAATAACCAACAGTGCCTCCCTGTTTGTATTCTGCTTCCGCATGAAAATGAGAAGTGAGACTGCTATTTTCATCACCAATCTGGCCCTATCTGATTTGCTTTTTGTCTGTACTCTACCTTTCAAAATATTTTACAACTTTAATCGCCACTGGCCTTTTGGTGACACCCTTTGTAAGATCTCAGGGACTGCATTCCTCACCAACATCTACGGGAGCATGCTCTTCCTCACCTGCATAAGTGTGGATCGTTTCCTAGCCATTGTCTATCCCTTCCGATCTCGTACCATCAGGACCAGGAGGAATTCTGCCATTGTGTGTGCTGGAGTCTGGATCCTAGTCCTCAGTGGTGGTATTTCAGCTTCTTTGTTTTCCACCACTAATGTCAACAATGCAACCACCACTTGCTTTGAGGGCTTCTCCAAACGTGTCTGGAAGACATACCTGTCCAAGATCACCATATTCATTGAAGTTGTCGGGTTCATCATTCCTCTGATATTGAATGTTTCTTGCTCTTCTGTGGTGCTGAGAACCCTCCGCAAGCCTGCAACATTGTCTCAAATTGGAACCAATAAGAAAAAAGTGTTGAAGATGATCACAGTGCATATGGCAGTTTTTGTGGTATGCTTTGTACCATACAACTCTGTTCTCTTTTTATATGCCTTGGTACGCTCCCAAGCCATTACAAATTGCTTATTGGAAAGGTTTGCAAAGATCATGTACCCAATTACCTTGTGCCTTGCAACTCTGAATTGTTGCTTTGATCCTTTTATCTATTACTTCACTCTTGAATCCTTTCAGAAATCCTTCTATATCAATACACATATAAGGATGGAATCCCTGTTTAAGACTGAGACACCTCTGACCCCAAAGCCTTCCCTTCCAGCTATTCAAGAGGAAGTTAGTGATCAAACAACAAATAATGGTGGTGAATTAATGCTGGAATCCACCTTCTAGGTACGAGAATTATTTTTCATGTACAGTAACGGTGTCTCCTATGAGTTTTCCTATGCTATAAGTAAGAGAAAAAAATTGAAGCTAATGATACCGAAAATAGATTAATGTACCAAATACAGTCAGATGCATTTGTTTGAAGACTTATTGTACATATTCTGTTTTGTTCAGTAATTATAGGTCAAGTCTAATTACAGCAATCAAAACAGATTATCAGACTCTTGCTGAGTTGAAATTTTATTACATAAATGACCAGTGTTTTTGACTTTTAGTGATGTGGGGGTTACATTAAAACTTAAAAAAAAAACATTCCAGTAGTTTTGGTAATTAGGTTGGGCCTATAAATATAGAACAAATTCAGGGATTATTTAAAAATGTTTGTGTTACTACTGATATATACTGGTATTTTGTTCCTTTTTTGAATTATCATGGAATTTATTTTACTAAAAAAACCTATTTTTACCTAATATTAATAAAACATTTTGAGAAAGGAATGTGTTGAATTTAAAAAGATTGGCAAATTTTATCTAGATTTTGAAAAGATATAAAGTGTTTGGATGAATATGGATAGGAAAATTTGGGATATAGACAACATTTACACATATATAACCATAGTTAGTGTCAGCTTTTAAAACTTTATTTGTAAAACAATACTAGAATTTTCCTATGAAATTGTTAATCTTGAAAGCTGCTACATAAGTGCCTGGAAGGTGCAAAATGGAAAAATCATAAAATTGCAGTGTCAATTAAAAATTTTTTAGCAACACTACATTATTTCTTAAAACTTCCTCTTATCCTTTATGGGGGTGGGAACTCACTTATAGAAAATATTTATTCATATTAAGTGTTGGGACACAGTACAGCCACAGAGCTTTACAGTAATTGTGTCCAGGTCGGGAGCAAGTTGAAAACAGAAGTGAACAAAATAATAGCAACAAGATATCTTATAGCTTGTATTAATGGTTTTTTAGGTAGAGGTTAGTTAGCTTTAGTGTTGAAATATATACTCTTTTCTGTTCAATTTTGGAGCACATTGTAGCCGAGGTGCTGCTGAATTTGTGCTCAGGTCGGGAGCGTATTGAAAAAAAAATGTATATAATAAAAGAAACAAAAAAAGAAAAATTATCAAAAAAATCCACAAAACTAGAAAAGGAAAAAAAAATAACAAATAACAAAAATAGTTCCTAACACTTACATTATTGTTTTGCTGTTTTTGAAGTGCTATAAATTTAAAAATACTATGCTATTTTAATAAACATTTTTTAGTATAATTCAATTAGAAACTGAAATTTTTTTCTGGAACAGGATTGAATTAAAGAAAAATGCATAACTTTGTAAAAATACAAAACAAATAAGCACCCCCAAATTTAGGGCATAATGTTTTGTGCATCTATAGCAATTAACAAGTGCTACAATTATCAGACGATGCCTTGGATCATTCATCTAGGAGACTGCTAAATTCATGATAAGTGTGAGAGAGAATGAATAAAATATTTAAAATTTATGAAAGGAAAAGACTCCTTCTTGTAACTCAAATAACAGAAACAAAGTCTTTACAATTTTAATTTTTCTGATGCATAGTAGATTTGCCTTAAATATGCATCAGTCTGTTTAAGAAATATCTAAGAAATATGGCAATTAATGTCCAGAATTTTAAAGTAAACTTCCAGGAATAACCTATCTTGTATATTGCTGAACTTGTGTCAGAGTGGTTAAATTAAATTAAAAATGTTAAAACTTCTAAAAATGAGCAAATTCTTTAAATCCCTTAACTTGTTTTTCTGTCTGGTGATATGGAGGCTTAAAAAATTAAATAAAAAATTAAAGTCAGTGAACACAATGCAGCTTTAAAGAGTGCTCAGTTTGGGCTTGTGTTAGGAACTAGCTAGAAAAAGAGTTTCTAAAACAATAGAACAATAGTAAAAATGAATTCATGATTTAAAGTCCTAAAAATAGCTATGTATTATATTGTCTTGAAAAGAAAGGTAGTAGTTGGAATACATACAGCTGTAGGCTTAGTTAGAGAAAAGTAGGTTAGGTTAGATGAAGTTCAGTTGTTAGGCTAATGTTGTAAGGTCAAATTAGTAATCAAAGTATGAAAATTTGTTTGTTTCCTTCAGTATTCTTTCTCTTTTTTTTGTAATATTGAACTATACGTGAACTCTCTACTTTTAGCTGTTAAAATTCTGGAATTTTAGGATTATAGTATTAAATCATTGAATTAGATGTTAACTGAATTGACACAAAATACATTTTAAAATAATTTGTATAATTTCCATGTTTAATGTTGCTTACTCTTTTGTATTTCACTTTATTTTGGTTAATTTCCATTTTATATTTAATATAACTTGCTAGTCATAAATATGGTAATGTGAATAATGTAACTCATAAATTGTAATGCATACTGAAATGTAAAATTGAATTGATTTTCCATTTACAGATACAGGTAATCCTTCAGCTGTAATTACAACTTGCATTAAAATGTTTATTAAATGTAATAAAACATATTTGGATTGTTAAGCTACTATACTTTGTTCAGCTATTGAAATATTCCATTTTTTTAGGGCACTCAAAAGTATCTATTCTTTTCCTCTTCTCATCCTTTAAGAAAGAACCTAATAAAATATACTTGCTATCAAGTTACTTCAATTATTTATTTATTTATTATTAAAAATTTTATTAAAAATTTTCACCTCCTCCCATTCCCCCCACCCTCTCCCCCTCTCTCTCCAGTCCAAAGATCAGTCAGGGTTCCCTGCCCTGTGGGAAGTCCAAGGTTCTCCCCCCTCCATCCAGGTCTAGGAAGGTTAGCATCCAGACAGACTAGGCTCCCACAAAGACAGTACATGCTGTAGGATCAATACCCAGTACCATTGTCCTTGGCTTCTCAGTCAGCCCTCATTGACTGCCATGTTCAGAGAATCTGGTTTGATCACATGCTCCATCAGTCCCAGTCCAGCTGGCCTTGGTGAGCTCCCATTAGATCAGTCTCACCGGCTCAGTGGGTGGGCGCACCCTTCGCGGGCCTGACTTCCCTGCTCATGTTCTCCCTGCTTCTGCTACTCATTTGGACCATGGGTGCTCAGTCCAGTGCTCCAATGTGGGTCTTTGTCTCTATCTCCATCCATAGCCAGGTAAAGTTTCTATGGTGATATGCAAGATATTCATCAGTATGGCTATAGGATAGGGCCATTTGAGGTGCCCTCTCCTCACCTGCCCAAGGAACAAGCTGGGGACATCTCCTTGGACACCTGGGAACCCCTCCAGAGTCAAGTCTCTTGCCAACCCTAAAATGGCTCCCTTAATTAAGATATCTACTTCCCTGCTCTCACATTCACCCTTCCTCCATCCCAACCATCCCATTCCCCCAAGCTTTCCCCATCCTCCCCTTCTCCCTTCTCTCTTCCCCTCTCCCCTTACTCTCACCCCACTCCCATCCCCAAGTTCCCACCTTTTGTCTGGCAATCTTATCTACTTCCAATATCCAGGAGGATAACTATATGTTTTTCTTCAGGTTGACCTTATTTAGCTTTTCTAGGATCACGAATTATTTGGGATCAACCTACCCCAGGATCCAGCAATACCACTCTTGGGAATATACCCAAGAGATGCCCTATCATACTATAAAAGCATTTGTTCAACTATGTTCATAGCAGCATTATTTGTAATAGCCAGAACCTGGAAACAATGTAGATGCCCCTCAATGGAAGAATGGACAAAGAAATTGTGGAATATATACACGTTAGAGTACTACTCAGCAGTAAAAAACAATGACATCTTGAATTTTGCATGCAAATGGATAGAAATAGAAAACACTATCCTGAGTGAGGTAACCCAGACCCCAAAAGATGAATATGGTATGTACTCACTCATAACTGGATTCTAGCCATAAATAAAGGACATTGAGCCAGTTATTTATTTTTTAGACTGTCTGAAAACTGATGCAGAATTGGCAACTGAAAAAATACTGGGAAACTTTTCAGTCATCACTTTAAAATATTTACTCCCTCCTTTGCCTTTTCTGACTCGGCCCTCTATCCATGGTTCTGCACGCATATATTCAACTCCTGTTATAGAAAATGTAATTTGGAAAATAATTCCATCTACTGAAAGTGTACAGACATTTTTTATCACTGTTTTGTAACAATACAGTATGAAGATTATGTACCATTCATACTGTGTTTGGAAATACAAGCAATTCAGACATGACTTTAAATATGCTGTAGGATGTGTGGGGGTCAGACAGAAATGCTAAGGACTTGAATATACTTAGATTTTAGTCTCCATATGACATTTTGTAACCAGTCCCCGCAGGAGGACACAAAAGGGTATCTGACTATGTGGTTTCAAGCCAAGCTGACAGTTTAAAAACAAATTTGTTTATGTGTCGATATGTGTATTTGTCACGTGTGGGGAGATCCCCACAGAGGCCAGGGGACATCATCATATCTCTTGGAGCTGGGAATCCAAATAGTTGTGAGCTGCTTTGTGTGGGTATTGGGAACTGAACTTGGATTCTCTGGAAGAGTACCAAGTGCTCTTAAACATTTAGCCAGGTCTCCAGCCTCCAGGCTGTATTTTTAATCTGATTTCTACGGATTGACGAGCTATCTAAGGACATTTCTTTTCAATCCTGGTGAAAGTTAAGGCAAAACAGCTGCCTGAGAGCTGAGAGGAGAGTGAGGCACCTGCAAGATTAATAGCTAGAGGGGCTGGTAGCTCTAGGGTGGTAGCACAGGAAATTTCCCATCTCTGTACTCATTCCTCTTACGCTGGTGGAAAAGAGTGTCATCACTACAAGTCTTCATTGGGCATCATTCTCATGAAATGATAGCCGGCACTGTCTTTCTGACATTGCGACCAGCAAGATCAAACCTAGGCAGCATTTAAAGTGGAAAGAAACTTTCTTCTAATGACCTCCTAGGCCAAGTACTCAAAAACCATGGAGAGAAAAGCTGTTTGTTTTGTATCTCTTCTACTTTCTGCTGCTAAACCCCTATACCTTGTGTTAGTATGATTGCTCAAGTCCTGCAATTACTTGTTCTTCCTGTGGCTTTTATACTCTCCAATATTTCACCTACAGAAATCCTGCTTCTGTCTGGTAACAGAATGATTCATGAGACCCTGTTAATGCAGCAACAGTGGTTTGTGAATGATTACCCCTTCCTTGTCTCCCATTGGTTTTAGTCTTTCTCTCTGGGTTGCATCTTAGGGAGGGCATCTGACTAATTCAAACTACTGTAAAAATTGTGCCAATGAGATTGTGATGGGGATAAATGACTATCACAGTAAATAGCAAACCATCTGTTGAGCCTTAGCTTCCCTTGCTAGGACCTCAACAGTGTACCCTTTTTCATTAAACAAATAATTATATATATATATATATATATATATATATATATATATAGAGAGAGAGAGAGAGAGAGAGAGAGAGAGATGTACTACAAAGAACTAAGAAATTTAAATAGTTATACTGTAATAAAAAGGCAATTCAACATCCAGAGTTGTTTGAATGGTTGAGGGATAATGCAATAAAGTAGATTCTTTTTATTATTCTTTTATTAATTTGAAAAAATACCAATCCAAATTCCCACTCCCTCCTCTCCTACTCTCTTCACACACCCTCCCACCCCTCCCCCTCCAATCTTAAGAGAGGACAAGGCACCCTGCCTGCGGCAAGTCCAAGGCCCTCCCTACTACATCTAAGTTGAGCAAGGTATACATCCAAGGAGAATAGGATTCTAGAAAGCCAGTACATCCAGTAGAGCCAAATCCCAGTGTCACCCTCAGAGGCCCCTCAGTCTGCCCCAACTATCAACCACATTCAGAGGGACTAGTTTGATCCCATGCCCATTCAATCCAAGCTGAGTTGTAGCTGGTGAGCTCCCACTAGCTCAGGCAAACTGTCCCAGTGGGTGAACCCCTCATGCTCTTGACCTCCTTGCTCATATCCTCACTGCTTCTACTCTTCAACTGGACCTTGAGAGCTCAGTCCAGTGCTCCGATATGATTCTCTGCCTCTGTTTCCATCTGTTGTTGGACGAAGGTTCTATGGTGATATTTAAGATAATCATCAGTCTGACTATAGGGCAAGGCCAGTTCAGGCACCCTCTCCTCTATTGCTTAGGGTCTTAGCTGGGGCCATCCTTGTGGATTCTTGGGAATTTTTCTAGAGCCAGGTTTCTTGCAAACCCCATAATGGCTCTCTCAATCAAGATATCTCTTTCCTTGCTCTCATATCTGTCCTTTATCTCGACCATCCCATACCCTCAAGTTCTCCTGAACCCTCCCCTTCTCCCCTTCCAACTCTTATGGTGGACACAATGTAGGCACACACATGCCCAATTATAATGGCTTTTCAAGTACTGTTCTTTCATTGAAAGGAACTACATTAATGGGAAGTAGTGCAATCTGAAGTACTCTTCAGGCATGTCAAAACTCTCAAAATTTGAAAGTTTTGAAGGGAAGAGTTTTTATATTTCTGACTAGGTGTCATCAAAGACAGGAAGAGAGTTTTTGGATTTTACAGGCTCTGTGATCACTTTTGGCAGAGAAAGCTAGAGCTGTCACTTGATCCAGCTTTACCACTCATGGGTACATAACTGAAAGAGTACAAGTCAACATGCAACAGAAATACCTATGCCTCCGGATTCATTGTGCACCATTCGCAATAGTTAATGTTTGTTTTGAAGTTGCTTATAAAGCTCTGGACCCTTTAGTCTGTACATGTTGACTGTGTATATCCTCATTACTTTTCAGTAAAGCTTGCTCTCAGAGAAGGATCTGAATCTAACTCAGTGCTATAATAAAGAGACCTGAGCTAAGAGCCCAAATTTGTATTTTTATATTCAACTCTCCTATTCACTTAGGTAAATCTCTCCCCCACTTTGTGTCTGAGTTCCTTTCTTAGTAAAAGGATCAGGCTGAACTAAATCCCCTTTGAGTCCCTGATAGTTAGTTCTAATACTGAAACTCTGAGCTTTTTAAACATTTTATTTTATTATTCATTTTCCATACCTACCACAATTCCTCCTCCCTCTTCTTTTCCTCCTCCCTCCCACCTTCCCCCAACCCACTCCCATTCACTTCTCAGAAAGGGTAAGGACTCCTATGGGGAGTCAACAAAGCCTGGCACATTCAGTTGAGCCAGGACCAAGACCCTCTCCCTGTCAAGGCTGAGCAAGTCATCCCACCATAGGGAATGTGCTTCAAAAATTCAGCTCATGCACTAGGAATAGATCCTGGTCCCACTGCCAGGGGTCCCACAAACAGACCAGGCTTTAATACTGTCACCCAGATACAGAGGGCCTGGTTCGGTCCCATGCAGGATCCCCAGCAGTCGGTCTGGGGTCTGAGCTCCCGCAAGTTCCAAGTCAACTGTCTCTGACACTCTGAACTTATGCATGCAGTGTCAAAACTAATGGTGCTCCACTATGGATGGTGGTGTTCAGTACATGTTAGATATTAATCACTTTATAGCTTCCTGTCAGTCCTATGACAAAGGCCACTTTCTGTAGGAGAAAAAAAATGAGAGTTGAAACACTGGAAGATCTTAACTAAGCTTGGGGCTAGGAAGGCAGTCTGATTTGATCACAGTTCTGTGTATAAGTTAAGCGTGTACTCTACATCCATCCAACGTATGGATTTTAAGGAACACATTTTTTAATACAGGTCTCACTATATATTCCATGCTGACCTCAAACTCACAGTCTTTAGTCTTCCAAGTAGTAGAGTTATAGGTATGTGCCACCATGTTTAGCAGAAATAAATTTTTAATGGTGTGATTTTAGCCATTAAGAAGAAAAAGACCTTTCCAAATTCTTTTGAAAAAAAAATCACAAAATGGATCCTTATTCCTTCTTATATGTGAGACTAGAATTAGTTTGAATGAAAATAACACATTTAAAGTATCCACATATGTCTGAAAATAGAATATGCAGAATTTTGAATGTATTCATTGACACTGTTATTGCTATTAAGGAAAAATTGTGGCTTAGGGAGCCTAAGTAACTTCCCTTATAGTACTGCTAATAAATTTTAAGAGCAAAACCTAAATAGGAGCCATTGGATACTAAGCCTGAATGAGGCATGCAAAGAGCCCTTTTCTAATAGAAATTAAGAATAGTTAAAATTTACTGGATGCACATATACATTAGGGTTTGTCTTAAATACATTATCTGCTTTAATCTTTAATATGACATTATGAAGTTGGTACTTTTATACTCTCTAAAAGGAACAGAAAACACTGGGAGTTAAGGAACTTCTTCAAAGTCTTACAGCTAGCAAATTAGTACTGCTATGAAGTATACCCCATAACTAAAAGAACCCCACTGTCAGGCATTGACTTTTGTGTCAACCTCATGCCTTACCACTGTTGCCTTCATCTTGAAGCCCCTATATGTTAGTTGTCTTGCTGTTCTGTTCATTAGAATGAAGCTCATTCTTGGTCTAGTCCCTTTGTGTTTGCTTTTGACTTTGTTTAGAATACATTTCCACCAGGTCTGTATATGTGGATGATTCTCATCATTCAGGCTCAAAGGCCACCTATCAGATATTCTTTCTTGGTCATCTGGTCTATAGTAGACTTCTTACCTAAATGTTACACTATTTTAATTTTCTTTATAGTCCTCTCTGGCCCACTTTTTTTTTCTCTCTGATATTCTCCATTGGTTGCCTATGCAATTTCCCCAAAAAGTGTAAGCTCCATGAAGGAAACCAAGTTTACCCTTTTTAGTACAGTATCCAGTACAAATGGATGCTCAAGTCATACTTGCAAAATAAATAAAAGTAGAAATTCTAGAAGAAATTCAGTCTCTTTGATGTTAGACCCCTTGCCACACGCTCCACTGAATAAATTGAAGGGAAAAGAAGCTTTTCTTCTGAGTGCAACATCCTATCTAGCTCCTTTATGTCGGAGAAACTGGATGTTGAAGAGCAGAATCTTTGTTTTACAATCCAGTTGACAACTTAATTTCCTAGATAAATTGTTTTCATCACTCTATCTTTCTTAGTGTTTTTCTGCAGAATACAGGAGTACTCAAATAAATGTTAAAGGAAGAGCTCAAAGAAAGACATGTCTTGAGTATATTTAAAATTTAGCTGTGTTCAGATCCCAAGTCAATAACTCCACCTTTCCTTTCACAGTTTCCCCTCATTTAATTCATCTCCCCTGGCACTTGTTGGCACTTGGAGTTATATATTAGACTGGAACCTTCAGTCCATATGGCATGTCACATAGCACATAAAGTTAACTACAAAGAAGTATCTTGTTACTGGTAATTCTGAAAAGCTCCTATTCCTTTTAGCACACATTCCTCTAGTTGATTTGCAAGCTATTTCTTTACTATAAACCACTGTCTAGCCATTCAGAGAACATGTTTTTACTAAAAAGGAAGAAAAAAAGCAAAAGCGAGCAAGAAGGGAGGGGAAAGTGCTATGTAATTGGATGCCATCCAGGAGGCACATACATAGCCTCAACTGTAATGGAGTATAATGGTAGCCTTTTTCTAGGAGGATCTGGGGCCAATGCTCACAGTTTTCTGTTTGCAGTTTTACTGGGAGAAGTCTGTGCTGGCTTCTCAAATAAAATGCACTGCTATCATCATCTGCCAAGATGCTAACTGAAAAGATCCATTATTTTTGATATTTAATACCTTATAAATTATATGGAGATTGTGTTGACCAACACGGACATCTGGGATGATGGTCAGGGATTTTTCCCCCCTAGGTCAGGTAGACTGAGTGAGTGCCTGTTCGTTCATCAATGACCAATTATGCATTCATGAAGAAAAGGCCTCTTCGCAGCTGCTGGTCAGCTAACCTCAGAGGAACTGGGATGGTTGGTGATGAGGGAGGAGATGCAAATGAACAGTGGCTAGCTGGAATTTATATGGAAAATGTATAGCTGCCTGTTCTCGAACAAATGTGAATTGTGAGCTGGCCAGAGCTTGAAGGAAAAATTCTATCTTGGTTAAGCAGAGATGATTGTGTTCTTGGGGTCTTCCTTCTCTATAGATTGTCTCCTAATTAACCAAGGTACTTAGCTCTTGCATACTAACCAGAAATTACCTATTTTCTGACCACTTTATCTCAAGAAGAGAAAAATGAAAATTCAGAGATCATTAGTGCTATCTGATTTGTCATGGCGATGTTTTACTCCACGGTTAATTCACTAGTTTTTTGTTCAACTGAAACACAATTTTATTTTGTACAACTTCAGTTTGCTCTGGGCCATTTCTGGCTTCATGTTTAATTTTCAGTATAGGGAGTGCCTGACACACCTCCCCCTAAAGCAAAGCATGCCTGGGGATTAGCTGTTCTCAAAAACCAAGATGGATTTCTATGAGCTGTTCACTCTGCTTTTCTCAGCCCTCTGTGACAAATGACATGTGTCTGCTAAGCAGCAAGCTGCAAAGACTGAGCTGTAGTGAGTGGTAAAAAGCATAAATAAGAAAATCTTTTACTAAGTTGAAAAGCAGCACACACAATTAAAGCTAATAAAAATAGCCATCTTTACTGAATTATTAGACTGTAAATTAAAAAGAAATTAAATTAATACTTCTTAAAATGAAATTATAAAGTACAAAAGCATCAGAACATTTTTTTTACAAAGTTTTTTGTTGATTTTAAAAAAGTTCAAACCAGGATTTAACAATCAACCTCAACGTTTATTGTGTCCCACATTACACACTGTGCTCAAGAATGTTTGACAGTCCTCACGGAATTTGCTGCCCAAATATGTATGCTTGTGCCTATGTGGGTGTTTAGTATGCACCATATTCATAGACTTATGTATCATATTTTATAGCTTTCTAGAATATGTCTATGCTTGTATAATATGCCTTTTAAGTCATTTTATGAATAGGCACAGCATTTTTAAAAGGTTGTAGAAATGATATATTAGTCATTAAATGATTGTAAGAAATACATTTTATGAAATAAAGGGAGGAAATTTTTGTGCTTTCTAGAAAATCAAAATAGTAAGTGAAATATTATATGTAGTGTTAAAATGGAAATCAACAATAGAATAGACACTGCTATGCTTTGATTTTGTCCCCCAAGGGCATATCCATTGGAAGTCTGGTCTTAGGGGCTATGATGAGATGATAATATCTTTAAAAGGAGAAGACTAATTGGAGGTCAGTAGGGTGGCGCCATTAAGAAAACTTTTAAGTCAGCTCTTCTGAGTCAACGATCATGTAAGAACTGTTATTAACAGAACAGGCCTGCTCCTCATTGCACCCCACCTTCTTCTGGTTTTCTAGATTATCAGGTAATTGCTAGTTTTGCATATGTTTTCACCATTATGCTATCTGCCACAAATGATACACAAAGTGGGTTCCTTATCAGAATCAGCACAGACTTTCAGTCTCCAAAACTGTGAAGTAAATACTTCTTTCTATATAAATGCCTAGTCTCAAGGTTTTCATGATCCTAACAGGAAATACACTGATGTGCTCTGTCAAATTCATAGCAACATCTATTTAAGAAAGTTGTGAACATTTATTGTTTACTTGTTATTTATTTTATTTTTAAAATAATCTTATTTTACATACCAATCCCAATTTCCTCTCCATCCCATCTTCCCACTCCTCCCACCTTCTCCCCACCCCACCTCACATCTACTCCTCAGAGAGAATCAATCCTCCCATGTGGAGTCAACAAGGTATTTTTTTTCTGAAAATACAGGCTTTATTTTTTTTTTTTTTTACAATATGTTCTGATCACAGCTTCCCCTTCCCCATCACCTCCCAGATCTGCTCTATTTCCCCATCCCTCTAACTCCATGCCTTCTTTCACTCGCTTTAGAAAAACAGACAACTAAAAAATACAAAATAATTTAAAAAACGAAACAAAGAAAAGAAACAAGAAACACACATACACAAATAAAACCCACAAAACTACAAAATCAGAAGCCATTATACACAAGCCAAAGACCAGTAATCATATCTATTTATAAAGTCAAAAGTAATATGAGATAGAAAGTCTATTAAAATACCACTGAGTTCATTTTGTGTTGGCCATCTACTGCTGGCCATAGAGTGTAGGCGGAGGCTGCTTGTTCATTTCCAGGCTACCCAAACCTGAAATAATCACACAGAAACTATATTAATTATAACACTGCTTGACCTATTGGCTTCTTATTAACTATTTCTTGAATTAACTCATTTCCATTATTTTGTATTTTACCATGAGGCTTTTGGTTTACTGGTAAGGTTCTGGATCATCTCATTCAGCAGCTACATGGCTTCACCCTGACTCCACCTTTTTTTCTCATCTATTTCTGCTTGGAATTCTTGCCTTGCTCTATTCTGCATTGCAATAGGCCCAAAACAGATTCTTTATTAAACAATGGCAATAAAACATATTCAATGGTAATAAAACACAGCATACAAAGGAGAATCCCACATCAATAGTGCCTACCCTTCAGTGTGTTTTATATATCCACTGAGACTCCATTGGTGAAAACTAATTTTTCCTTTTCAAATGGGTATCAATTGCAGATATCTTCTTGATTAGGAATGAGAGCTTGTAAATACTTTCCCATCTCAGAACTGGGACCCAATCTGTCTTTAGCTTGTGCAGTTCTTTTGCATGCCACCAGAGTCTCTGTGAGTTCATTCCTGCTGTGTCTGGAGTATGCTGTTTCCTTGGTATCATTCATCCCTTTTGATCCTGACAATATTCCTACTGTGCTTATCTATGGGAGAGATTTCATAAGTGTTCCAAAGTTTTTCACTCCCTTCACATTGTCGAGTTGTGGGTCTCTATGTTACTTGGTATCTACTGCAAGAAGTTTCTCTGATGGTAGCTGAGTGAGGCACTTATATATGAATATAGTAAAATGTTGTTAGTAGTCATTTTATTGCTGTATTCCTTAGCAGAACAGTAATATTTGATATTCTCCAAGACTCTTGGCCTCAAGTTTCAGGTTCTTGGTCACCTGAGAAGTGTCAGGCATGGTTTATATCTCATGGAGTGTGCCTTAAATCCAACAAGACTTGTCATTTTTAATTACTATTTAAACCCATGTTCATATGTTAAGCATTTCTCTTTATCCTCAGGCATAATTACCTGGCACCTCCATACTTGTAGTTAGCATAGGACCTTTCCTATAACTGTATTATGGTTTGTCTTTCTACCTCTCCTATTGAATACATTTCTTTTTGTGACATAATTCACCTGGCAAATAATGGGCACTCAATAAATGCTTATTGTGTGAAACAATGAGTGGGGGGAAAGCCATGCTGTGAGATATGTACTGCAAGGAAGTCAGGGGAAATTGACTATAATTTCTGAATCAATTTTCAGTTTTCAGGTCTATGGTCCATTAAGTGACTTTTATCATACTTTGTGTGAGTGGTGATTGCCAATGTGTTTTTTTAAAAAAGAATTTATTTTACTTCATGTAATGCATATGTGTGTGTGGATATGTGTGTGTGTGTTGTGTGTGTGTGTATACATATATCCCTGAGTGTGTGTATGTGCACATGTATGTAGGTTCCATGGAAGCCAGAAGAAAGTGTTGGATTCTCTAGCACTTGAGTTACAGGTGATTGTCAGCCACTTAGCATAACTAATGGGATCTGAATTCAGGTCATCTGCAGTAACAATGTGTATTACTAACACATATTAACTAACATAGTAATTAACATATGTGTTACTAACAGCCTCAAGTTGTTGTATTTTGAAAGGCAAAATAATATAGTCAGAATACTTACAGAGAGCTAGGATGTAGTACCTGAAATTGAGATTGCCTTAGAATATCTAATGTATGTGATCGCCATAGTCACAGTTTGAGGCAAGCCTGAGTTATATAGTGAATTTTAGTCTAATCTGAACTACAGTGTGTCATCCTATTGTAAAAACTTTTTAAAAGTTCAAGATCTTGTCAAAGTCATATAGTAAGTTCATGATAGAGCAAACACTTAGCACAGGTATTTACATGTCTGATTCTGAAGCCTGGACCTCTTTGGCTATATTTTGAACCTATACTTTTCTGCTTCTAATGTAATGAGGTCTCTGGCTGCCTTCTCCATGGTGAACTCTATTCTTTTTGTCCTAGGAGTTAAGTAGGTCTCCACAGTGGCTGGAAACAAGGCCACCATTAAGGTTCCTGTGTAACTTTCATTAAGAATGCAAGAGCTATGGAATATAAACTTGCCATTGCTCTGACCCTGGTGCTGACTGGGATACATCCGGAAGAAGGAAAAGAGCATCCCTGAGCTCCTGCATCTTAAGGTTGGGCTGCTATCTTAGCAAGTTATTCCAAGTGTTAATGAGTGTATCCATTCTAGTTGGAGTTAAAGGAGATTTCTTAGTGTTCTCATACAGGGGGTAGTGAAGCAAGAGTCCTAGAGAGGAGATTAATGGCTACTGGTTACACATTAATCTACTACTTCTACATTTTCCTGGAGGTAATTTTCAGAACCATTCATAGAGGCTTCATGAATGGACAAGGCCTGAAGAAAGTAAAAGTCGTTTGTACTCTCTCCAAAGTCTGTTTCTAAATTCCTCCCCCTGTGGAAATCCTTCACCCTTGCCTTATATTTGTCCATGGGTTGCCTCAAGGAAAAGCAAATGAAAATAGCTGCAGATCTGTTGTTAGAATTCCCGGCACCTGGCCGCCTGCACGGCTAGCTTTATACCCGAAATAATTACACAGAAACTGTATTCTTTTAAACACTGCCTGGCCCATTAGTTCCAGCCTCTTATTGGCTAGCTCTTACATATTGATGTAACCCATTTCTAATAATCTGTGTAGCCCACAGGTTGCTTACCAGGGAAGATCTTAACCTGTGTCTGTCTGGAGTGGGAGAATCATGGTGCCTGCCTGATTTGGCTTCTTTCTCCCAGCATTCTGTTCTGTCTACTCCGGCTACCTAATTTTCTGTCCTATCAGACCAAGCAGTTTTCTTTATTAGTTAACCAATGAAAGCAACAGATAAGATACAAGACCCACCTCCATCATTTCCCCTTTTTCTGTTTAAACAAAAAAGAAAGGCATTTACTTTGACATAGTAAAATTACATCTAACAAAACAGTTATCAAGCGAGAATTACAGTTTCAATATTATATCTATTTTATCTTTTATCATAACTAAGGAAAACTATAATTATCTATCCATTCTTCAACTCCATCAAAGACTCCAGAAGGATATAATACTACCTAAGTAAACAAGAAATAAGAAAACTCTAGAAATGACAGAGACATCTCATTGCCTGGACGGTCACCCAAAGTTTCTCTGTACCGTTGGGACATCCATCTTCAGCCTACAGGCCCATAATATCCAGAGACATTTCCATGAAGCAGGAAATTTCAAAGTCAGTTCAGTCACTATCTGCTATGTCCTGCAGAATGTCTCACAGACTCCTTCATGAATCAGGAACCCCGAAAGACCATCTCACCTTTAGGCAAGTTCAGCAGTCCTCTCTCTGCAGGTTCTTTGCGTCCAGTTTATGCATCAGTCCAGGCAAGAGCAGTTTCTTGCCGAAATGACTAAACAACTCCGTAAGGAGCCTCTTCGATGCCCATCCTCCTCTTGAAGTAGAATGGTGCTGCTAGGAGCAGACGTGTCTCATTGTCATGAAAAGCCCTAACTTATCAAAACATTAAATGCCATATTCTACAGTCTTTGAAAGATATGAAGAATGCCTATCTAACTGAAATATAGCTCTATATATCTTGAAAATCTAACTAACATAGCTACAAGCTTGAATATTATCGATGATTATCCATTAGCAACTTATATTTCCTAGTAATACATTACATTTTTTAAAGATTTATTTATTTAGTATGTATACAACATTGTGCCTGCATATATGCCCACATGCCAGAAGAGGGCGTCAGATCTCATTACAGATGGTTGTGAGCCACCATATGGTTGCTGGAAATTGAACTCAGGTCCTCTGGAAGAGCAGGGAGTGCTCTCAACCGTTGAGCCATCTCTCCAGCCCTATACATTACATTTTTAAATGAACTACGCAATCACAATACCTTAATCAAGATTAGAAATATGCATATACATATAACAAAACTGACCTTAAAATCCATACCAATGCAAATTATTCATACTGATATCATTTCCCCCTTTAAATGTAAAAGAACATTTATAAACAATATTTTGGGAACATGGGCGCAGTTTTTTCTCTCCAAACTTTTTTTTTTTTTTTGGTTTTTTGACACAGGGTTTCTCTGTGGCTTTGGAGCCTGTCCTGGAATTAGCTCTGTAGACCAGGCTGGTCTCGAACTCACAGAGATCTGCCTGCCTCTGCCTCCTGAGTGCTGGGATTAAAGGTGTGCTTCACCATCGCCCGGCGAGTGAAGTAATTTTTTGAGGGTGTTGATAGCAACCTTTCCGGAGGGCGTGGTCTATCATACCATATTGGGATAGAAATAATCCATAGGGTCTCATCCTCTGTGAAAACAAAAGAAGAAACTCCTTTCCAAAGCATCATATCCTTAGACCCAAATTCTGAAGTCATAATACCTTTATGATATCCATTCTGGTTCTGCTTGGCAGCCCATATAATGAAATGTCTCTCTGTACTTAGCTCCTTCATAGTCAAAAATTTTAAAGAAAACACAATAATACAAAGAATCCAGACTCTCTGTAAATTTTCCATTTTTACATGGCTTATTTTTCTTTATTTCTCTTACTCTAAAACTATCTGTACTCTGTCTCTTTAAAGACCTTACCCTTTTTTTAAACCATTAACTTTATTCTCTCTATATTTTTTTCTTCTCTCTCTCAAGCCTACATACATTCCTCCAACACTGTGATCCATTTATAGGTCTTCTATGTCTGAAATCTGTTCTATTATGAATCTGTAATTTTTTTTTTACTATCTAGAAGCACTTTGTTTCTCACTTTTAAATCATTAAGCACTTAAGAATCTAAGCTCTGAAATTCCTAGGTCAAAAACAGGTACTGCCTTCTTGCCCCGCCCGGTCCAACATGGCAGAGCCGCTTGTGCCTCTGATCCTTGCACATTGCACTAGTAGCGTGGTGGAGCTGCTTGTGCCTCTGAGCCACAGCACGCAATGACTTCCTTTTAGGCACACAGTGAGTCTAGTTGCCATCAAACAAATCGTAGCACTTTAATCCAAATGCTCCATTCAAAGACTCTGTCTCCCGCAGGAGCTAGACAGAGATTGCAATGGAGGCACAGCCCAGGAAGCGGCGGTTTAAAACCTGACTTTTCTGGAACACAAACCCTTCATTAAATGTGAAAATATATCACAATATCAGGCCTCCAAGATAGTTTGTGTTTAGGATACTTGCTATTAAGACCGATGATCTGAGTTTGATCTCCAGAAACTATATGTCGGAGAGAACTAACTCTAAAAATTATCTTCAGATCGGACTTCCACATGTTGGCTGTTCCATAGGCATACTCCACCCCCATAAATAAATATTTAATTTGAAAAGCAAAAATATTTTATCTCTACCTCATCAAATTATTATAATGGTCAGTGATGAGTTGGTCACTAGCAAGTATGCAAGTATGTATAGAACATGAGCTAAAAAAAATGAAGTTTGCAGTTTATAGCTACATGGCCATAAACAGGACCCTTCTCCTTTCAGCTTCCAGGTTTCTTTATGGGGAAAATAATTAACTTATTAGATATTAATACCTAAAGTGTATTTTCTTCTTTCATGTATTGGGTCCACTATCATTGAATACTTACTATATTTCATTGATTAGTGCTTAGATTATGATAATAAACCCTTAGTCTTCACAGTCAAGAAAATCATTAAAAGTTTAACCATTCATGCAATAAATATTTATTAAGCCCCTGCTATACTTTCAGGCTTGTGTTAATCACAAAATGGATAGCGTCTTTTCATAAAGCATTTAGTCTATTTCCTGAAAAATTCTAGTGCTTTCAACTATTGGGAAAGTTTGATATAACTATCAAATTTCCCTTTTTGTCTTTCAATCCAATAGCCCCCAAATTACATTCATTCACTTACTTACAAGAATCTTACTCACTTTTCCTAATTTCTGTGATAGTACTTTTCAATCTGTCATTGATTGCACACATAATTTTATCATAAGACCTGAAAATCCTGATCAGAAACAGCTGAGATATAAGTCTAATACCATTCTTGGCCATATGTACTAAGGACATTAACTTACCAATGTCACAGAGATACATGCACCTCCATGTTTGTTGCAACACTATATACAGTGTTCATGTTATGGAATCACCCTGTGTATCCATCAACACACAAATGAATGAATAAAATGTTTTATAGTACATATGCACACTGAAGCTTTAGTCACTCATGAAGGACAACATTATGTCTTTTGTTAGGAAATGATAGAACTGAAAATTATTATATTAGGCAAAACACTCTTTCACTATTTTCTTCTTTCTTTCTCTCTCTCACTTTTTAAAAATATGGTTTTACTTTGTACATCTGGCTGTCTTGGAATTCACTATGTACACCAGACTGGCCTTGAACTCACAGAGACCTGCCTAACTCTGTCTTGAGTGCTGAGACTAAAGATATTAAAGATGCTGCCTGGCAAGTGAAATAATCTTGACTCAGAAAAACAAATATCACATACCTACTATAATTTGTGAATCTTAGATTTCATATAAAAACATAAAACCACGTGTATACATGTGTGTGTGTGTGTGTGTGTGTGTATGTAGATTAACAGAAGGAAAGATATTAGTAGAAGGAGAGGAACAGGGTAAGTAAGGACAAAGTACATTATATACATTTATAAACTGTCTTTATAAAAATGAAAGAAAGCATTCATACAAGCAAATAAAACAAACAAATTATAAAGGCCTAAGAATAGAAAAGATTTTGGATGATCTCACCAAGAGAAATGCCAAATGTTTGTGGTGATATACCAATTACTCTTATATGATCACTGCAGGTTATGCACGTGAATTTAGCTATGATATTGTACCCCATTGGTATGTGTGATTACTATGTATCACTTAAATATGTAAAGGTAGGATACTGTAAGAATGGCAAGAAATGGATGCAGTGCTTTTCCCAACTATTGTGTTTTGTTTTCCCTTCACCTAGCAATTACCTTTTGATTTTCTTATCATTGCTCATCATCTTTAACATTTCAATCATGCCACTAGAAAACCTAATCTTAACTTCCAAACCACCCAGTGAAACAGCACGAGATCATGCAAATAAACTCTGTCAACTTTATGTCATTCTTTCCTACGAATAGGAGAGGAGCCAACCATGACTAGCCATGAAATAATCAAAGCATATAGATAAGTAGGGCATACAAATGGATAAATCATTCATACTACTCAATGCCTATATGAGAATGAAAGCTACTTTGTTTAGGGAAAATCCCTTCTATCTTTTTCTACCTCTAGGGTGATTGGTTTTGCTTATTAATTTACTGCTCAGGTCCCTGTTATTTTAGAACTGGCTAGGTAGAGAGACAGAAGTGCAGAGACTACACATGATCTGTTTCACATCAAGTGACCGAAGCCTAGAATATGACTTGTAATAGTGCAGTAGTGCTCAACATGTGGGTCACGACCCCTTGGAGTTACATATCAAGATATTTACATTACGATTAATAACAGTTGCAAAATTACAGTTATGAAGTAATTTTATGGTTGGGGGTCACCACAACATGAGGAACTGTATTAAAGTGTCACAGCATTTGGAATGTTGAGAACCACCATAAAAGTAGGATTAGGAAAAGCAATCTCAGGCTGACTTTTTAAAAATGTCTGTAATGTGAATTGATCACATTCTTATGGAATGAATAAGTCTCTCCCTCCTTCTCTTTCTCCTCCATCATTTTCTTTAAAGAAATACCTTATAGGAATCAGGAAAAATATCATTAAAACAGATGTTATATATATTATGAGAGAAAAACAAATAAAAATATCAATATCACTGTTTGATCATATAACATTTTCTTCAACTCTAACTTCCCTTGACTCAGATTTTAATTTGTGTCTCATTTCACTTTCTAAGTCTAAGGATCACCCAGTATGTTATTTTAAAAAGTATCTCTATAGAGAAAAATGTATAGCTCAATAAAATCAATAAAAAAGTATATCTTCTAGTAGTGCCCTTCTGAATAAAGACAGTAGAACAATAATGTCTTGATTTCTCAGCAAGAAAAATTAACTTTATTTGTTACTTCTCATTTCCAATTTATGTTTTCTGAACATAAAAGTTTGGCTCTTAGAAACAGACATTTCATGGACATGCAGAAGACAAATTGGAAGTGTAAGGTAACTGTGCTGTTTGGATGAACCACTCTGTTTGCTGATTTCCATGTGTGGTCCCTTCCCCCTTTTTCCTCTCACAGTCCCAAGGAGCTTTCATATTTTCCCAAGCCCACCATCACCCACTGCTATGGTTACAGGGACCAAACAGATCTAAAATAGAACAGGCTTCCTTTTTCTAGTGACTCTGGTCTAGAGACCTTCATGACTAGACTGGGTGTTTGCAGTTTGTGTGTGGCCTGGCAAAGAAAGAGAAAGTAGAAATGGGAACTTCAATGTCAAAATTTCAAGTCCTCCATCTCTTGATTCATGGTACTCACAGGATGTGTGCCTTCCTAGAATGTCCAACATTGCCCACCTGACTGGAATAATCCTGTGATATATCATGTGCTTCTCCAAAACTGCCTTACACAATCTTGTATATCAAAGTCCTAGAGAGAAAACTTTTAAAAAGTTGCTTTACTTATTTTTATTTAATGTGTATGAATATTTGCATGCATATGTGTGCCTCACATGCATGCCTGGTGCCTGAGGAAGCCAGAAAGAGGTTTCAGATCCCTTGGAACAAAAGTTATTGATTGTGAGTCACCATGAGAGTGGTAGGAACCAAACCTGGGTCCTCTGTTTAAAGAAGTATGTACTTTTAACTACTAAGGCATCTCTCCAGCCCCAGGAGGAAACTTTTTCCAGATACTTTAATGGATTTCATTTTCATCCCATAATCTATCTGTATCTATCTTCTATCTATCTATCTATCTATCTATCTATCTATCTATCTATCTATCTATCTATCTATCTATCTATCTATCATCTACTTATCTTTCATGCATAGTCTATAATGTTCTCCAGTCCTTCTTTGATAGCAGTGATAAAAAATTATGAGTTCAGAGTAAGAGAAGGGCAAAGTAACCCTTTTCTTTGTCATATTCACAGTCTTTGGCTTATGTCACATCAGCACTGGGGAAGCATAGATGTAAGAGGTGGTATGGTTTTTGTTCTAACAATGTATATGGTAAGATTACATATAATCAATACACAGTTTAATAATTAGCTGCTTGAAAACAAAACATAAAGACTGAGCTAACACTGGAGCTTAGAGGTATAGTCAGAGATTAGGAGTTGAGAATATGGACACTTTGATAATAAAAATCTGGCACTCTGACTACTAACGGTCTAATAATCTAAAGCGTATTAAGTAAGTTTCCTTAACTCTTCTGACTTCCTCTTTTTCCATACTGAAAAGAATGTGTAAGAATTTAACTGACCTAGACCCTCTGTATATATGTGACAGTCGTGTAGCTTGATCTATTTGTGGGCTCCAGGCAATCAGAGCAGGGGCTGACCCCAACCTTTTGGCTGACTCCTGGAAACTTATTTCTCATGCTGGATTTCCTTGCCCAGCCTGAATACAGGGGGAGGTGCTTCGTTTTATGGAGCTTGATAAGTCATGCTTTGCTGATGTCCATAGGAGGCCTGCCTCTTTCTGAGCAAATACAGAGAAGGGGTGGACTGAAGGTGGTGGTGGAGGGGAGGTGGGGGAAGAAAGTGGAAGGAGAGGAGGAAGGGAAGGCTTAGGTAAGGCTGTAAAATAAATTAATTAATTAAATTTTAATAAAGGAGTTTTGAAATATAATAAGTTGTAAACTTCCTCCCTTTATGGGTCTATGTACTTTAGATTTACATCAAATTTTAATTGTTGTATTTTTCAATAATGTGCTGTTTTCCCGTAGGTTCTTTATTTCTCTGTTTTCTTTTTTCAGAAAATTTCTATTAAGTTGTCTTAGTAGTGCAGTACATAATAGAATAGTAGCAAAGATATGGAAACTGTTTGGATCTTCAATTATATGCTAGACAGTTTCTTACATAAGTATTAGTATCTCAAAAAACAAGTATTAGTATTTCTTAATCATCACAAAATGCTTATGATAAAAGCAATATGAGTATTAATATTATCTGTTTTCTAGAAAATTGAAATTCACAGATGTTAAATAATTTGCCTCAAGCGACATAGCTCGTGGACAAATCTCAGTATTCAAATACAACTGTGTCTGACAATAATATTCATTCCTTTTCTATTATAATTCCAAAAAAATAATAGCATTTATTGGCATTGACACTTCAAATTTCAGTGTGTTTGAAATGAAATTATCTAAGCTTTCTTGAGGTTTTTTAGAACAAACCCAAGTTCAGCTTTTTAAATGTTACCTCTCATAGCTCCCAGAGAAGAGAAATGCTAGTCATTTCACTATGATGCATAAGTACCTCCAAAGATAATTAAAGAAAAAGGCATTAAATCTATCACACTTCCACCCACAACTTAAAAAACCCAGGGCTTTTCTCCTTGGCTGTAATTCATTCAGTTAGTAAAAATTCAGATGACTTTGGGATTCATGACTGATGAGCTAGATCACATATGCTCCTAGAAAACTAGTGTTTTCACAGTATTAAGGTTCCTTGCAAGGAATTCACTTGGTAAAGTGATTATATGTCCCTTTTCAAATACAACCCTGAAAGAATTTCCTGAGTGCCTATAAATGGCTGCAAGTTATGGGAAACAGATGAAAAACAGTACAGAAGCTTTGCATTCCTCTTTGAAGGGATTTGAAGTTGTTCTGTACGTTACCCACAGATACTGAGGGCTTGAAGCTGTTAAATAACAACCATTTTTGGCCTTTAGTGAGATTGTTTTGAATGCTCTATAGGGAATGGTTTACGAAAGAGAAAAGGAAGTGAGCAGAATATTTATGGGACTTTTATTAGTCAAGATGACAAATGTTCAGGTCTTGACTTATATGCAGGGAAGGAAGAGGAGGAAACAAATCAGATATGTTCATAAATAATTAGAAGAAGGGAAAGGGAAAGATGACCAGAATAATACCATGGTTTTTTTTAAACTTAACTAATTTGGTGCATGGTTGTGCTAATAGAAAAAAGGCTAGTGAATCTGAGATAGAGACAGTGAGGAAATTGCCTGCCACCATACTTTGAGATCTAAGTAGTTGCTGTATATTTTGAACTTCTGCATTTGGAGCTCAGAAAACAAAGTTTGGATAGAATACAGATCAAATGAGGATGCACTGAATGAAAACTGAGTGAAGGATTCATGGTAGACGGAGCCCATGAGGGACTTTAATTGCTTTGCTATGTGGACAGGGAGAGTGTCACAAGGAGGAGAAAATGCTTTGATTGATTGTCAATGGATAAAGGAGTCTTCTGATTAAGGTAGTCCAGTGAATTTGGAAACTAAGGACTGAGCCTTTGTGGTAGCAGTGTTTAGAACAGATGTTAAATTAAAGGATATTGGGGACTGAATCAGTTGGAGGATGTGGAGGCAGCCTATTGTTTGTCATAGGCCTGTCTGTGAAAGAGAGCAAAGGCCGAGCAAATTAGAGAAAAAATAGGGCTTGAAGGTTTTGATCCTATTGTTGTGGTTTTCTTTAGACTGAAAATACTTTAATTCATATGTTAAAAGGAAACAGAAAGTGGGAGCAAGCTTGTCAAGGAATCCAAGTATTGAGTAAAAGGAGGAATACCTTTTCCCACTGAGTTGTGAGGGAAAAAGGATTTACGAACAGTCACAGATGTAGATAAATTTGTAGAGCTAGAGGCAGGAAGTCGTGGAAGTTTCTGCCTAGTGACCTTGGTTTTTCTCTGCTGAGTAGGAGATGATGTCATCTGCTCAAAGAGAGAGGTGGTGGTGAGAGTTTTTTTTTTTTTTAAGTATTTGGACTTGCTCCTAAGAATAATAAGAGAAGGTGTTGTCCACAATCTCTGAGCTACTCTGAAGCCCTATTTGGTAAAGCTTTGCCGAGTCCCCCTGCGTGATTGTGTCCCGCCATCGCCTGCCCCTAAGCTTAGCACCCCATCTCACAGCTGCAGCAGTACAGAAAGTATCGGGTTTTAGTAAGGGGCATGTGTTTCAAAGATGAAAGCAAACGGTTGTTGAGAGTAATTGAAGTGAGGCCCATGTTGTTCCGACGAGATAGAGAAGTAAGTAAAACAAGAGACAAGCTGTACCCTGAGATAAAGGGAGGCTGTGAATGACTGTAGGTCAGAGAATAAGCACACTCCCAGAAAATAGTAAGAATTAGAGGTGTGCTGACTTAGAAGGGTCCACTAGTGAGATGTCTAAATTAATGTTTAATAACTAAAGCAATGTTTGCCGCAGGGTGATGCGCAGATGTGACTGAGGCAGTTTGGAAAATTATTTGCTGTAATTTTTTTTTAAAAAAAAACTGGACACCTTCAGTTGGAAATAGGAAGCACATTATTCACCAGAACATTGAAACCTTGTAGATGATGCAGGGATGTGAGACAGTAAAGTACCCTAGAATATAGTCCCCATGAAAGAAGTGGGTTAGTGGCCAGCGTACAGCAGCAGAGTGAAGGGAATATTGATATAGCTAGATGGTACGCTTCTGAAAAGACAAACATTTGGGCATGAAAAGGGGAGTTTTAGTCTGGAATTGGCAATGTGAACAAGAAAAATAAGTGTGATCCCCGGGGATGTGAGAAACATGGGGGAGCCAGATCCACTCTTTGATAGATTTCAAGAGAAGCGGTTAACTCAGGACGTACTAGTTGTTTCGATCCTGGAGAACTGAGACTGCATTTTATTCTATTAACTGTTTAGACTTAATTTTCTCTCTCCTTACTTTTCACAAGTGTAAAGGAGGGTTTTGCATTGTAGTTCTCCTACTTAGACATGGGCGGTGAAGACAGAAGAATCAGATAAACTGTAGTACACAGTACACGGCGGCAGAAGCAAGAGAGACTGACTCAATAAAGTTGTTTTTTGATGGCCACACATGCAAGTTCTCTTTCTGTCTGTCTCTGTTTGTCTCTCTCTCTCACACACACACCACAAATAAATAAACAAAATAAATAAATAAATACTTATGTTTGTTGTTCCTTTTGCGAAACTACAGCTCCCAGCATTCCCATGGACTATGGATACCAGCTCGAGCAAGCGCAAGACACCTTTAAAGGCAAGGGTCACCACGAGTGCCCCCCCCCCCCCCCCCCCCCCCCCGCCTCCGCCTCTCCTTTCATTTCCGCACACCTGTACCTTACCTGTCGTTACCCCTCCCCCATTAAAGTACACCCACGTGGGACCGCCGCGTGTCTGTGTCTCCTTCCCTTGCGTAACGTCTTCACTCTCTAACCCCGCAAACAAGAAAGCCAGAAATAAGAACAACAATGTTTCTCTCTAAAACCAGTCTGTCTTTTTAATTACTCAAGCCTAGAGTTTTTTTAATTTTTTTTTATTTTTTGGTATGTGTAAATAGATTTAGTTAGAAGGAAGGTGTTATTATGCAAATCAATACAGAATAAAGGTTAAACAGTATAGATGGAGTCTGGAATTAGAGTGACTGGGCTAGGAGTCCACACCCAGCACTTACAAGTTATGTAAATAGATAGGTAGATCATTTAATTGTTTTACCCTCAATTTCCTCATTGTGAAATGATGACACTGATTTCCATTTCTCAGGGTTACTATGAGAAACAAATGGGTGAGTCATCAGCCAAGTGAAGTAGTAATAATAAATATCAACTAAAAAAGAGCCAGATCCAAGGATGTATTTCTATTTTAGGTATCTAAACTGTAAAGAGTTTGGGGGAAAATATTTTTATTTCACCTATATTTTGCATTGATAGTTTTTTGAAATCATGGGTACTATTTACCAATGAGCATTTCTTCCTTAAAAATCTCTTGTTCATAAATTTGGAACATCTTGAACATTAATAATATTATTATTCTCTTCTGTTAGAATCAACCATACTTTTGTTCAATGATTAATACAATGAACTACCTGACTTAATAATGAAAACAGCTAGATAAATTGTAAATTACATATATAATATTAGGTCAATCAAAACATCAGAAAAGTAACATAACGTTCAAATTCTGTTAACTTTTTTTCACTTGTCATCCGGATAGATTCTCATAATAGAAACGGCCTTAACAATTTCCAATTTCTATTTATTCTTAGGCAGTAGCCTATTACTCTTATGAGACATTTATTGCTGTATGTCCCATGAAAAAGAAAATAATTACTTTATTTAATTCTACTGAATAAGAGTTCTTCATGTTTGATATCATCTAAGGTCTCACAGACTTCCTAGGGATTGCAGAAAGTAAGTAAATTTCCCCTTTCATACAAAAACAAACATCTTTTTCTAAATTGGTATGTAGAACCTCCCAGATTTTGCCAACGTTGGCTTGTGATCTAAGCTACACACCTAGTGAGACAACATGAGACTCTTGAGAGGAAATCTTAAAAGCCAGCATGTATTTACCTTTCATTTTGGTGATTTTTTATGTTTGCTCCACAGTCCGTTGAGTAAAGTTTCATTAACTTTATTAGCACTGCTTCTTAGAGCTGATTTCTCATAGAAAACACGGATCCATATAACCTCACATTTTCCCCTTGAGTGGGAAAAGACTTCAATAGCTGTGAAACTGAGTGTTTATTTCCATTTCACACCTTTCCAGACACATTAGTTAAAAGTTGCTGTTAACTCGTGGCATTCTGAATTACCTTTAAAGTGTTAAGAAGGGATACTGTGAAATAAGTCACAATCAGTTTCTTGTAGTCAGGCACATAGACAAGCCTGTCCCATTTGTCTCTGATTCCTGCTTCTTCTTCAAAGCTATCTTACGTTGGCTTAGTACTGAGAGATGGTGTAGTGATTTGAATGGAGTGTCTCACTAAAATGCTCATGTACTGAAAGTCATCAGATCATTAAAGCACTAACTGGAACTGTTGATAAATTAATGGCCAAATGGCTTGTTAAGAGATGGTGCCTGGTCAGAGGATCATTCTGGTTATGTTTTCCAAGGGTATATCTTGTACCTTTTTCATCCCTATCAGTCTCTCTACTCTTTGCTCACCATGAGGTGAACATCTTTCCTCACATTGGTTCTCAGCCTGTGGGTTGTGACCCCTTTGGGGGTTGCATAGTAGACATTTACATTGTGATTCATAACAGTAGCAAAATTACAGTTATAAAGTAGCAAGGAAAATAATTTTATATTTGAGGGGTTACCACAATGTAAGGACATGCATTAAAGGGTCACAACATTAGGAAGGTTGAGAACCACTATTCTACTATTTGTTCTATTTCATAATAATCTGCATCATCTTTCCCTAAAATCAATGAAGCCAGCAGACTACAGAAAGGACCATGAGTGGAAAACTATTCCTTCTTCCCTTTGTTAAATCAGGCATTTTTTGTATCAGTTCGAAGAAATGATCTACACTGGTTGGAAATGCTAAACATTTTGTAACAATGAGGAAAAATTGCCTATTTGGGTTTGTTGTGGAATATTATTATAAGATGTGTTACATTTGTTTATGCTGTGAAATATTGGTTTAATGGTGCAAAGATGTGCTGCATTCTTTTATGTTGTATTTGTTTAACTCTATGAAGCTGTGTTACTTTGCCTATCTAAAACACGATTGGTCTCATAAAGAGCTGAATAGCCAACAGCAAGGCACAAGAAAGGATAAGTGGAGTTGACAGGCAAACAGAATAAATAGGAGAAGAAATCTTGGAAGAAAGTTCAAGGAGCAAGAGGAGGATGAGTGGAGGGGAAAGGGAGAGTGAAAAGAGAAGGAGGAAGACATCAGGGGCTGACTACCCAGCTATACAGCAAGACACAGAGTAAGAAGTAAAGAAAGGTATACAGAAATAGAGAAATATAAAAGCCAAGAGACAAAAGGTAGACCAGTTAATTTAAGAAAACCTGGCTAGAATCAAGCCAAGCTAAGGCCAGACATTTATAAGTAATAAGTCTCCATGTGTATTTATTTGGGAGCTGGGTGGTAGGCCCCCGAAAGAGTGAAAAGTCAAAGAGTAAAGAGTTAAAAAAAACCCCAGCAACGTGGATTGTAAATACGAAATTTAATGTTGTACATCCTCCTCATAAGTGGATTTTCTCATCTTAACTGAAAGAAAACCAAACCAAGGAAATAATTTAATCTTTTTTCATATTACCTTTATCAAAAATCACTAGGTTGTTGGAAAAGCAGTTGAAATGATTAAATTCATTCTTTCTTTATGGTCTCCCAAAACATGAGAAAAAGAATATTTTGGTTCCATTCCTTGGATCAAACTGAAAAAATGAGAGAGACATAGGGACTATATTTTTAAAAATGAAGTAAAACCCAGAGTTCTATTATGTTCTGACTACCATAAAAAGGGTTAGAGAGAAGCTAAAGAGGAGGTCAATGTAAATTCATAAGGGAAGACTTGCTGGGGAATGAAGTCTGGACTTTCACTGTGGGTAGGAGTTGGATAGATGTAGAAGTGATGGTAAATTGAGACAGAGATAGAGGGTATAAACTACCTGGAAATATAGGCAAAAGATATACATAGAACTACAGCAAGACAAACCTCAGGGAAACAACAGGAATAAGATAGTAGTGATCTTACATCACAGAGAGATACTGCTATCTATTGGTGAAATATGATGAAAGCAAATGTCTACAATGGTTGTTACAATACAGTTATCCTGTTCTTCCAGAGTTTCTAATTTAATAAGTAGCTTTGGATAGACCAAGTAAATTTACATTTGTACTTAATTGCCAAACGGGATCCTGCTGACCCAGAGACTACACACTGAGGACCACTCATCTACTTCACAAAACTTCAAAACAAAACTACAAACTAAATATCACTGTTTATCAACCATGTTGAAAAGCTGCAAGATTGAGAAATACAACATCACCAACACTATCTGATGAGACTGACCATATTCAGGTTGTGCTCAAAGATAGCAAGTGTGTTCTACATGCAAGCTTTTGAAATAGCTATGACTTCCTCAAATTAGGGTTATCAAATTTTGGAAGGAAATGTATGAGCATATGTATAATGGGGGCGGTAGAGATGTACTGTGATCCAGCCGTTTAGTCAGGCCTTAATTCTGACTTTCCCCCAGTTATTTGGATATATTAGTAAAAATAAAAGATTTTTGTTATCTTTTCTGACAGATACTGCAAGGAAAGATTTACTAAGCTGCATCCTTGACTGCTATAGTGGAATTTCCTTAGTATAGTCCAGTTTTGCACACCATAATTTACATTGGTGTGATCCTACTTGGGACATCACAGTTTTGGCCAAGTCAACAACACCTATTAAAACTAGGTCATAAATATGCAGTCACTTAGCTAAGAAGAAGTACTTCAGCAGGGTAGGTCCTGGAAAAGAATTCGTCCAGAACCAGTTTCTGTTGAGCTGATCCATTGAAAGGCCTCATTAAACGGTGTCCATGTTGTATGAATGCCAACATATTCACTTTTTTTTTCATGTAAAAATAGTCCTTAATGGTGAGACTAGCCCTGAATGAAACCAAGGTAAATGTTTATTCTGGAAACTTCCTGAAGAGGTTTGTTTTTTTAAATCTGAATCAGAGGGAGAACAAAGGTGAGGATTCAGAAACTGTAACTCCCAAATTTGTACTTAGTACCTTAATGTGCTTCCCATAGCCTATTATTTTCTCTCACTTTGAAAAATTCTTTGCATGTCCTAAGAGAAAAGGAGAACTCAGAATTTCAGTGTTTCAGGAGTTCATTGGTGATGAATGGTCCTGTATGTGTGGTATGAGAAGCAGACATTAGTCTTAGGCTAAATCACCAGGCATAAGATTTACTAAATGGCAAGAACCAGGGATAAACTACCGAGGAGTTCTTGAAGTTACCTTGGAAGCTTGAGTTTCTCAGTCATCTTCTATTAGGAACTTTTGAAAGAGGATATGAATCACCCTACTCATCTGATGCTCGCCTCACATTTCACCTAATATTTTCTGAATCCCTTATATGTTTATGCTGAGATGGTAATAATACATTCACTGCTTTATACTAAGCTAGTCAACCTCTCTTTCTCCGTCTGGGTCTTTAGTGCATTTTTATTCATCCATTTCTCATTTGGAAGAGTACCCATGGAAGTAACAATCCAGTCTAGGTAGGCACATTCTTGGCTGTAGGCTGGAAGACCTGGACTATGGTATTTGTTTTCCACTAGTTTTGCCTGATTATAGACAAGGGATATAAATACAGAATTCTGTGATTTAGTAGCTCTTAATGTGGGCAATGCATATGACTGGCTGTTTTGTAAGCTGACTGTTGGTGATAAGCATTTTAAAACTGAATGATAATTTGAGATATATTCAATTCAATCAGTATTATAAAAGTCAAAAATAGAATATATTTTTTGAATGCACAAGTAGTCTTGCTTAGAACAATAGATATTTAAACTAAAAATTTGTGTTAACTCAAAAGAAAACATTAACCATACATATGGTATGTTAATATTATGAAATTAGGAGTCAGATGGAAAATTAATTAATTTGGGGGGAAGCAATTTCCATAGCTAGAAAAGGAACTTAGATCCCATCTACTTAGCTATTTCTTGTTCACTCATTGTGTATTTACTGTGCAGATGCACACTGTTAACCCAGGTGCCAGAGTTTATAGTTTCAAATAAAAACATAATTCATCCTGGCCCTTGAGATACTCAGTTTAGCATGTTGGGAAAATGTAAACAGGTATTAACAATGTAGCACAGTAAATTCTAGAGAAAAGCAATAAATCAATTGTCTTGGAGAACTTAAAAGGAATGAGTGCAACATTATGAGTGGGAACTGGGGAGACCTGATAGAAAAGACAGCTGTTCAAAGTGAACCTAGTTAAAAGATCACATTTAAATTAAACAAAATATGTACAGTACTACTGATAGTGAATGTGATTTTGGAGAAATTATAATTTTTATAGTAATATTAAGTTTGAGGTTGCAAAAACTTATAATGTAAGGCACAAAACAGGAATAGAGGTTAATTTGAAGGAGGTAAGGACCAAGTTGATAAATGATTTGGGCACTGTGTCAAAGAGATGCAGGGCATATGGAACAGAGACTTAAAGGGCTTAATTAGGAGTATATCAAGATTGTTTTTTTAATATATTTAAAGCTTCATCCCAAGGTAGATATTGAATTAGAGAAGGACAACACTGGAAGTAAAGAGGCCCTATCAGAAGGTAAAAATAACAGTGCCAGTCAGGGATAATAGTCCTCAATTTTTCACCAAGTGGAATAACAGCTCATGTCTTCTTCTTTTATAAAATTAAAATTATGCTGTTAAGGTCTTGTTGAAAAAATTCCATGTCATTCCAATGAGCTAACATGGTTTACCTTATATTTTCTAGGACTTTCATAGTTTTGGGCTCTGCTCTTCTAATACACTTTTAATTAAAATATAATCACATCACTTCCCCCTTTCAACTTTTTCCCATTCCACCCTCGCAAATTGATGCCCTCCTTTTTAATTATTAGTGCTACATATGCACAGATATAAAATCCAATCAGTTAATATATTGTTGTTTGTGCGCATATGGTTTCAGGGCTGGCCACTTTGTTTTGGGTAACCAATTAGGATGCTCATTTGTGGAAGCGTTGATTCTCCCTCTCCCAAAAGTCATTTGTTGCCTGAAGTTCTTTGCTTGGAGGTGGGACCACATTAGACTTTCCTCTTTCTGTGTTAATTTTGATACTGTCATTGCTCTGGTCTTGTTTATTCAGGCATTTCTAGGCAACACAGTCTCACAACAGACTTCCTTGTCCTCTGGCTCCCACAATCTTTTTCCCCCTCTTCCTCGATGTTCCCTGAGCTACAGATGCAGACACTGTGCTGTAAATGTATTGATTTGTGCTAGGCTCTCCATTATCCATTGACTTTGTATTGAGTCTAGTTTTGGCCTTCTGTAATAGTTTCCATTTGTTGTAAAGAGAAGCTGCTTCGCATTGGCACAGAAGACCACTTCCTAAATATAACCCCAGCAGAACAGACACTGAGAGAAACAATTAATAAATGGGACCTCCTGAAACTGAAAAGCTTCTGTAAAGCAAAGGCATGGTCAACAAGACAAAATGACAGCCTACAGAATGGAAAAAGATCTTCACTAACCCCACATCAGACACAGAGAGGTCTCATCTCCAAAATATACAAAGAACTCAAAAAATTGGTCAACAAAAAAACACATAATCCAATAAAAAAATGTAGTGCAGACCTAAACAAAGAACTCTCAACAGAGCCCTCTATAATGGCTGAAATACAGTTAAGGAAATGTTCACCATCCTTAGTCATCAGAGAAATGCAAGTCAAAACAACTCTGAGATTCCATCTTACACCTGTAAGAATGGCCAAGATCAAAAACACTGATGACAACTTATGCTGGAGAGGTTGTGGGAAAAAGAGAACACTTTTGCATTGCTGGTGGGAATGCAAGCTGGTACAACCCCTTTGGATGTCAGTGTGGTGGTTTCTCAGAAAGTTGGAAACAACCTTCCTCAAGAACCAGTAATACCACTTTTGGGTATATATCCAAAGGATGCTCAATCATGCCACAAGGACATGTGCTCAACTATGTTCATAGCAACTTTGTTTGTCATAGCCAGAACCTGGAAACAACCTAAATGCCCCTTGACCAAAGAATGGATAAGGAAAAATGTGGTACATTTACACAATGGAGTACTACACAGCAGAAAAAATAACAACATCTTGAATTTTACAGGAAAATGAATGGAGCTAGAAAACATTATTTTGAGTGAGGTAACCCAGACACAGAAAGACAATTATGGCATGTACTCACTCATAGGTGGTTTTTAAACACAAAACAAAGAAAGTCAGCCTACAAACCACAATCCCAGAGAATGTAGACAACAGTGAGAACACTAAGAAAGACTTACATAGATCTAATCTACATGGGAAGTAGAAAAAGACAAGATCTCATGAGTAAATTGGGAGAATGGGGACCTTGAGGGAGGTTTGACGTGGGGAGGGTAGAGGCAGGGAGCGGAGCAGAGAAAAATGTAGAGCTCAATAAAAATTAAAAAAAAGATACATTATATTAAATTCTCTAAGAATTAATTAAAAAAGAAACTTCGTTGATTAAAATAATGGCTACATTTATCTGGCAAAAGCAGCATGGAAACCAGATTTTATATTTGTTAGCATATGATTGTTTTTTCATAATTGGAATAATTTTTCATATAATATGATCTGATCACATTTTCCCCATTCCTAATTCCTCCCAGATCCTTCCCTTCTCCCTGTCCACCCAATTCCATTCTCCCCCATCTAGAAAACAACCAAGTCAATAAACAACCAAAGAGCAATACCAAAATTGAAGAATCTCTCTCTCATACACATACACACTGTTTTTAATATTTTTGAGTGATTTTTCAATTTCTATTGTATGAGTTATAGTGTTTGACTATTATTTCTAATTTAATTTACTTGAACTATCTCCCTCTTTTTCTTAGCTAGCCTAGGTAATGGTTCATCAATTTTGGATATCTTTTTGAAGGAGCATCTCTGATTGCTGTTTGTATTTTACTAACTCCTATTCTATTTACTTCTTCTCTGATTTTTTATCATTTCTTCCCTTCTACTAATTTGGGGCTTTGTTCTTTTTTTTTCTAGTTCCCTCAGATACCATACTTGTTTACCAAGGAATTTCTACTTTTCAAATATTCATACAGAATTATGTATACTTCCCTCTTTCTAATGTGTTTTTGCTTCCCTGCTGCTTTTTATATGTTGTATCTCCACTTTTAATTATTTCTAGAAAATTTTAATTTCTTTATTGATTTTTCCCTGTAAGCTTCAAATGTTCTTCAGTAAGAAAACATTTATGTTTAATTTCTAAATTTTACATGAAGATTTAAGGGAATATGAATAGCCTCAAATTTGAATATAAAAAAACAACCACAGTGACTTACATTATATTTCTGAATTTGCTATAAGGTTATAACAATCAAAATAAAGTTATTTTGGCATAAAGATAGAAAATTATTCAGTTAGATTGAATGAAGAGTCAGAGAGAGACTCACATATGCCACTTAACAGGCAATTGACTATCTGTAAATGTTAAAAAGCACTTTTATTGTGAAATATATCTTTAAAACAAATAACCCTAAAATGATTCAATACAAACAAATTCAGAAAATGAGCTCAGCTTCATGCATAACCTGTTATAAAAATTATCTCAAAATGGATCATAAACCTAGCTGTAAAACTAAAAACCAAACATTTCTGTAAGAAAATATAGGGGGAAAAATTTATGATGTAAGCATAGATTAAGATAGCCTCTGTGTGATATGAAAAACATAGGTTATAAAATTCAATTAATAAATAGAATTGTATTGAAGTTTAAAAATTGTGTCCTTCTAAAGATATTACCAAGAACATGAAAACAGAAGCCAAGGATTGAAATAAAACATTTGTAAATGAAACAGTGAGTAGTTGAATTGTACCCATCAATTATAAAAACTAACAATGTGAAAATAATGAAATCAGAAAAGGGGGAATTCCTGTAATGGATGCATCATAAAAAAATAAAATGCAATAGCAAACAAGCACATGAAACTTCCAAGTCAAATGCAAGGAAATGCAAGTTATAAGAGATTCCAGTAGTATATATTAATGGACACTTGAAAAAAATGTTAAAAGTTATGGCTCATTAGGGATTTCCTTAACAGAAGTTGCAAGCAATACCACTGTATACACATTTCCAATGGAAAAAAAAATCCTGACCATACTAAATATTGGCAACCATATTTGACCCCAAAACCCCATATGCTACTAATAAATAGGAATGTAAATTGATTCCTTGGAAAATATTTTGGAAAGTAATTTAGTAGCATTTTAAAAATTCAAACATGCACATACTCTAATCAGCCAACATTTTTGGCAGCTATGTAAGAAATAAAAGCATATGTTGATTATGAAGACTTATTTACATGTCCTTACAGAATCTTTACTTTTAACGACTCCACACTGAAAATAACCTAAATTCTCTTCAACAAGTGAATGGGCAATTTACTTGTATTTCCACACATAGGAAAATTACTCATCATTAAACAGAAAGAACTATTGGTATTTTCAAATATGTATGAATCTTAAAATAATCATGCTATAACAGAAACTGGAAAGTCAGCACATATTTATGTAATCTCATTATTATAAAAGGCTACAAATGCAAACCAAATATCTATTTGCAGTTTTGCCGTAACAGATATTATAAGCTGAATGAAAACAAACACGTCTTATCTCACAGTTCTGGAGGCTATAAAACTGACATTTCTGTGTTCCTGGGCTTGGTTCCTTCTGGAAGCTGTGATAAAACATTGGTTTCCTCCTTTTTTCCTAGTTTCTGATGTTTTGCCTGCAATCTCTGGAATTCCTTGGGAGTAAAGAAGAATTACATTGATCTTCCACTTAATTTTTATAAGGCATTTTTTCCTGTGTGTGTTTGTGTTAAATTTTCCTATTTAATGAGAACATCCATCATAATGGATTAGGGCCTACCCTAATCTTGATTACTTCTGTAAATAGCATGCTTTCAAGTAGGGTTCTTCCTGAGGTATTTAGCCTTTGGAATTCAGTATATGAATTTGGGGTAGGCAAACAACCTCAAGATTCTAAGATATTCTGATAGGAAACAAATTAACGGTGGAAATTTACCATAAAGTTAAGAGTCAGAGGAAAGTATCATGAGTAAAGTTGTTTTTTTTTCTATTTTATGTATATGGGTGTTTTGCCTGCATGTATGCCTGCGCACAATGTGCCTGCACTATCCGTGGAGGCCAGAAGAGGTTGTCAGATCTCCCAGAAATGACATTATAGATGATTGTGAGCCTGCAAGTAGGTGCTAGAAATTTAATCTCAGTCCCTGTGGAAGAACAGTCAGTATTCTTAACTGCTGGACCATCTCTCCACCCTCTGTAAGTCTTTACTATAAGGGCAATGACACTGCTCATTGTTAATTATGCTAACAAATTCACAGTTGTACAACTTATGCAAAAATATATCTAGCTACATGCCTAATTTATTATTTAAAACTTATATGTATATATGGGTGCTTGAATTCCCACAAGAAGACAGAGAGAACATTGAACTGAAGGTACAGGGAATCGTGAGTCGCCGTGTGTGCTGAGAACAAAACCTGGGCCTTCTGTAAGAACAGTAAGCACTCACTCATCTACACATGACATATCACATAAAGTGAAGATTATTAAAACTCTTTTAAAACTTCTATTAAAACAACAAAAATAGAACTTATTGAATGGCTTACTGAGTTTCACTTTCTAGCTTTAGTTTATAGATCATGTGTGCTGACTTCAAGTCTGAAAGAGGGTTAATTTGGGACATTAAGAGGAGATGCTGGTTTTAAGTTTGCTTGTATTGACTGATTAAGCTACCATAGGACAAACAATGAAAATGTCAAGGAACCAGTTTCATGGAGATTTAGATTTCAGGAGTGAGTTCTTGATTGGATAAAGGAGATAGTGATAGTAGGAATAGTAAAAATTGTAGCACAAATAATAATACATTGACCAATAGCATAGAATGAAAACTGAGATCCAAGACCCCAAGCCCTCAAAATCAATAATTCAAAGGATGTGAAAATAGGGAGCTATCAGCAGAGACAGATGGGGACTTCTGAAAATGAAAGGTAGAGATCCAATGGTAATGATGTAATTAAATTGACAATTCCCAGAAAGAGTGTGTGATTATCTGTTAGCTACCACGAGAAGATCCTGTGCAAACGTGAAGAATGTGCAATAACAACTCCATATACAAAACAAGGCAGATAAATTCAGGCTACTATGATTTCTGCCTTTACAGATTTTGATAATAAGCTAAGAATATACAAAACATTCACAAAATTTGTGGCAAATTCAGAATGGGTATATAAAGTATGTTAGGGAGTTGTGCTAACAATGAGGTGTTTGTGTGCTTTTGGAATCCAACTATATGGGAAACACATATACTAAATTACTACTGTATCTGAAAGAGTCTGTTAAAGTTTACTTTTTTTAAACACTACTTCCAGGTAATTTTGAATATCTCACAGGGATTATCTTGCTCTCATATCTGATATGTAGTAAGTTTTTTTTTTTTTTTTGCCAGCTGCTAACTTAGGAGTGTTGAAGCAAAAATAGAATGATGCTAAAGAGTCTTAGGAAAGAATGGCCAGGTTAGTGAAATTCTGAATGACAAGCCAAGATGGAGCTGAGGAACAGCCAACCTCAGCTTCTGGGTTAGAGGAGGCGGAATGTGGTAAGCAAACCAATCAAAGTCTACTGGTGAGCATATGAGTCGTGTCAGCAGGGGTTTGGCTAGAAGCTCTACAAGGGAACCTGGAACACTTAGTGATCAGCAAAGACAGGTGTCTGTTGTTGGTGCTTCCTCTGCCAAACGAAAGCACAGTTCCTCTGGACTTTGTCTCTTTCTTGGACAGTTTGTCTCTTTTGGAGCACCATATGGTTTCATTAAGATAGCAAACTTGGACTATTTCCATGATGCCTGAGGGCTACATAGGTTGTTCTTCCCCACTGATCACATATGATTGATTAATCAGTTGGATTACTGGAGAAAATAGTCTTCACAATGAGAGGAAGAGCACAGAGGTGCTCTCTGTTCATTGGGAATGAGAGACAGTTGAGGCCACCAGGATCAATTAATGTCAGATATGGCGAGTGTTACATGAACACCTTTCTTTGTGTGGGTGTGTATGTATATGTGGATATGCATGTTTGTGTTCATACATATGTGCTCAGGTGCACATTCAAATGTGCTGTGTGAATGTGGAGGCCAGAGGACAACTCCAGGTGGCACTCCTCAGGCACCACCCACATTTTTCATTTTTTGAGACAATGTGTCAAATTGGCATGGAACTCCTTACCTAAGTATGCTAAACTGGCTGGGCCAGAGCTCCAGTGATCTGCCTGTCTTTGCTTCTTCATTGTTGATATTAATAGCATGTACTGCCATGAGCAGCTTTTATATGTGGGTTCTGGCATTGAACTCAGGGTCTTGTGCCTACAATACAAGCATTTAATTGAGATATTCCTCAGGGCCCAGTTTATTATCTATCTATCTATCTATCTATCTATCTATCTATCTATCTATCTATCTATCTATCATCTATCTATCTATCTATCTATATATCTATCTATCATATATTTGTGAAAGCAGAATAAAGTTTGATGTATGTAGTATCTCTGGAAAATGACAAGTATTCCTATTATTCATTGCCTAAATAATTTATATTCACTTTTCTCAGAATGTTGCTTGTTGGAAAGTGTGCTTAAGCAGCTTTTAAAATGCTTATGCTTTGGCTTTGGAAAATAATCAAGCCGTCTTGGCAAAGATCTATACCATGGGAGTCAGGATGATGGTGCAATTAAAGTCATGTTTTCACTTGCCAAGAAAGTCACCAAATAAGCATGCTTGCAGAGTAGTCCCGAGAAAGGGGATCCTGGATGGCTTTCCCCATGGTTGCCACACTTTGGGCTGCGTGCCAGAAATGTGATTGCATTCGTTGGGTGCAATTGTCTCAGCTTAAGTTTTCTTCATGCTTTCAGACAAAACCCCAAGCTAGAGGGGAAATGTAGGGGGGGGGGCAAGAAAACAAGGTGTGAAAAAGAGAGAGAAAAGAAAGAGGAGGACAGTGAGGAAGAGGAGGAGGAAGAGGAGGAGGAGGAGGAGGAGGAGAAAGAAAAGAAGAGGAGGAAAAACTGAAGTCTCAGTAGTGTCTGACATGCACTGGGAGGCTCTGTCTTGGGGTGTGTGTGGAAGTTCTGTGTCATATCAATAAAGAAGAAATCAGAGAAACAAAGTCAGATTAAGTCCAGAGAGTGTGTGTTTTAAAAGACCAAACACAGGGTGATGCTTTAATTTCATGAAATCATTCAATAGGGATATGCAGTGGAGACCATTGTTAGTGGCTAGGTTGTGCTTTGAAAATGGTGGCAAGGAGGTGGAGTAGTTCATGTACTCACTGTCTTGAAAGCTGGGCTGCGTGGATAGAGTATTTTAGGTGTTTTATTCTGGTTTGTTTTCTTTCTTCTTTTTTAATCTCTTAGATTGTGGATTTATTGTTGTTGACAGTAAAGCACTTTATCATACAATTGTTAACCAACCTTTTATGATGACTCACCAAAAGAAAAGCAGGGAGAGATAAAGGGAGGGGGAGATGGAGGGAAAGAAAGAGGGAGAGAGAGGGGGGAGAGTGTGAGGGTAAATATTTGAACTCAAGCAGCTGACCTGCAAATCTTGCACTGCTCATCATTGCTTACATGCCCTCTGGCGAGGTCATAGCTTCTGCTGTTAGTTTGAGTTAGGAGGACAAATGGAAGAGCATGAATATGAATGTGGTGATAGGTTCATGTCTGGAGTAACTCTTGTTACTTAGTAAGCCATGATTCTAGCTTCATATGTTCCAGAGTCTGGAAAATTATTACTGTATCCCTGGCCAACCCACCTCAACATGCTTCTTGAAATTGGCCACGAAATCCCAGCTATGCTGTTTTATAAATCTATGCAATACTAAAGTGTATACACAGATAGAATTATGCCCCTGACAAGGCAGAATGATTTTTCCATTAGATCCAACCACATTGCTCAGTTACTTGGAGGATTTGTACAGTTTAAATCTATAAAAACCTATCAAACTGTTTTGGTTGTCTGGAAGAGCACTTGTTTGAAAAGACACCCTAAATATGCCTTAAAACTATTGGTATCCCTTCAAATGGATTGGGAAGCTTCTGAAAGCCCAAGGAAGACTCCAGGTGGTGCTATGAGTTTGCCTGATAACCGAGTGACCTTGACTTGCAGCATCTTCCTGGGGTTTTCTGCCAGTAGTATGAAGAACCTCTCTGTCATCTTTCTGGTGATTTTGGAAACAGGTGTGCTCCAGAAAAACAGATTCTTATCTGACCTTATGGCTGGGTGGGACCATAACAGTCAGACAATTCTGAGATGAAAGCATACAAACCTCAAGCAAGCATGTGGAGGTTATGTGAGGGTCTGTATAGGCTAGCAGCCAAGAATGTTGAGTCAAAAGAAGGATTTCCAGACAGTACCAATGAGATTGTACCCTTTCTCTTTGCTTGAAGACCCTTGACATAGTGCAATGCTGGGTGTATAGAGCTTAAGTGAAAAGTGACTGATTTATGTTAACCACTTTTGAATATGTAGCATTGCTCTTGCTTTAAATGCAAATTGTATACCTTTTTTGTTATCCTTCATTGAAATGCAGTCATCCACACAAGTAGCTTAAAGCTAGAGCTATTTCTGAATACATTGTTAAACGTAAACTGTTAGACACTGAATCAAATGATTATACTCATGATAAACAAATGATATTGTAGCAGTCATGCCTCTTGAAGCAAAGCCTTTCTCTCATGTAACAAGTAGATGGGTGTAAGACACAGAGCATGAAATGAGTTGGCTAGATGAGCAGTATCATACTTTTCAAATGTATTAAAATTTTGATTAAAATGAAACTTCTAAATAGATACATAGGAAATTAAGATCAGTGAGATATTCAGTCTAGGAAGTTTTAAAAACATATGTAAAATCTAGTTTTCCTACATATATTCTTTATTATAATTTATAGTGTAAATAATTTTATGATTATAGTTCTAAGACTCAGTATTTCTTACTTTTTGTTAGACATTTATTTAAATAAATAATAGTATGATATACATTAAGGACTAATTTGTAGCTTATTCTGAGTGATACTTACTCCCAAATCCTTAAATGTATAATTGTGAACAATATCTTTAATTTATACTTGTCAGGGAGAAGTTAATTTGGGTAAACAAATATTTCTTGTTTCTCACAAGAAAGCAACTCTTTTTATAAGATATAATTGTGTTTATCTTTTAAGATTATCCTGGAGTCTAATCTTAGTCTTTAAAGATCATTATTAAATGCCTTATTTACATAAATTATCATATTCTAAACAAAAATATCACTTAGTTTTACATAATGCTCAATTATATTTTTATAAATAGTAAGGCCATTGAAAATGTCTAGAACAGATAACTCTAAAATTTTGGTAATATTGTAACTTTTTTGTGGGAGAAAATAACAACTTTGCAACCATTTTTCATATAAGAAACTAAGTCCTTTAAATACAAATTTGAAAATGTGTCCCCTGTTTGTTTCCTTCATCACCAATTAAAAAAGATAGAAGACAAAGTGATGGCAATTTCATTTCCATAATCTGAGTTTAAAAGTGAATAAGAGAAAAAGTGCTTCACAGGAAGTTTGAAAAGAAAAATACAACAATATACTTTAGGAAAGAAAAGATTATTATAATCACTTCATTTGAGGCCTGCTATAATCAGTAACAGAATCAAAATGAATATAGTTCAATATTATAATATGCATTAGAAGTCTAATACTAAATATGTTGATATTATATGCCAACGAAGCTGGTAAATTTCTGTCAGAAAAATAGTAGCTTTAATGTCTATTATTTGAAAATTGAAACAATTCTTAAGTTATACAAGAACAAATCAAATAACCAATATTAATTTTAAAAATAAAATTAGACATAAAAGACCAGAGAAAATAAAATAAATACCATGGTGGCATCTGGCTTAATCTTAATATTATTCCAGTTATTGATTCTTTTAGAAAGCTATCTATCTACCTAAGTATCTATCTATCAATCTGTCTATCATCTACTTAACTGTTTTTATAGGAGTACACTACATGTGATATTTCAGTTTTATCTTCACTTAAAAATATATCACAGGCAACTTTACTATTCAGTAAACAACCCTATTTTACCAAAACAATACAAAGAAAACCCTCCAAGATGACTTTATATAGCTACGGGCTTCAGTTTTACTCTGGAATCACTCATCTCTTATTGAACTGTGTCTTGTATTATTTAGATATTCGAATGATACAGGTTCCTATGAACCCACAGTACACCTCCAAGAAAGCAAGATTTGGGTGTGTGTTATTTTGATTCCTATAGTTAATATTCCAGTGTGATATATTCTCAATGTTAAAGCTTTATTTATTCCAACTACATTTCCCTTTCTGTGATTTCATGAACATAATGAAACAAAAGTGTCATAACCACAGATGAGAAGAAAAATTATGCAAATCTTAGTACCAATAACCTGTGTGATTGTTCAGCAAATGTCCCTTAGAAAAACATCATAGTGAATTTTTACAAAGTTTTCCCCTTATGATGTTTTGGCAAAACACAGAGAATGTGTAAATGAAATGAAATGCAACTACAGAAGGCAAAGATCAATTTCTACTAGGAAGCAATAACTAAGTTTTCCTATGGGAAGCAATGAAGTTTTCCAATTCAGCTATTTTATTTAATATCCAGGCAATAATCAAGTTTTTAAAAGTTCACCAAATATCAGACTATTTTATTTTCAGCTACAGTCATAGCTTTATATTGTCATGAAAACAAAATAATTATGTGTTATTGTACTTTTATTTCAAAACAGTAAAACCTAGGTAGACTGAATAGCAGGTAGGCCAGTAGTATGAGAGCTAGTTAATTTGCCATCATGTCAGTAAAAAGGAATTAAGCAAAGGAAGCTTTTAAGTCCTTCATGGTATTATACTAGTTGAAGAAAATGAAGTGGTGAACTATCAGGCTAAGGTTAATCTATAACAGAGTCCTAGACTTCTGAGGGGACAGCCTGTGGGTTTTATCAGGATCTATATCTGGGAAAATTTTAGTAGATCCATCTCTCTAATGTTACTTTGCTTGTAATTATATTCTTTTTCAGATTCATTGAATCTAAAACAAAACAAAACAAAACAGAAAACCATAGATTTTCAAATTTTGAAAAAATTGCTATGACAAACTATAAGATTATGTTTCCTGTCAACAATAATTTGTTGACTATGGTTGACTCATTGTAGAGTTGCCTATTTGATTTCTTTTCTGGTGTAGAATTCCTGTCCTTTAGTTTGTTGTACCCACTGGCAGAGAGTCATAGATTCTAGGAAAGACTGTACCAGTCTAGCTTTATGACCTCAGCTCTTCAACTCATTTGTGCCTCAACTTCTCCATGTCAATATAGAGCCACAACAGGGCAGGGCTGTGTACAAGTGCTTGGTTTCCTCTGGAAATACATGCTATATGGACCAAAAATGAACTTAAACCAGTTTCTTGACACATTCAGTGTGCTAAATTCCTGTGTGTAAGAGGAACAGAGAAGCAAGGCTCTTTTAATGCTAGATCGCTGACTAGTTAACCATCATAGGTGTGAAAGTGTATTTCTGTGACCTTTATATTGAACTTTATGTTATAATGAAATCAAAGGAGCTATAAGGACAAGGTGGTTTTAACGTTTGTATCCAGCTATCAGCTATAAGGGGAAACTATGTATGAGAATACTAGTCATAACATTGCCGTTTCTGGCTTTCAGCTCTGAATTTAATTATTGGACCATGGTTTCATAATAGTTCTTAATTTGTGAATTTCCAAAAGGCAGGACCAAAGGCCAGTGACTCTTAATAACAGAATCAGACTTTTGACCTGAATATTAAGCTAAGCAAGTAAGAATGTAGGCAAAAGTAGTAAACAATAATCTCAAAACCTTTCTAACCATTGTATTTGGAAGAAGTACTAAGTTGGCCATGTTTTAAGAAATCCCCGAGAAATTGGCAGTCGTCTATGGTAGAGAGGACTCACCATATGGTGGAGCTCCAATTTCTTATATCTTTTTCTTTGGCCTCTTCATTAAAGGTATATGAATCTGACTTGAAACAGATTTGTTTATTTTGGGGAAGCCCTAATGCAGATGACAAGGTCATTTGGATTAGGTACAAAACTGCTTCAGTTGCAAAACAAGTTCGGTTTATAAAACCCTTACAGACTGTGTGTTTTTATGCAGTACCCTCAGGATAGTGATGCAGGGAAAACAGAAACGCAAGGAAATAATATCTCCACCTGTTAATGGCTCCCAATTTAGGATAAAGTATGTAGGTTAACAGAAACCTCATGTGAGTCTCACAGATTCCAGAAAGAGATGAAGAGAAAACTGCATAAGTGCGCTTATCATGAATTCTTTTTAAATATCCCTATGTACTTTGTCATTATATTTCTTCTCCCTGCTCTCCTGCTTACATGCTCAAATCAAGACATTTAGCGTCATGTCCCCCAAAAGGGTTGTCACAAGTCAGTCACTATTTTCAGTACAGTTTCTAGTATGAATTGCATCGTGTCTTTCTAAAAGATGTTGTTGTTGCCAACCATGTTGATTGTACATTGGATGCTCACCTTACTAGACCTGGAAGGAGGTAGGAGGTCCTTGGACTCCCCACAGGGCAGGGAACCCTGACTGCTCTTTGGGCTGATGAGAGAGGGGGATTTGATTGGGGGAGGGGGAGGGAAATGGGAGGCGGGGGCGGGGAGGAGACAGAAATCTTTAATAAATAAATAAAAAAAAATGACCAATCCAAATTCCCACTTCCTCCCCTCCTCCCAGTCTCCTCCCTCTCCCTCCACAGACCCTCTCCCAACCCTGAGGGAGTGCCATGCACCCTGCCCTGTGGAAAGTCCAACGCCCTCCCTACTACATCTAGGTTGAGCAAGGTTTACATCCAAAGAGAATAGGATCCCATAAAGCCAGTATGTGCAAGTAGAGACACATCCCAGTGTCACTATCAGTGGCCCCTCAATCTGCCTCAGCTATCAACCCCCTTCAGAGGGGCATGGTTGTTCCCATGCTCATTCACTGCCAGTCCAGATGGAGTTGGTGAGCTCCCATTAGCTCAAGCAAACTGTCTCAGTGGATGACCCCTTCATGGTCTTGAATTCTTTGCCCTTCCACTCTTCAACTGGATCTTGGGAGCTCAGTCCAGTGCTCCAATGTGGGTCATTGCCTCTGTTCCCATCTGTTGTTGGACGAAGGTTCTATAGTGATATTTAAGATAATCATCAGTTTGACTATAGGTTAAGGTCAGTTCAGACACCCTCTCCTCTATTGCTTAGGGTCTTAGCTGGGGTCATCCCTGTGGGTTCTTGGGCATTTTTTTTTCTAGAGCCAGGTTTCTTGCTAACTCCATAACGGCTCTCTCAGTCAAGATATCTCTTTCCTTGCTCTCATATCTGTCCTTCCTCCATCTTGACCATCGCATTCCCTCACGTTCTCCTCAATTCCCCTTCTCCTCTTTCTTCTACCCCTCACCACCCTGCTCCCAATTTTTTTGTCTGATTCCAATTTCCAGGTGGGTCTATATATGTTTTTCTGTGGGTTAACATTAGTACTTAGTTTCTCCCGTTTGTAATCCCAAAACTTAGACTGAGATAGGAAAATCACAAGTTTGAGGCCAGGTTGAACTAAATAGCAAGATCCATTCTATACAGAAGTTGACGTTCTAGCAATAGGAAATTGTGAGTGGATATTTACCTGTAAATTGGCAGTTGTAATCAATTTAAAATGATGTTATAGTGAAGGAGGATAGGGGATTTGCCTAGTGGGGTTAATATCATCTGAAGAGGAACCAAATGCACACAGAGAGAATACCATTTGAAGATGGGGACAGAGATGAGTTTACAAGTCAAGTAGTACCAAAGATTGCTTGAAACTTTCAAAAACAAGGAGAAAATGTAGAATAGTCCTTTTGGAGCACCCAGAAATCAATCTTGTTCTCGATTGGACTTTTGGTTTCTAGAATTCCTAAGGAATCAATTCTTGTCATTTTGAGATATCAAGTTTATGATTCTTCATTATAGAAGTGTTAAGAAACTAATGCCTTAGCATAACTCTTGACTCTATCATGTGATTTAGCATTCAAGTAGCATCTGCATTGGGCACTGGAAGAAGAATGTTAAAAAATAGGAAAATAAGTAATATTACTGTGTTTTCTGTTAGCAATACTGTCCTAATGAATTTTTATTTTAATTTATTTTTAAAAGAGCCCTATTGTGTACATATTATCATGTTCATCTTATGGAACAAAAAATAGGTCCAGATGTGGTGGAATACACCAATCCCAGCATTTTGGAGGCAGATTCAGGTGGATATCTGTGAGTTTGATCTCAGCCTGGCCTATGTTATGAGTTCCATGTTAGACAGGGATACAAAGGGAACTCTCTCAAAAAAGAAAGAAAAGAAAAAGAAAAAGGAAGAAGAAAGATGGAAAGGGAGGGAGAGAAGGAAAGAAGGAGAGGGAGAGGTATTTAACTTACAAAGCCTAAAGTAGTGCAAAATTAGGTCTTTCATTCAGGCCTATGAGACTGCCTTTCTGGGAAGGGTCATATGGATAAAACACAAGCCCTTGACCATCCTAGACATGAACTAAGCCACTGAGCTAAATCTCCACCCAGAGTTTGGTCCCTTTTAATTGTATGATACAGCATTTTCAAAAATACCAAGAAACTAGAAAATATCTATTGGTCTTTTCTATATTCTTATAGTTTTCAGAAAATAAGTACAAAACTCCTTTTAAAATAAAAATAAGTATTATAGCAGGATAGTTAGGGATTTCTTGTTCACTAGACCAAGACTGATGGGTTTGACTCTGGGTTAGGCTTTCCGGTAATGTGAAAGCAGAATACATTGTGTATATACACTGAGTTGTCTGATGTTCAGGGGAGAATGTCTACACAGGCATGGAATATACACAAATAAGTACTAGTGCATCTATTGATTCTTTACCTGACTATACTTTAGCTATTTATATTGAGCTGATTATAGACACAAATGCAGTTGTAATAATGCAGAGATTCCTTGTACATATCCCCTAGTTTCTTACATTGGTAAACATTTTGCAGAACTATTCTATAATAGCATAATCGGAAAACTGATAGAGATGCGTCCATCAATTTTAGAGTGCCTCGGTTTAACGTGAACTCACTTGCACATGTGCATATATTGAATTCTCTACAGTTTTATTACTGTTTTTGGTTAATGGCTAAGCAGCCAGAATCAAACAGCTTTTCTATTAAATATTTACTAATATTTAGCTGCCTCTTTATAGCCACATATATGACCTGCCACCACATTCGAATCCACAGGCTCCAGTAACAACTGACCGGTTCTCAAAAATTTACCATGTCATTGATGTTAAATAAATATTATCACATAGTATGTAGCTGGTAGGGATCATTAGGGGTATTTTCACTTAGCCTAATTTCCTGGAGGTTAAGTTGTTGCACATATCAATAATCTTCCTTAAATTTCTGAGTGGTATTTCATGGTGTGCCTATGATGTGCTGTTTTTTTCATTATTCACTTGTTGAAGGAATTCTGAACCTTTTCTAGCATTTGAATAGTGTAAAAGCTTGCTATGAATATTCATGTGCAGATATTTTTGTGAATTTCTTGATTCATTTGGAACAAATACCCCAGATTGCAATTGTGCAATACAGTAATTGCATGTTTACTTTTATAAGAAGCAGCCAAAGTCTTTTCCAGAGTGACTGTGCAATTTTATACTCTCACCAAGAATGTCTGAACAATCCATTTTTCTGAGTCCCTGCCAGCATTTGGTGTTGCAACATTATTTTAAATTTTAGTTCTTTTGCTAGATATGTATCATATTCATGCCTAGTTTTAATTTGCATTTTCTGAACTTTTAGTGATATTGAAATAGCTATCTATTCACCCATTTATGCATCTATATACTATATATTATCTCTCAGAGGGAGGTACAGAGACAGTAAGAGACCACAAGGCAGTAAAGTGAGTCTTGAAGCCGACCATTCCTGAGCAGAATAAGAACAATGTACAGGACTGGAACTGGAAATGAGGAAGTGAGATGATATATAGATTTGGGCTGAATTTATAAGTAAATATGATAAACCAAAAACTTAGAGTGGAGAAATTGCACACATATTTTCTTTAAGTGACTCTGGTCATTACAGTTCATTTAATTCTTACAGCCATCTTGTTACTATGGGGCATTGTTCCAGTTGTAAAAATATGAAAATTATAAGAGCTTGGAAAACCATGGAAACATATGACAAAAATAACTAGAAGAGATGATTTGTAATTTTTCATAGTTACCCATTTAAAAAGGTTGTTTTCTTACATCTGTTTTATAAATAACTGGATCTATTTTTGTTTTGTTTTTTCATATGTATTATATGCTAAATATACCTTACCTATTAGTTATGCCTATAAATATTAATACATAAACACAATATATTTATCACTAGGATGTAGGTACAGTTGTAAATTGGGAAGATATTTAATATAATTAAATGTCATCTAAAAATACACCACTAGACGAACAAATCACAATTTATTTGAATTTTTTCATATTGTTGGTCCTTCAGATTCCTCAAATAGCTAATATATTTAGTGTTGTAGTGAGTGGCTTTATGTGTTAACATTCATTGTGTTTCTGACTATTCCTTTTGGTTTTCTGCTTAGAAGGGAAATTCTTGTTTTAAATGTTCAGAACTATTTGAAAACTTTTAATTTGTTTTGAAACTACCAGTCAGAAAAGCTGTGTCCATTTATGTCCTACCATTATACTGAAATGTTCATTTTGCCATATCCATGATGACGTTGCATATTTTTGCCAGTTTTGCTCTCTTGGTTGATATAAAATACCAACATATTTATCTATCACTGGTGAGATTGTAAATTTTTATGCATTTTCATAATTTATATTCTGTTCTTTTGTAAACTGTTCATCTTCCTTTGAGATTCTAGTATTTTATCTACAAGGTAAGTTCACATATATTTGATTAATTCCATTTTCAGATGAACATTGTGTAATATGTCAAAAATAAATAATATGTAATATCTTTCAAAATCACATGCATAATCGAAGTCATTTCTGCCTACTCTCAAAGGCTCTTTTTATCATTCCATAACTTTTTTTCAAAACCTAATAATTGCTAGTGTGAGACGACTGAGTACTTGGTTTCCTGATTAGTGAACATTTCTATAATTTAGCATCTAAGTACAAGTTCAAGTGATCAAGTTGTTCCTGCTAATCAGGGTGGGCTATTTTATGTCTAATCTCATCCAAAGTCCAAATATTCCAAAAGAATAGTTCTCAAAGGTGGAAAGAACCTAAGAGCCAGAGGATGGGGGGAATGTACAAGAAGACATCTTCTGGGTATAACATAGCCTTTGCACTCAAGAACTCACTGTCTCCATGGTTATCTGCACAAGACATGCACACGATTACATTACCATTTCATTATGGATAAGGGAGGGGACCCACGAAGTCTTATCGACCCATGAGGGAGTACTGGCAGTTAATGCTTGTTGGAAAGATGCATGTCACCCCTGCTTCAGGAAATTACCTCCCACCCATGCTCAGTCATGAAGCTTTAATTAAACTCAGTAGGTCACATGGAAAAAGAAGACATGAAATCAAGAGCAGGAATGATCAAGAGAAAAGGTTTCAGTGAGAGAGGAAGGGGGATGAGAGAGGAAAACTGGGGGTGAAAAATAACTGAAATTCCTTGCATAAATATATGAAACTGTTAAAAAAGACTGGATCCTGAATCCAGCTCTAGTCTAAAGTTACATCTCTTGTTCTCTAGAAGCTTTCCTCATGATAGCAAATACAAAATTCAGATTTTGTATTCAATTCTCCCTGACCTTAGTTAATTAGCATTTAGTTAGAAAAGCCACACTTGACCCAGACAGTTCAGAAAGATGTTTTTTGTTTTCTTTTTAATCCTAATCGCCAGTTTAACTCAGTTTTCCTCTGGCTTCATGCTAAAATATCTGGTGTTAAAACTTACGACTCAGAACAGTTTGAACCTAAACAAAGACTCCAGGTTAAGATAATCCTTTGGATACTTTATTAGATGGAGTAAGTATATGTTCAAAATGGAAACAGTTCTCTGAATGCAGTTAATACATGCATCAACATGGTATGTGTGAAGCTTCTGAAAGAAACTCTACAACTTAAGAGTAAATGAATACTCTAAAGCTAATCCTTCCTACGGTATGCATGTCTGAGTCCACAGCATACAAAACATGCGTACATATAAAGACAAAACCAACCACTGCATTGAAAGCTAAATTTCCTGCTAAAGAGCTAAACAAATAGAGTATTTGACCAAATACCACAGCATTGAAACTCCACTGGATGGTTCTCAGTAACTGAGATTTAATTAGTATCTAAGGAAACAAGAAATTCCTGTTTGAAAAAAAAATCAAATGAAACGGAAAAAACAAATTACAATTGCTGTGCACAATTTTCCTGGCATGGTGGCCCCTGAATAAATGTGGTGCTATGACCCAGACCTCTTTCCTCCTTATGTGTGTCTGCTTCTCTTTCCTTCCTCTTAGTGAATATAGTTTAAATAAAGAAACATCTGCTGGCACTCTGAAGCGGGGAGCCCTGCTTTTAACAGACAAAGGAGGAAAAGAAACGGCTTAAGCACTTGGACAGATGTGTACAGTACAGCTTGCACGACCTTTGCCAGATCCAACCCGTTGACTGGAAGTTGGCTGCTCTGAGAAAGAAGCAACTTAAATCTTCTCTTGAGAATGGAGAAAGTACTCGGAGAGTGATTTTGTGGTCAAGGTATTGACCTTTGACATAAAAAAGAGTGGATTTTGTAACTACCATTTATTAAACACAGAGCCGATATTGCTCTAAATATACCATATAAATGATGTCATTTAATTCTCATAAGTTCTGAAAATGAATATGTTAGTGGACAGATTTTAAGTCTAAGAGAATGAAGGTAAAGGAAGTTAAGTCAGTCGCCCAGTGTACCACAGTTAGAAGTCATGCATCTGGTAACCTAGCTCAGGATAACAAAGACTTGCTGGTCAATTTAGTGTATTACTCTAGGAATAACCTATTTTGTGGATCCAAATGTATTTAAACAAAATATTATTGCTTATACTATCAATTTGCCCATACTACCTTTTCTTTCTAAAAAAATATTTTTATTGAAAATAATTGTGAAGACTCCCTGATGGGACCAGGTCATTTAAATCCATTTTCTTCTTACCTTCACAAAATAGAATTTAAATTCCTTGAAATGTTCCCCAAGTATAACCAGAAGATGACTCTAAAAGATGTTTAAAAAGATCGAAATTAGTTTAGAATAGTACTGTTTCATAGCAAAGTATATCTTAACCCAGCGCTATCTTACTCACCATATAGAAACAGAAGAAAGCCCTGGTGGGCTCAGTATTTTCCTGTATCAAGCCTGACTCTGTCTTAATATATTGAGCAGAAGTGTCTCTACTGGCTCTCATTTTGGTTGGGCTACCACTTGATATGCAATTTCTGCTATGCTGGAGAATTTCTTCCCCTATAGAAAGATAATGACAATGGCAAACAAAGACATCCGGAGAATTGGAAACCCAGCTAGAGGGGGTGCCTCTGAGCAGGAAGAATCTTTGTGGCCCATCTTGGAGACTCGGTTCCTGAATCTAGAGACACAGGACATATAAGCAAAACTGTTGGGAGGGGCATAGTCACAGCATGATCATTGTCTGGCAAGTCTCTCTCCCTCTTAGACATGATTATCTATTTTCTACCAAAGAGACTGTCTTACCTTATGAGCTGGGTAAGGGGACTGGCATGAAAAAAAAAGTAAAACCTAAAAATAAAGGAGACAAAAGAATTTAACAGGATTTGGAGTTTGTTAAAACAATAGACAAAGTTTTTAAGATAAATAAATCACATGTCCCTTCAAAATCCAAGAAAATCACAACTTGAACTTGAAAAGAAAAATAGTAACATCAACACTAAGATAGATGCTGAATTTCATTGACCATGATATTTAAGTGATTGTAATAAAAATACTTCAAGAATTATAATCTATTTGGAAACAAGTAAAAAAATAGAAAATCTCAACAAAAATAAATGCATATTGAGTGTATGTGTATTATTGTACTTAGCACTAACTACACTTTCATAATTTTATTTTTCCTGTCAATCTTATTTTACATTTATGATTTAAATAAGGGAAGGTAAATTTACTATAAGCCCTACTTTATCACACACAAGCAGTTTTACTAATTTGTATGACCAGCATGGCCATTGGAGTTGTTTGATTTTCTTTCCATGATTGGCAAAAATATTACATTATTTTAAATAGTATAAGACAATAAGCAGGGCAGGTGTGAAAGTGCTTAGTCAACACTAAAAGTGAACAGTGAGACCAAAGACTGTATTGAGGAGTAACTTAGGAAGCAGTAAAGCAGGGAGGAGAGCTCGGACCACAAAGGATCTTAATACGCAGGCACAAAGGCAGGCTAGGAAACCACTGTGGATTCTTAGTGAAGCAAAGTTGTCAGGGAGCAGAAAGAAATCTAAGGAAGAAAGAGAGGGAGGGAAGGAAGGAGAGAAGAATGTATGCTGTTATGGGTTCTTGATTCTCTCCTTTATTATCAGTTTGCCACATGCGCCCTTCTGTGAGTCAGTTTCCTAGAGCAACTTCCTTAGCCCTAGCTGCAAGCCCATGCCCTAAAATATGGTTCTTTGATTCCCTCTTAATCAATCACCTTGCAAAGACTGGTCCAAGACAATCTCAATCCCCCCAGAAGCCTTTTTTGAAATGCTCTCCAATTTAGTTTCCCTCTTACTATGAGAAGGTAGTGACTTCTCTCTGTTCCTAGATTCCTTTTTTTATATCTTGCTATGTTAAATTTATTTGTTCAACTACTTCTATTTTAGGTCTCTAAGCACCTTTTTTTGAGGTTTAATGGCCCTGAGGACTCTAAGCACCTTGAAAGTAGGATCCAAATACTATTTTTTTTGTAGAATATATATATATATATATATATATATATATATATATATATATATATATATATATATATATATAAACATGATCATTTTATATATATGGTATATATTTAATATATTTGTTGAATGGGTGACTGAGCAAATGGATGATGACCACGTACTAAATCGTTAACATAAGCTATCTCATCTAATCCTTATTGCAGCACACTTTGCAGTCAGTAACAGCAAGAAGATTGAGAGAGAAGAGCATTTCAGGCAAAGGCATGAAAGAACATGCTGCATTCTAGGAACCACAAGAGCTTGTGTATGTTGTGAGTACAGAATGTGAGGTGGGGAGTGATGAGAGATGTATCTGAAGAGCTAGACAGGACCCAATTCATAAAAGAACCTGTGTGCCTACAAAAAGAATTTTTCCTAAGGCTAAAAGACTTCAAGCAAATGGATGACAGGATAATCAGATCTGAAGAAAGGCACATCGTATCTTTCCATGTAGTGGGATATATAATTGCTTCTTAAAAGCACAGATGTAAAGGTGAAAAGTGGAGAGATGCTTAAAGACAAGTTCGTGGGCCAAGAGTAGCTCTCTGCTTTTCCATCATCTAGTTTGCACAGAGGGCGTGCGAGTGACAAATGCAAATACAAATAGTAGCTTTCTGCTTTTCCATCATCTAGTTTGCACAGAGGGCGTGCGAGTGACAAATGCAAATACAAATAGTAGCTTTCTGCTTTTCCATCATCTAGTTTGCACAGAGGGCGTGCGAGTGACAAATACAAATAGTTTTCATCATGCAAAATTCAGTGCAGAGTTTGAACTTTTCTCTAAGATGCCGAGTTTGGAACTTTTAATTGTATCCTGTAGTTTTAGCTTCTATACTGCTGAGAATTAGCAGAGACACAAGTGATAGGATGGAACCTTTCATATAAACATGTAAGGGACAAAAACTGAGGGGCAATTAAATGCTGATTTTTTTTTCAGTAGTGTTGATTCATGCTTGGCTTGTTATTTTGAGATAGAGTAAATAATATTGTGGATAACAAGGAAATACTAACAGCTTCATTTGCACCAAGTTTCTGGCTAATCAATTGTGAGACTTGCTTGGCACTGAAACCAATGTCATGTTTTCCCTCATGTAGATACACAGCCCCCACTGTCTGCTTTATATGAAAGCTTTAGGAATGAAACAGTGGCCTTCCTTGTTATCTTGTGACATATTTTGATTAGGGTAAAGACATAGAAATGTTGGTTTTTTTCTCTTAAGCTGACATGGCATTTCTGTTAAGCATAATACGATCAGGCTATGTGATAAATGGATGAAAAACCAGTGAGAAATGCTTCTCATCTCTGGTGTGTTTGAGAAACACATCCTAAGAGCTTCCGGTCACATTTTATTTCAAGGGCATGAATAAATAATATAATGATTCATATGGTGATGATAAAAATAATATTTTTAAAAATCCATAAAGTTTAATATTCAAAACACTTGCAAATAAATGAAAATACCATACACCAAAATTAATCAGACCTAAAGTCTATATAATTCAATGAGCTTCTATACAATTAGAATAGACATTCAGAACAGAGGCTTAAGTCTATATAATTCAATGAGCTTCTATACAATAATAGACATTCAGAACAGAGGCTGTGGAGCTGCATCATCAGAATGCACACTTTCGGTATCAAATATAGTGTATATATCATCATCCAGCAAAACAAGAAAAATCCATTACAGAATTAGAATGAGAAAAACAATCACCTTTCATAATTCATGGCCATTTCCTTAGTTTTATTCCTTCCCTAATATTTAGTCTTTTCTATTCATTTATGTTTTATTGTATCCACATGTGCTTTAGAATACTAGGAAATGCTCTTTTTAAAACCAGTGTTTATTGACTATTACTAAACTTCCTCTATCTTAGTGATTCTCAACCTGTGGGTTTCAACCCCTTTGAGGGTGTTGAATGACCTTTCAAGGGATTGCCTAAGGCCATTGGAAAACACAGATATTTAGAGTATGTTTCATAACAGTAACAAAATTATAGTTATGAAGTAGCAATGAAAATAATTTTATGGTTGAGGGTCACCAAAACAGGAGGAACTGTATTAAAGGGTCACAGCATTAATTAGCAAAGTTGAGAACCCCTACTCTATCTACTCTATCCCTGTAGATAATTGGATTGAATCAATCATGCTAACTTCTGCAAGGTTCATTGTTTTTCAATCAAATAACAAGATTTATTTTCTTTGTACCTGAATAACAACCTAGTGTGTATATACTCTACACTTTCTTCTTTCATTAATCCATTAATGGATACCCATGTTAATTTCACATTTTGACTATTGATGTCACAGTAACATGAATTTAGATGACTCTTTGGTTTTTTTTTATTGATTTTATTGAGCTATACATTTTTCTCTGCTCCCCTCCCTAATCCCTGAGAACTTAGACAATAATGAGGACCCTAAGAGAGACATAACTGGATCTAATCTACATGGGAAGTATAAAAAGAAAAGATCTTCTGATTAAATTGGGAGCATGGGCCTCTTTGATTTCTAAGAAATCACTATATTGTTGTTTATACTGTCTATGCTAATCTATACTAATTTATATCCTCATGGTGGGTGGTAATTTTCTTCTTTCTATGTCCTCAACAAAATCAGGGAAAGCTCACAGGACCTCACTCCTAGATAGACAAAGAACTATAGGCAACAAATAATAGTCGCTGAGAGAAAGAAAATTACTGTTCTCCAGGGATGAGCCTCGTATTGGTTATCCAACACCAAGTGGCCAGCTCTTAAACCATATGTATACAAGCGACAGTAAGTAGACTCAGCATGCTGTATATATCTAATGATTCAAAGCCAACATTCATATATGATAGAAACCATGTGGCCTTTGTCTTCCTGAATTTGGGTTACCCTCAGTTAGAATGATTGTATCCACCTTCATTCATTTATGTCATTTTTATTGGCAGATGTATAAAATTCTGTTGTGTATATATAATCATCTTTTCATGGTCATCAACTGATGAATGGATAATGAAAAGGTAATCTAGATATTCTTTTCTGGGTAAGTACTTTATGAACAATTTCTACTGTTTTGTAGTTTATTTCTTCACTGTGCTAATTATTTTCGTTGTGATACAGAAGTTTTTATTTGGCTATAGTTCAGTTTTTCTATTTGAGTCCATGCTTTAGGAGGTTTCATGTTAATGTTGTGAAGACTGATGCAAACCTCAGGGCTTGTTTAAGAAGAATTAACTTGATTACATTAATTGATTTAAAAAACCATCCTTAAAGTAGATCATGGCCTGAATTTAAAAAAAAAGAAGGCTAGTTGGGCATCAACATTCATCTCTCTTTGTCTCCTGCCTGTAGATATAATTTTTCTAGCTGCTTCCAGTTCTTGCTGTGGTAGTGTCCCTTCTATGAGGAACTTTCCCTTGAACTTTAAGCCAAAATAAACCCTTTCTCAACTTACTTTGTTAGATATTTTGTCATAGTAACAAATAACTAAGGCAGTGTGTAAAAGCAGTCTCTCTCTCTCCCCCCTCTCTCTCTCTCTCTCTCTCTCTCTCTCTCACACACACACACACACTCACATTTTAATTCTTGATATATCTTGAATTTTTTATATTGAGAGAAGTGCAATTTCCATCTTTAAAACATCAATCCTTAGTTTTCCTAACACAGTTTATTAAACTTTTTTTAGTAAATATTTATTTTGTCAAGAATCAGCTGGCTGTAGGTATAGGTGTATTTCTGGGATCTCTATCCTGTATATAATAAGGGCAATTATGAAATAAAGATTATATTCATAATGTGCTGCATTCTAATTCATTTGTGTCTGGTAAATTCAAAGAAAATACTCCATAATCTATCTTATCTTAGTAAACCCAAAATTTTATACCTAACTTACTTGCTAACATATCTAAGAAAAACTTCAACTATAATTACCTTGCCTTCAACACCATCAAAGACACCAGAGGGATATAATATTATTTAAATAAACAAAAGGCACATTGCAAATGACTTCTAAAAACGCTAGAAATGACAAAGGCATCTGACTGCCTGAACAGTCACCCAAAGTTCTTTGGAACATTGGGGCATCCATCTTCAGCCTACAGTCTCATAGTATCTGGCGGACTTTTCAATGAAGCAGGAAATTTGAAAGACTGTCTTGCCTATGTTGGTAGTTTGTCAGTCACTTTCTTCTGTGTCCTGCAGAATGTCTGGCAATTTCTTCTGTGAAATAGGAACCTTGAATAACCATCCTACCTTGTTTTGGCAAAGTTTTTTTTTTGTGTCTAGTAGATTTAAAGAAAATTCTCAGCAGTTACTTTCCTGTGGATCCTGCATGTTTAGTCTGCACAACACATAGTCAGAAGTCAAAGGCCAGTACAGTTTTCTTTTCTTAACTTGTTGGCTAACCTTGCCACAATGAAAGCATACTCCCTAAGGAGTTTCTTCAATGCCCATATCTTCTCTGAAATAAATTGGTGCTGCTAAGAGCAGATGTGTCTCATTGTAATGAAAACCTTTAAATTAACAAAACATTTTAAATGCCATATTATATAGGTCTTCGAAGTATTTTAAGACAATCTATCTAAAATATATTCATTTAACCTAGGAAAAATACCTAACATATCTACCAAGTTAATTGTTATAAATGACTAGTTACTGACCTTTGTTTCTTGATTGTCCTATATAGTTTTTTTAATAATAGCTTTCAAAACTAGAACTTTATCTTACATTTTTAAATGAACTGCATAGGTACAATACCTTAAACAAGAGCAAAAACATATATACAATATGCTGTAACAAAATAACCTTAAATTGGTATCAATATGCAAAATTCTTTAAAGAATAGAAATAAATGTATAGTGTGTTGTAACAAAAATTACTTTAAATTTGTATCACTATACAAAGGTCCTTTAAGCAAGAGCAAAAAAATATGTACAGTGTAACAAAATTGACTTTGAATTTGTATCAATATATCAAAAATCCATGCCAATGCAAAAGATCTGAGAATAATAGTTGTTATTTTGTCCTATATTTCTATATTCCCCTAAATATAACAAACAACCATGATCCACAAAATAACCAAAGACCACCCACACCCCCTTTTCTCTTGGGAATGTGGATGTTGTGTTTTCTAGACTGCTTCCTATTGAATTTGGGTAAAGTAATTTTAGGTTCCCAGAGAGAATATTTGAGATATTCATGTATTTTATGATGATATTATGCTGTCTTCATTAATACAATTTTGTGGTTTATTATTAAATAAAATAGTGTGATGACTCCAGAATTATCCTTTATGTTTAGTACATTGACTTTGTCCTTCCTAGAAACACACACACATACATACATACACACATATATGTATTTATACACATATGTATGCATGTTCATATATATATATATATATATATATATATATATATATATATATATATATAAAATTTGGATATATGCCCAGGAGCACTATAGCTGCAACATATGGTTGTTTTATTTCTAGTTTTTCTGAAGAGCCACTACACTGATTTCTATACTGGTGGTACCATTTGCACTCCCCAAAAGAGCGCATAAATGTTTCCCCTTCCCCATATCCTTCCCAGGTTTGTTGTCATTTGTCATTTGCTTTCTTAATTTTAGCAAAGGAACATTATATTTAGTTTTGGAAGACTACTCTAGTAAAATTTAACAAGTCTTGGATAAAGATATGATTCTGACTTTGTACATTAGAATTTATAAATTGCTTTTTTGATCGAAATAATGTTGGCTATTATTGATTTAATTAAAAATTAGTGAATGAAGTATTTATTACATGCTGTTTAAAATTTATTACACTGTTTAAAATACTGTGATGGGAATGAATGATAAGCATGAAAATTTTTTATTCAAGTTTACAGTTCCATAGAAGATACAATTAACAAATGAGATTTTTCTATGTTCTGTGACATTACTAAAAATAGAGTTAAGTTTTATAGACTCATGCATTATTGAAGTTCTTAGACTTATTTTTTGTGCCAGAGAAGGACAACTGGTCAAAATGCAGAAAATAAGTGTCCAGGGTGAGCTCAGCCACAAATAGGATATATATTTATATTGATCTGTATCACACTTCTCTTTCCCAAGGCATAAAGACCATTATGGAAGGGGGTAGACCATAAGAGTATTAGCTTTGGAGACCTGGTGTGAAACAGTTTCTTCTGTACAAGGTAGAACTACTGCACTCATGAACTCTCAGCAGCTGTAGTTCCTTGTACAAGACCTGAACAAGATCAAGCTAGTTCACATTCCAACCTGGAGTAGGGAGGGGTTCATGAGTCTCCACCAATAGGTAAGGTCAGTTGATGAATTCTGGGTAAGAGAGAATTAGTTTTTTTCTAAAGGTGTGGCCTCTTAGTAAATTGATCATGCTCCTGGAATGGTCCCATATCCATGAGAATATGGGCAACACACACACACACAGGTGCACGCGTGTACACATGCACGTGCACACACACAAGGACATGAGGAAGAAGTGGCTAGGGAAGTGGAGGGTGGATCTGGAAGAGTCAAATAGATGATTATGAGTTAAGGGTTGATATTAATTAATTAAGATTAAGAGTGAAATAGCTACAGAAACAGCTGACTCAGGGTCTGGAGAGATGGCTCAGCAGTTAAGAGCACTGCCTGCTCTTCCAGAGGTCCTGAGTTCAATTCCCACCAACCACATGGTGGCTCACAACCACCTATCATGAGATCTAGTGCCCTCTTCTGGACTACAGGCAGGGAGCTGTATAAATAAACAAATAAATATTTTTTTTAATAAAAAAAAAACAGCTGACTCGATCTAGTGAGAGCTCACTGACCCCAGACTGACACTGGGAAAGCAGCATAAGACCAAACTAGACTCGCTGAATATGGATGACAATTGTGTGGCTTGGGCAGTTTGTTGGGTCACTAGCAGTAGAACCAGTATTTATTCCTAGTGCATGATCTGGCTCTTTGGAGCTCATTCCCTATGGAGGGATACCTTGCTCAGCATAGATACAGGGGGGAGGGCCTTGGTCCTGCCTTCAGTCTACATGGAAAACTTCACCCTCTCTGAGGAGTGGATGGGGGTGGGGTGAGGAGAAGGTGGGAGGAGTGGGAGGATGGGAGGAAGAGGGAACTGGGATTGGATTGTTAAAAAAAAAAACTCTAACTAAAATATTGGCAAATCATAAAAATCTAAATTTAACAATAAAGAATCCTAAAATAATAATAAAAAAGAACCAGCCTAAATAAAAGAGTGAAATGTGAATATGCTCAAAATATATTGTATAAAATGCTCAAAGAAATAATAAAATATGATTTTTAAAAAGAAAGGTTTATAAAATAAATCATGTTTTTACTCACAAATTTTTATGTTAAAGTGATTTTTATTAATAAAAAGAATAGACAATGTTGAAACTAAGTCAGTTGAGGATGAATAGAATTTCTTCAGGTAAAGCAAGAAATTATAAGACAGAGAGATTACCTTACAGAAAGAATTAATATAGGAAATGGACATATTGAACAATGTGATTTATTTTGGAAGACTAAAGTTGTATTAGCTTGTGAGGTAGTCAAGAGTAAGCCTGTGAAAGGTATGACATTATTTTTAAGAAGAAAAACTTGAAGCCCTTTTTGAGGGGAGATGATTGAAGGTGGCTAAGAGAGGAGTTATCCGTGAAGGTAACACTGGCAGCAGGACAAAGTACTGAGATGCTGAACCAGTTGAAAAGCAGACCTGGAGAAGACACGTTATGGAGATTGAAGCTATAAAATTTCATGGTGACAATAACAGTGAAGAAGACAAAGAAATTCAAATAGTAACCCACTGCACCGAGAAACCCTAGAGTATTTCCATGGTGTGGTGGAGTTTGAATTTGGAAGAGCAAGAAAATGGGAGTAAGAAAGCAAAAGTTCAGTTTTAGACTTGCTAAAGTGTAATTGCCTGTAGAAAATCTAGTTAGAAAGAACCAATAGACAGAAATAAGGGATTGAAGCTCAATTGAGAAGTGGGGCTGCAGATAAATATTTGGTAATCATCAATATATAGGTGGTAGCTGAAGCTATGTGTGTGACGACATCACGACTGAGAAGATACAGAGAAGTGCAGGGAGGTGAGAGGCTGACTACGTATTCCCATAGCAGGGTTCTGACAACCTATTTTCTTTGTATCCGTGCTCTATGAAACCAAACAACCAGCTTAAATAGTTTGGTTTCCACCCCTGGATTCTACCTCTGGAACTAAAAGAAAACCAAACTAGAAAACTTGCAAAATCATTCATGTTTTCAATAATAATTTAACGTTGTTTACTGAGCACTGTCATACTTGTTATCTCGTTTTATCGCTGTAATATTCTATTTATTTATTTATTAATTAAAGATTTCTCTCTCTTCCCCACCACCACTTCCCATTTCCCTCCCCCTCCCCCAATCAATTCCCCCTCCCTTGTCAGCCCAAAGAGCAATCAGGGTTCCCTGACCTGTGGGAAGTCCAAGGACCACCCACCTCCATCCAGGTCTAGTAAGGTGAGCATCCAAACTGCCTAGGCTCGCCCAAAGCCAGTACGTGCAGTAGGATCAAAACCCCATTGCCATTGTTCTTGAGTTCGCTGTAACATTCTTGTGGAGATAGGCAGGTACTTCTCTTTCATTTTAATGTATAGAATAACAAACTTCTGGAAAGCAGCCAGTTCAAAAGTAGGACTGTTTTTGATGATTGTACCTTCTATTTATAATACTCTTCCTGTTTCATTTTGATTTAAAATAATTACTCATTAATTGTTAATTATTTTAAGTGAATGGGCAAGTACTTTGTTTCATTGTGGCAATGTTATGCAGAGATATCATTTTCCTTGTTTTCCACTGTCTTCTTTTTGAGAAATTGTCTTTTGGCCAACCCATCCCACTTGGGAGGAAGATTTGAAAGAAGGGAGTGTACTGAGTTCTGCGTATGCTGTAAATGAGGTCCAAATATATGATATTTTCCTGAGGGTGGTACATTTCTTTGTTTTACATGATTAGTAAAACTAAGATCTTCTCAAGTTCTCACAGGATTGTCTTTTTAACTTAACTGCCTGCTAATAGGTGAGGAAAACAAAGCACTATAATGGGATAGCTATATTATTTATTCAAAAAGATTCTTTTAAAAAATAAAAATAACAGAAACAGGTTTTAAGATAAGGAAAAGGCAAGCTGGGCAGTGATGACGCACACCTTTAATCCCAGCACTTGGGAGGCAGAGGCAAGCAGATCTCTGTGTGTTTGGAGCCAACCTGGTCTACAGCGGACATTCCAGGACAGGCTCCAAAGCTACACAAAAATCCTGTCTCAAAAACAAACAAACAAACAAAAAAACAAAAAAAAATAAAGAAAAGGAAAAGGAAGAAAAGAACTGACATCTCAGTTCCAATTCTAAAACCAGTATCAAATTATACGAATATTTCACTTTTTAAAAATATGAGAATTTGTTCTTTGAAAATTTTATACATGCTTTGAACATATCCACCCACCCCAAACCCTTCCGTGCACCTTCAAATTTGTGTTCTTTTTTAAAATTAATCCTTCAAGACCAAGTTGTACTACCGAAATATTCTTGAATATGTTCTTTTCCACTGGAGAGTGCTCAATTTAGCAGAGGCTATACCAGTGATTCTCAACTTGTAGGTCCTGACTCCCTTTGGGGTCACCTATCAGATATCCTGAATATCAGATATTTACATTCTGATTCATAAAAGCATCAATATTACAGTTATAAAGTAGCAGCAAAATCATTTTATGGTTTGGGGGGTCACCACACCATGAGGAACTGCACTAAAGGGTGGCGGCATTAGAAAGGTTGAGAACCTCTTGGGTAAATTCTTAAGAAATATGTCCTCCTCTTAGCAGCTAACAATTGCCATTGATGTCATGACTTCAAGTGAGAATGTGTGCTCAGCTCCCCTCACCGTGCTAGGAATTGGGGTTGCTTAGGCTTGCCCAGGTTTTGTATATACTGTTCCAACTGCTGTGAGTTAATATGTGCAGTTGCCTTGCTGTGTCCCAAAGACAATGTGTTCTCGTGGTTGTTTACTGCCTTTGGTTCTTACAATTGTGCTGCCCCATCATCCTTGAGTATCTCTGAGCTGTGACAGGGTGCTGTGGTATGTATATTTCTCTTAGGATTGAGTATTATGCAGTCGCTTGTTCTCTGCATCTTGGCCTGTTATAGGTCATTGTGTTAATCACCATCTACTGCAAACAGAGGTTTCTCTGGTAAGAGCAGAATGGTGTATTGATATAAAAGTAAAACAAGTCTTTAGGGGTCGGTGTAATATAGTCTGTCCTTTTAGCAGTAAAATAGCAGTAGGTTCTCTATTAGGCCTCTGAACCTGTCTTAGCCCAATACTGATGCCAGATATGAGTTTCATCTTGTGAAGCAAGATTTAAATCAACAATGTTTGAGTATAAAAGTATTTACCAGGTATTAAGCTTCCCCTATTATAGGATGTGTGGAATAGTGCTGTAGATTATATTAGCTGGGAAGCTAAAGTGAAAGAGGAGAACTTTATTTTAAAGATTTGTGTTCAAGACTTAGACATGATTTTCTTTAAAATAGTGTTTTCTATTCTTTTTAAGGCTACCAGATTGGGTCCTGTAAACCTGCTTACTTCTTACTTTAGGGTTAGTGTTGCTGATCTGGATGTGAGTACAAGAGGGTTCCTCTTCAGAAGGCAGGGGGCTGGGAAGAGAGCTCAGTGCTTGCCTTGCAAACCCCAGGAATTGATTTTGACTCCCAGTGCCTATGTAAAAGATCTTGGCTTGGTAGGATATGTTTGTAGTCCTAGCAGGAGGTGGAGAAAGGCCACTCCTTGAGGCTCTAGTCATCCTATGCTAGTCAGTGAGTTCAGGGCCAGTGAGAGATCCTTCCTCAACAAGTAAGGCAGATGGCTCCTGAGCAAAAATTCCCTAAGTTGACACAAGGATGCACAAAAGAAGGTGGAGAATATTTCTTCATTGTGTTCTGATGTGACAGCTGGCCTTGGGTAAACTTCCACTGTATGTGAAGCTGTCCCTTGCTATTCCAATTTCTGTCCTTTCCCATGTCTCCCAACCCCACCACATGGTTATCTAGTATTTTTAAACTGCTTAGAACTCCCCATAGAGTGAGGTTAGGGATAGAAAGGAAATAGAGGCCCTCCATCCACACTTGAAGTTTATATAATCAGGAATTTCTCCTGCTCTTCTTACTTTCTGAATTTCTCTTGCTGTTCCTTTACTTTCTGCCCTCGGGGCAGCAGATTACAGTGAAGAGGTAGCCTTGGAGGAAAGCTGTGTGATTTAATGCATTCGGAATTCCCAGTGAGTGATGGCCAGTGCCCGGACCTTCCGGGAGGTAACTGCAAGCAAGTGCTTTGTTAGGTCCTGTGAATTTCCATGTGGTAGACTTTCTGACCCTGCGACAGTGAAGTGAAAACAACAACAACAATGGAGCAGCATGAGAGAAGATATTTTTGGTTCAGGGCATCATCAGAAGCAGTGCTGCCTGGGAGTGGGCCCCAGTTAACTCCCTTAAGCTGTTCCTGCTTTTCACAGTTTCTTCCTTTCTTTTTTTTCACATCTTGAACTTAGGAACCTATAGATTTTTTTTTTTTCCAAAACAGCCAGATTAAAAAATACAATAGAAGGGAGGAGACCTCTCATGGGATGGTGAGTAGCTAGGTTAACTGATTTAAAGTTTCATATATATTTTTCCAAATCAGGGTCTTTGGGAAGCAGTGTGTGTGTGTGTGTGTGAGTTATGGACTACTGCAGAGTACTAAATACAGTATATTTCTGTGTAACTGGATTAGACGGCTAAGGCTGAGTTGAGAGTCCCAGAAGGCCATTTCAGAGGTGGGGTTGTTATAAGGCTTCAGGGGTGACAGCTAACTTCTCTAAAATAACTATGAGACCTTTCACATGAGCAGTGACAGATCCCTCTGTGTTGGCCAATCAGCAGCCTGCAGGATTTCACACTCCGACTACCCAGAGGAAAAGCAGCAGCAGGGTGGGTTGGGATGGATAAATGGTGTCTTTTCCTAGTGATATCACCTCAGAGCAACACATTAAGGCCATCTCTCTGCTTCTACATCTGACAGAATCAGAAATCCTCATGCTGTAGTGGCAGCAGTGTTTCTAATCATGCTTCACCTGTAGAAACAGCAACTCACCAACTTCTTCACAGAATGAAAGGCCTGCTGTTTGGAGAGGGGTGGCGAACGGATGTGGTCTATTCAAGAAGATCCATGGCCTATTGGTTGACAAGTCCATAATTTGTTTAGGAATAAAGACCCTTGTCTTTATGATCCATGAAGCAAGTTTTTAGCACCATTTTAGCCCCCATACTTTCAAGAATCTTATCTATTTATTTGAGAATAGCAGCCACCTAGTGTAGTGGTTGAAAGACTGAACTACATTTCAAAAGAACCCCCTTTTTTATTTTTTAATTCTAGGTTTATTCACAGTAGTAAAAATTGGTGGGAGCTTATTACTAAATTATTTTTATACTATATCAGAATATACAGCCTTTTATCCATAAGCCTTTGGATAAGTTACTTTTCTCCTTTGGGTTTTAGTTTCCTTTCTAAATGGAGATTAATTTAGTTACTTTAAGATGAGCTTTCTAAACTTAGCTTTGTGCAATATTTAAGATTCAGTTAAGTTACTGTAATGGGTAGGAGTGAAAATATGTGAATATAACCTAGGACCTGCATATTTATATAATCTAGTTATTCTTCTTTTATTGCATGAATTCATGGAAAAATGCAAGAAAGTCTACATTTTAATGTAAGACACCAGAAAATTTAAGTTATTTCTAGGTGCAAACTAACTACAATATTTATGTATAGTAATACAGCTGCAATGTTGATTGCATTAATAGAGACATTTGATAGTTTAGGGTAGGCAACCTATACTGAGCTCCTCAGATCAAAATATAAAGATGTTCATTTTTGTTTCTATGTAAGGTCTAGCTCTGACTGATAGTAAAGACACAGGAAAGTTTGTCATTTACTTATTCATTGACAATCACTATATGGTCTTTGAACTGTTATTATGTGATATTATTATGCATGAACCAAGGGTAGAGGTATGAACAGATAGATATTAATCACCACATCAACTAATTCAGAACTCAGTCCTATTTTTACTTATTTATATTAGATCAGCATATTGAAGGTTTTGTTAACTGTTGAGACATGGAATTATTTGTTAATTATGTTGAGAAGTTGCTAATCTAACAATGGACAATTAACATAATTGCTTTGCTTAAGATGCTTAAATGTAATAGTTTTCTATCCAGTTTCTCTGAATGTCAGTAAACATCCACAAAGAAAAAAAATAATGGCAAGATGTGATCCCAAATCACATTTATTATAGTCATTGTTCCTATGAGCTTCATGTTTCCATAAACTTAGCATGTTTCCCTAAACATGATATGTGTGTTTCCATTTCTATGGAACAAAACCTGATCTAACATCCAAAAAGGAATGATACTATGATTTTGAAAGCTATTCTTCACTCCATACCACAATGCATCAAGCCAGGCTACTCATTTTGGTTATAGGTTCCTATTGCATAGATACAGAAGAAGTTTCCTTACTGACTGCCCTTCTGCTGGTTTATTGGAAGTAGGAAATTCTCTACGGCTTGGTGCTGACTGGAATTACCTGTGGTCTGAGAGTGGACTGTGTCTGGCTTCTCTTCAGACGACTTCAATCTTTTCACTGTCATTGCTCTGAGTGTTGTGGGTAGGCAGCAGTATGTTTATATAGCACGCTAATGTGTATCAAGAGCTGCTTTTGAGAACTTTGAGAAAAAATAAGGGCCTCTGCTATTATGGCAGAATGAGCTGCATCAAGAAGTACAGGAACACAGTGAGAAAGTATTTGTTTTACCCAGCGCTTCCCAAAATGCTCAAAAAAATGACAGTTGGCTCATGGAAATCCCCTTTTCAATATTATGTAGGGTGGATTGTACAAAATTCATGGAAGTAGATCAACTGGAAATAGCTGGGAGTTATTTGAACTAGGAGATTATTGTGGGCAAGAAGAGAGTTTGGGAGGCATCTAGAAGGCAATGTCTAAGGTTTTATTAATAGATTTCAGACAGAAGATGGAAGAGGTGGAAGAGTTAGAGTTTAGAGCTGGAGCAATTGAGTAAATAGCGATGCAGCTGAACTAGCTTATTGAGGTATTGGCGTTTTTAGTGCCGTTTACTGAAGGCACTTCAAAGTGAGAATTTTAGGTAGGAAAGGAGGTCAGTTGGTGGAGTTTTTTCCTCATTTTGTGATTAATTATGCTCACAAAGAAGATTCAAGGGTCATTCATATCATAGGCAGTGAGACCTATAAGGTTGGAGATGTGCAATGAAGCTTCTGACTCAAGTCATGGTTTATCAATTGCGTTGCAGAGTACTGAAAATGCTTCACAGGTGCCTCAAGGCTGCTCTGTAGGTCAGAGAGAAGTGGCTGAATGAGTCTGCATTTGTTACAGCTGCAACCAGAATAGATCTCAAGTTATAGACACTTGATTTGCATATAATATTATTTTAAAAAATCAGTTTTCTGCTAGCATCAAGTTTGAAAATGACTGGATTGAACCATTCAGTTTTGGATCACAGTCATCATGTATTTCATCAGTAGTTTCTAAAGATACCTCATGTCAAGAACTGTAACAGATTATACTGTGGCCGAGTCAGAGAAGAATTCTTCCCAGTTTCACCCTAGAAAAGTTTTCATAAAGCATATACATGAAGAATCATGCATTACATAGGAAAGGATAATTGATACAAGACAAATACAGATACATTGCTGGGAAAGTTCCCGAGGATAGGAGAAAAGCACCAGAAGAAGGAAAGGAGGGGAAAATCTCATTTCACATCTAGCTTGTATAGAATGTGTGAAAATAGAACTTCAGAAGATGTTATGTAGATGATGACAATAGACCATGTGTGTCATCAATAAGCAATAATCACAGAATCTGCATGTACAGAAACAGAGCAGGAAGGGTATTGAGATTTTGGACAGAGGGAATAGCCTAAGTAAAGAAATGGTGAAACAACTTTGGAGACCATGTAGAACATATTTCATATTTCTGTTTGTGTACAAGATGGGAGGATGCAGCAGGAGGCAAGATGTGGGAGCAGATTGTGGAGGTACTCAATATCAAGACTTAAGACAATGATGCAGAAGGACACTGAACAGTTTTGTGCAGAAGAGTGACGTTGACTGGAGAAATTATATTCATCATGAAAGGTTAAACTGTGTGATGAACGATTCTGTGCTGTATAAAGTGGACCTTGGTATATACGCAAACCATAATCTCATCTTGCCATTGCATGTTAGTGTGGCTGAATAAAATTTTTTCCCTGGAAGAAACATTTGCAATGTATTCCCACACTCACCCAAGCATATCATACTGATTTCCATAAAATCGTTGCCGTAGAAATGCATATTTGTTGTGTATTTTTGTCAAGGGTTGAGTGGAAGGAGATGACCCAGGTGGAAAAATCTGATTTACGAAACAGGGGAGAATAGCAACAATCAGCTAGCAATCAGGAAACTTTAAAAAAAATAAGTAGACCTCCTTTTAAACAGTGAGTTTTTGAAATGTCCTCCAAAGTATTCCTCCAGGAATTGCCCACAATGGCAAAGATCCAAGAAGGGTAATTAACACACCTGCATTTCACTTAGAAAATGTGCCAAGTGTTCCTTACTGCCTGCGCCATATGGTTCTAATTGAGTCTTCTTGGACTGACTTGCGATTCTCTTTGACATATGCAATGAATTACTATACTGAGAAACATTATAAAGAGTGTCCTTTCATATGAATTCCCGGCAGTTGGATAGTCTTTTTTCTTTCTGGGCATGAAAACCCAGTGCTCCACTTAGGCCAAAAAATGAGTGGGTGAGCATCTGCTTATTTTAAGATGGGGCACCAATAATGTCCTTTCCTTCTCTTGTGTACACCTGCTTTTCTGTGATGGGAGACTGATTCTGAGCCTCTGGGCATCTAGTTCCAGTTGCTTTCCTTTGATATTTGACTATGTTTTTCTCTGGGAAAACCGAAGCCATCTGCTGTAAGTGTCTTCATTGGCTGCCCTTTGGATGGAAACTGGCTTTGAAAATAACCCTAGAATTTTTTCTTTCCCTTCTATATAGCTCCTCTTCTTGAAGGATCATCTGCTGTACATTTTGAATCTCATCTGTCATTTAATTCTAATGCTCACCTAGATGCAGCTTTCTTCTGCTCTAGTATCCATGTGTGTTTAGTTATTCTACATTCTAAACTTGTTTTTCCTTTTCCTACTTCTGTCTCCTTTCTTGATATATACATCATGTTTTACAGCTTAATTGATATATGTCTAATAAATAATATGCCAATAAACTACACATAGTTAATGCATATAATTTGATAAACTTGGATATTAGTCATAACATTTTCCTATCAATGTAATAAATACTTTCATTGCCTCCAAAAGTTTTGTTTCCCTTTACTTGTTTGTTTTCTTCATTCATTGACTCATTGATTCCATTTCCTCACAGTCTATGCAGTAATCTTATCTAATGTTTACTGAGTGCCTTATACGAGTTAACTCTATGAATTCTCAGAATAACCTCATGGAGTATGTACTGTTTATTGTTACCTCGGTTTTAGAATGAAAAATAGTCATGAATGTCAGGGACCTTGTCCAAGGTCACACAGGCAATCAACAGTGAAAGTTGGATTCAAATGTAGGTGCTGTGTCCAGAGTTGGGTCCATTTATCATCATGCTCCCCTGTCTATCATGAACACCTTTGATATCAGTGATCTTCCACTGAAATGTATCAAAGACTATTTAGTTTTTCTCCATCTCTTCCTGAAACTCTAGAAATCAGTTTTTGATCAGTTTCTGACTATGTTTCCATGACCACATGTTCTAGACATCTGATATGTGTGTGTGTGTGTGTGTGTGTGTGTGTGTGTGTGTGTGTGTGTGTGTTATTGCTCTTTCTTAATCTTTTGTATAGATTTTTCTGTATTTTGGGAGGTTATAGTTTGGAAATTATTTTCTCCTTATATTTGCACACAGATACACTTTCACAGTTTGAGTACCATGTGAAGAATCCCCAAATGTATGTATCTTACCCTTTATAAATCAGCAACAGTTACTGCTGGAAAAACTATCTCGGTTGTCATTTGTAGGAACCCCTGTGAACTCTAAAGGCATTACTGCACTCACAGATCAACATTTTGAACATGGGAATAGTCACTGTTTCCATGTTTCTTATTTCCTTCTCATGATTTCTATAACTTGGGCAATGGCATTTGTTTTCATCAAAACTCAAAGTTTGAAATGATTCTCTAACTTACTGTCATTCTAGAGTGTTATAGATTTGGCTAGGTGTATAACCTGCACTACAGAATGGTACGTGAGCCTCGGGCAAGGGCCTGGATATTTAAACACACAAAAAGACACACAGAGACACGAGTCATCCTTGAAACAGGAGTGCCCCAAGAATGCCCCCTTTATTGTGTACCAGAGCCCCTTATATAGGGATCCTTAACTGATAGCCATGCCCCGGCCAAACCCACCAGAAACTGCTATCCTGCCATCAGGAACTCCTGAGGGTCTCATGCTCAGAGCAGCTGCAAGCATTACAAGTTGTTTACCAGAAATTCAGGATCTGGGGTAGGGGGTTCACAGCTCCCAACATCTCACCCCCTTTTTTTCTTTTCTTTTCCTCGGCAATCTCTCAGGGAATTTGGGTGTTGTCAATCTATCTGGCTGCTTCCCACTGAGCGGGGACTCTGCATTATTTGGGGTACCCCTTTTAATCTGACTGTCTCTTTTAAACTTACTCTTTTTCTTCATCTCTGGGGATATACTGTCATTTTTTCATTCTTTTTGTATTCTCTTTACTCTTTTTAGTAATTTTTTACTCTTTACTCTTTTTACTCATTTTTTGTCCTTTTTGAGGCCATTCAATTCACCCTCCTGCCTCCTATTTCAGAGGGCATCCATCAGAGCGTCTCTGGGGATGAAAACACACATACCATTCTTCAATCCACCCTCACCATTTCCAAGGGTGACCTTTCAGCGTTCCTTAGTTTCTGATCTTGGTGGGACCTTCACTTGTAGCGCACCAAGCCTGTCTACGCTCTAAGCACTACCATACAGTTCATGAACCAGGCAAGGGGCTGGAGATTGAAACATACAAAGACACACAGACAGAGACACAGATCATCTTCGAAACAGGAATGCCCCAAGAATGCCCACTTTATTGTGTTCAGGGGCAGCTTCTATAGGGATAGCCATGCCCCAGCCAAACCCACCAGAAATCATTCTCCTGCCATCAAGAACTTCTGAGACTCTTGTGCTCAGAGCAGCTGCAGGCTGTCTCAGAGCAGAGGAAAGCAGTTGTTTACACAAAATTTAGGATCTGGGGGTTCACTGCTCCCAACAGCTAGGCTGTAAACACTTAGTAGGTATTTAATGAACATCTACTATGCACCAGGCTATATGCTAAGCATTGAGGATACAACCAGTGTCAGGATTTTCTATATTCATAAAGCTTAAAATTTATTTAACATTACTTAGTTGACTCTTTTACTGACTCCATTCTTCAAGTTACAGTGTGCTGTGTGACAATGGTCTTAAACCCTGTAAAGGTTTGTCAGTTTTACTGGTTTAATAAAATGCTGATTGGTCAGTAATAAGGCAAGTAGTATAGGCAGGGCGATTAGAACAGGTTAATTCTGGGAAGAACAAAGGTGCAGTCTTCAGTCATCACCAAATGCAGAGGAAGAAGATGAGAATGCCTCACTGATAAAAGTACTAAGTCACATGGTTAACACAGACAAGAATTATGGGTTAATGTAGGATGTAAGAGTTAGGCGGTGGTGGCGTACGCCTTTAATCCCAGCACTCGGGAGGCAGAGGCAGGCAGATCTCTGTGAGTTCGAGACCAGCTTGGTCTATAAGAGCTAGTTCTAGGACAGGAACCAAAACCACAGAGAAACCCTGTCTCGAAAAACCAAAAAAAAAAAAAAGAGTTAATAAGAAACCTGAGCTAATAGGCCAAACAGTTTATAACTAATGTAGACCTCTGTGTGTTTTTTGGGACTGAACGACTGTGGGTCTGGGCAGGACAGAAACCTCTATCAACAACAGTGGTTTCAAGAATCCCTAGATCCCATGCTCTTAAAATTATGTTAAGTAATACTACAATTTGTAAAGGTTATTCATCTTTCATTAGTTAGTCACTTAATAAGTATTAAGTGAACGTTTTCTGTGTGTCACATGGTGATATCGGTGATATAGCTCTGAACACAATTGAAAAAAACCCTTACCCTTCAAGGTACTTATAGTGGGTTTATATACATTTCCCATCTTCTGCCATTCAATTTCTGTTTTGTCCATTATAATAATACCGAACAACTAGCTATAGAAAACAGTGATAGCATTGGGTGACTAATTAGTGTTACACTAAGAGGGAACATCAATGGTTTCAGATAGAAAACATCTTTGAAATGAAATGTATTTCTTTCATTGTTAAAACCTGTATTAGTTTATTGGGAATGAATATGCAATAGGTAGCCTTATTTAATTTATATTTATTAGTCTCTAACAACAGACCAGATGCAGTAATTTTTAAAAATGCCAGATATGGCTATCATTATTGTTTGATGGCATCTGAGAGAAAGAGCACATGACCAATGCTTTAGCCACTCCTAGGGAATGTTAGGACACTGGTCACATTCTATTTTAATAACTATTGCTTCTCCTCTTCATCTTATTTACTTTCTCTTTTAAAACAATCTTAAACTTGCTGTTAGCCCCAAACTTTTAGTCTTATAAAGCTACTTATACATGAGTTAAAGAACAATGAAATATAAATATCTCAGGATCCTTGAGGCAGCCTATTCACCGCAAGATCCTCACTGGTCCCTGTAATACTTCTTTTTCAGGGACATTTCAACATAATATGTGTTTCTAAATCACTCTCTGTCCCCATCTCATAATGGAACATTGTACTGAAATGCACTGTAGTTGATGTTTTTGAAGTAGGAACTTAGACACAAGTCTTTTCTGATGCTGCCACTAACTAGATGTATAATTTGGACAAACTACTTCCTTTTTGTGGCTTTAATTCCTCAACTATAAAATAAGGGGTTTGAACAAGATATTCCTTCCAACTCCTTTTCAATTTAGCATTCCAGGATTCTAGTGAGATGGATCAGTGATAGAATCTAGCTTGGCTTGGCATCATTGTGTTTCAGTTATCCATGGTGACAAAATGTACACAAATCATAGGGATAATCTGCTGCATTTTTTAGAGATTAGGAGTTTCTTCACTACTTTTGAAGGCATTCTGACTCTTGTGGGCCAGAATTTAAAGTATGGAGTTAATGAGGACAAGGTCAAAAGGGCCGTTTACCACATGAATCATGTTTCCTGGCTATAGTCTATATATTAACAGCCACCCTTCTTTGCCCTCCAGTCATTCCTCCAATATAAGTTTCAAGGCAAGACTCAGCATGATTATTTGTGCACTTAACTGCTCATTCTCAGAGCCAGGAGAAGAGCTTAACTGACTTTTAGGAAACAGAATTTTTGAGAGATGAAGGTAGCATAATCATAATCAGTAGAGGTCACCATGACTTGTGGAGGTGACGCTCTGTCTTACATCAACCGTAAAGCACATGACAAGAACAGCCAGCAAAAGACCAGCCAGAGAAATTATCCAAATGCCTTTGCTTTGTCAGTCGGAGGTAGTACCTCTGACAACCATGAGCCTAATTATGGCCTGGAGAAGTGAAGATGAGAGAACTGTTTGTAGTGAAAGCCATCTGGGTTTTGTTTCTAGTTTTGAACACAAAACATAATATTCCCAGGCTTTTTGAATGGGTCTGCCAGATGCTTGAGACTCCTTTTTATATTTTGATATAAAATAGTTGAATGAGGATGTGGAATGAAACCTTCATTCTCTGTACTGGAGAACACATTTGGTCACTAACACAGGACGTCTAGCACTTTGTGGGTGCCGTTTCATCATCAGTGACAGTGTGGTACAAACCAGTGATTTTCATATGTGGCCAGAGTGGCTAGCTGAGATCATCAATGGTCCACATTTTGAACTGGATTTGTTTCTTACCATTTAAAAGTAATGGCTTGGCTGAGCTACTTTTTATAACTAAAGTGAATATGTAAGTAAGGATATCCCAGGAAGATGGGCTTTTTAGCAGAGACTAATTTAAAGCAAGACAAATTAATAGGGGATAAGCAAACAGAAAAGAAAAAGGTCTTTACAACAACAGTATAAACCTCTAGGGAATAGTATGGTTAAAGCTAGATATGCCACAGAGAAGGTGCCATTGAAAGCCCATTGAATTTGGAAAATTGGGGAAAATGAACTCTCAGCCCAGATAGTGCAGATTACATTTCAGACATACATGAACTGGAACTGTGTATCTGTCATTGACTACTTATTTGGCCTTAGGAAAAATCACCTAAGTATACTGAGGCCTTGTTCTCTCTTCTGAGTAATCAAAATATTAAAATAAATTAACACACAAATGATAGCTCCCTCTTGTTTCAGCCCTAAGGTTTAGGATTGCATGCAGTTTTCTTTCTTCCAAATATACTCACTCTGTCTCCAGGCCTGTAATAAAAATCACACTGGATATGACAAAAAATGCTGCTATGAACATAGTTGAGCACATGTCCTTGTGGCACAATTAGGCTTCTTTTGGATATATACCCCAAAATGGTATTACTGGGTCTTGAAGAGGGTTGTTTCCTAATTTTCTGAGAAATCGCCACACTGACATTCAATGAAGCTGTACCAGTTTGCATTCCCACCAGCAATGTCATAGCCAGAACCTGGAAACAACCTAAATGCCCCTCGACTGAAGAATGGATAAGGAAAATGTGGTACATTTACACAATGGAGTACTACACAGCAGAAAAAATAACGACATCTTGAATTTTATAGGAAAATGGATGGAGCTTGAAAACATTATTTTGAGTGAGGTAACCCAGACACAGAAAGACAATTATCACATGTACTCACTCACAGGCAGTTTTTAAACATAAAGCAAAAATAAAGTAGTCTACAAACCACAATCCCAGAGAACTTAGGTAACAATGAGGCCCGTAAGAGAGACATACATAGATCTAATTTACATGGGAAGTAGAAAAAGAAAAGATCTCCTGAGTAAACTAGGATCATGGGGACCTTGGGAGGGGGTTGAAGGGGAGGGGAGAGGCAGGGAAGGGAGCAGAGAAAAATGTAGAGCTCAATAAAAATAAAAAAAAGAAAAAAAAATCACAATGGAGGCATACCATGCATGCACATCGAAGCGAGCAAACATAGGAAATAACCTTTGCTTTCAACTGGGTATGATTCTCATCTCTTGTTTCTTCATGTGAGTAGTTTTCCTCAAGGAAGACACATACTTACGAAAAAATTACTTAAGTGTTGCAAAAGACATTTGTGCTTCGAACTAATGAATAAGGTTTAGGAGGCAAAACATTCATTCATGATAGAATGGCTTTTCTTTGTGAAATATGGCTTTTCTTTGTGAAATATGAGGTCAGATTTTCTGCAGAAAGCAGAAACTTTGGGATGTAGGATATTTTTATTGATTCTTCTTCAAATGAAGAAGAAAGGTAGTGAAAAACTCCACTTGGCACTGACATTCCAGATAAATATGGAGACTATATGTTTTCAAAGGCATTATTTTTTTTTTGTACTTGTAGATGCTATAAGAACTATGATGTACTCCCATGATTTAGGGAGCTTCTGTGAGTACAGATGGTTTGTGAGCAGAAGGGTGAATGGAGGAGAGGGTTGAAGGATATTGGTAAAAAGGAGGCTTGGAATGGTTATGAAAGAAAATAAAGGTTCAAGTGTATAAAACTAGAATGAAAGAGAGATAGGAGAATGGGAAGCTGAGGCACATGGACAGAACTGAATAGGTAATTGCACTAAGAAGCTTATGACTTTGGAAAGACCACCTCCCTGAAAAAGAGGATTGAAGGTGTGTTTTTTCTACAGACCTCAGATTCTGAACTTTACTTTCTCTTCTTTTATCATTGCACTGCCACCTAGTGCACACAAAGGATACAGAGGAGAAGCTACCAAGAAGCAATATAGAGCAGTTTATAAAATAAAATTTGTAGACAAATGTAGCTTTGGAAACAAACTGCATGGCAATTTGATTGTATAACCGACTGTCCAGAGGTTGTCTTTCTGCTCAAGGTGTTTTACTGTCTTGAATACTGTCTCACTTTCCTTAGACACTAAGAAGAGCTTAATTTCTATCAGAGTGAATTGCTTTCATGTCCTTCTCTCAGAAGGGAAGAGAATTCCTGATGCTTATCTACCAATGAATAATGTTAAAAAGAAAAAAACAGAGGACTCAATAACCTCTGGTAAGAAGCTAGTAGAAACTGGCAAGAATAGGTTAGAAAATGGGGCAAAATTGTGGAGAAAATGGCAGATTGTTGGAAATGAGAAAGGATAGCGATGAAGAGAGCACAATGTTTGTGAATTGTGGATCCTATTGAATGAACTATACTGAGAAAATACACAAGAAACTGATTAAACATTCCAGTAGACAATTGTTGTTATGTAATTAGATATTAGATAATGGAACCACAAAACTGTTCAAAACAAAAAGAGAGTATATGAAGAAAGATGGAGAGTACCAAGGAAAGAAGGGCCAGTCATTGGTAGGGATATTTTGGTATCCAGACAACTTGCATAAACGGACAGTACTTTAATCCCAAACAGCAAAGCCAAATGGTCAAACTTCAGGGGTTAAAACAATCAGTTTGACAGTGTGGTAGCCATTGGAAAGTAGCAATCTACATCACTGTGGACTTTCTGGAAGCTGGGCAGAAATGAGGATAGTGACTTGAAGTTTTCATATATATATATATATTTCTAGCGCCAGGATCCTGCTGAATAGTTCCGTTAGCAACAAATCAGAGATTTTCATTGCTAGTAACATGACAGTTTTAATAATTAACAAAGATTAATTTTTTAAAAGCTCACTTGGCTGTACAAATATCAGATTCAGTAAGTGAGTTCCCAAAACTGTGGTTCTCTAACCTGTGGGTCACAACCTCTTTGGAGTCACATTATCAGATATCCTGCATGTCAAATATTTATATTTTGATTCTTCACAGTGACGAAATTCTAGTTATAAACTAGCAATGAAATAAATTTATGGTCTGTGTTCACTACAACATGAGAGACTGTACGTTTCAAGGGCTGCAGCACTAGGAAGGTTGAGAACCACTGTCCTAACAGATCACAGTCTGCACCCACAGGTTTTCTAAATAAAAGCCACATAGCTCGTCTTTCTCTTCTTTGATTCCATATTGAGCCCTTTATTAGCCCTTCTCTAAATCTGGTGTGTTCCCTCTATCACATAAGAGGAATGGAGTCACTGAAGACTAGTGACAGGACTAGATCTTCCTTTAAAGAAAAGGCTCAACACACTCTGTGGTAAGTTTTACTTTCCTGGATGGTTAACTAGCTTGAAAGCCATTCTCCTTTCAGAGCAATTCAGAGCAATAAGTCTCCTTTCAAAGCTTAAAAATGTTGAGAATACTCCAATTTAACCTTAGGTTTTGTGCAGACTGATTATATGCCCAAGCTAGTAGGGACACTGGGGCCTTCCCTTTACATGGAGGTGAATTCAGAGTGGGTAGGTAATCTGACTTGGATTGTTCCTAAGAATATGGTTGAGTTTTTTATTACCGTTCTTAAAAACTCCATCTGATGTCTTAAATATTTATCCACCTGTAACTGTTCATTTTATACAGCAGTTTGGCTAGGCTTCAGTAATCAGATATTCGGTGAACATTATTCTGGATTGTTCTGTGAAGGTAGATTTTGAGTAAAACAAATTCTACTTCATGAAGTATTCTAAATTTCAAATATTTATTGGCCATTTGTATTTTTTTTTGAGAACTAACTATTCAATTCATAAGCTCATTTATTGATTGGCTGTTTTTCTGTATGTGTTTAACTGTTAGAATTCTTTGTTGTCATGGTTGGTTATTTTCCTTATTTGTATTTGAATGGAGTAGATTCTTCACCTTGCCCTCCATTCTTGATATTTGCTTGATAAGAGTCTAGTGTTTGTGTGTGTGTGTGTGTGTGTGTGTGTGTGTGGTTTTTTGAGACAGGGTTTCTCTGTGTAACCTTTGCTGTCCCGAAATGCATTCTGTAGACAAGGCTGTTCTGAAACTCATAGAGATTTGCCTGTCTCCACCTCCCAAGTGCTGGAATTAAAGCCACCCAGCTTTTTATTGGCTTCATTGAGTTCTTGATTTCTTATATTTCTATGTGTTTAATTTCAAATTTCAATTTCTTGCTTGTTTTCCCTTCCAATTTGTTAAATTTTTCATTCATATTGGTGAATTTCTCATCTACTTGGCTGATTTTTTTCTTCTATGTTGCTGACTTTCCTCTCTAGGTCTTGGATTGAGTTCATCCACCTGGTTATATCTTCTTTGAGGTCACTGATGGTTTTTACTAATAAACTTTTGAAATCCTTGTTTAGTATCATTGAATTTTGTTGTTGAAGAGCTATGTTCTTTTGGAGAAGTTTTGTTATCTTACTTTTTCATGTTTTTTGTGTTTCAATATTGAAATATGTAATATGTTTGTTTACATAACTCAGTTTCATCTGGGGAATTTCTTATTAAGCATCTTACTCTTGAGGACTCAACCCCCAGTACCATTCAGAAAATTAAAAACAAACTTCAGTAACAGCATAAACTCAAGCTGTACAAGATACAGAAATAAACTTAAATAAAGTCACTAACATATCACCAATTGACCACAAACTAGCAAATATGAAAACTAATATAGAACATTAAAATGATTTAGTATAAATGAAAAAAACAATAAACAAATGAGGTAAAGGATAGAAGGAGGGGTAAAAGAAAAGTACAGGCAAAATTAAATAAGTAAAACGCAAAAGAAAAGTAGAAATGTTTTGTTATATGGAGAGAAAGAGAAAAGACCAAGAACATAGAGTAGTTGACTCTAGACGACAGCTGTGGAGGCTGCATGGGACTGAACTAGGATCTCTGCATGTGGGAGACAGTTGTGCAGCTTGGTTATCCAAGGGGCCCTTGGCAGTGGGACCAGAATCTATCCCTGGTGCAAAAGCTAGCTTGTCAGAGCCCATTCCCTATGGTGGGATGGTATACTCAACCTTAGTGCAGAGGGGAGGAACTAGGTCCTGTCCCAAGTTAATGTGCCAGGCTTTGTTGACACCCCATGGGAACCCTTACCCTTTTAGAGGAGTGGATATGGGGGAGAGCTGGGGGGGGGGGAGCAAAAGGGGGTTGGAAGAGGAGTGGGAGGGAGAACTGTGGTTGGAATGTAAAATGAAATTTTAAAAAATTTTAAAAATCATTAAAAAAGACAAGACAGGAAGAAAAATCAAAATATATTTCCCAATAATTAGAAGTTTCAAAACAAAATTAGGTAAATATATGAAGGACAATAAAAAATGTTTTAAAACCAAAGATGCAATACAAAATGAAAAATAAAAAAAAGAGAAAACTCAATAAGATAGTCAAAATACTGTCAAAAATGTGCCTCTGTGGATGATGGTTAATTCAAAAAGTCACAACTGATCAAATTAAAGAGAATGTCAGCGGATGCTCTAGGGTACTATTGTGGAAGAAAGGGAGTCAGAGGACTAAGAGGACAGGAGTAAAATAGTGTCATGAACCCGTAGCCACTGTGAATGTACAGGATTAAGCCAATTAATATTCTAACATGTAAGCAAAAGGGGCCCAAGACACCCACCCCTCATATGAAACTATGATAGTTGGTTGTGTCTGGGTAGACAGACAACTTTTTTTTTTAATGATCAATTATGCTTCCTCTGGTGGATGGCCCTATACCTTAGAGTGTATGATCAGCGCAGTCTCTGGAGGAATCCAAGTGTTCTCCAGGCCCACTCCAAGGCTGCAGCAGGTGTGGCCGAAAGGTTTATCTTAAAGGCACACAGCTCTCAGCTGATAGTAGTGTTTTTCTAAAGGTTGCCCCATACTCTCGTTTTTATTCAGTTTCTTTTGTGTTCTTGGTCTTGATACAGCCTTCCTGTAACTAGGCTGAATCTAAGCTCCCTTTGCTAGTTTTTATGGCCTTTTCTCTAGCAGGCAGAGTCTTGCTTCCTGTTTCCAAGTGGGAGGCACCTCTCTCCATGCTGAGATAAAATCCCTTGTTATTACCATCTTCCAATTTTACTGTCTGGATATTAGGTTCATGCAAGCCCCTGAGATAGATAATTGGCATACAGTATGTGGAGAAAAGACTCAGCCAATTATCTACAATTCTTATCTAATAGAGTAATCCTGAGATAAAGAAAGATGACAATTTCCACTAGTTTATGCTATTTCCCTATGATGTATAGACCTGAGGACATGGCAGGTCCTCAGTAAAACCTTATGTGACAAAGAATAGTAGAGAAATGGGTATTAAAATGAGAAGGATGTCTAGTGAGTTGAAGAATACAACTTACCTCACAGAAGGCAGATAGAAGTTATTTGTAGCTTGCATCTGGCTTATTAGTGCTCTTCAGAAGTTCATGAGATGATTTAAATCCTTTCCTCTGGACCGATGACTCTGCTGTGTACCCAAGTATTCCAGTTATTATTTACTGCCTATATTATTGTAGCTTTTGGAAACATGAGATATAGCTTTGAAAAGCCCATGTGCACAGAGACACTTAGTAACAGGTCTCTGTATTACTTTCTTTCTCAGAGCAGTACTTCTCTTGGACTCTACATGCCACAAACTCTTCCAATTTCTCTTTGTATAATCTTAATTTCATCCTGAAACTGGAAATGTTATAAAAACTTGGACTAGAAACTCTTTCTAGTGCAAATAAATTGATTTTGTCAGCCATACTAAGAAATTAAAGAGTTCTCTAACAGTATAGTTCAAGTTTGTTGTCGTTAATAACCAGAGCTCTTATTCAGTCAAATTATCCAGAGAAGGGGAGATTCCACTTCCTTCTTGGTAACGTTAACAGTTAATATTCGCTGAAGGTGCTTTCTGTCTCACAGTTTACATATTAGTCAGTTGGTTTTCAGTGTTGTGACTAATACTGTAGAGAAAAAAATTGACTCACATTTTCAGACATTTTAGTACACAATTGGCTTGCTCCATTGCTCTTTCCTGTGCAGTTTTTCATCTCATGGCTGTCATGAAGCAGTGAGAAGTAACAAAATCAGGCTGGGGAAAAGCCCGCTTTCCCCATGTGTTTTTATTTGGCATGCCACCAGTGTATTGGATGTTGCCAGCTATCGTTAGGGTTTCCCTATATGTCAATCCCTTCAGAAAGCACGCTCACAGAAACATGCAGAAGAGCATTTTTCTAATCACCTAAACATCTCTTAATCCAGTAAGATTCATGGTCAAAATTAACTATAACTATATATTCAATTTACCTAAGGCCTAGAGAATTGATTTGGGGTTCAGATTCTTTTATAGTTAAGGCAAGTTCAGAAGTCATTTTGCCAGTTTATAAGACTTTGATTACTTAGATGACACGTGATAATAGCCCTGAAAATTTTTCTATAGACCTGAGATAAAATAATACTCAGATCTTAGCTCTGACAAAGCTTAATTTGAGGGACACTGGAAAACTTCCCACCATCACAGTGAAAATCCTGAACAGCTGCCCATGGTTCTGGACATTTTATAGTCCAACTGTATATGCTTAGGTATGTTTGTTCTAGTTTCTGAGTTCTGAGTCATTTAACTCCATTACCCAGAACTGGTCTGAACAAATTAATCAAGACACAAGTCTATCCTTTCATGGTTTGCTTCTTTACTCTCTCCCTCTTCTCTTCATTGTTATATTTATAAAACAGTTTCTCTCCCTTCCACTCTCTTTCTACCTTTCATTTGTGCCAGTTAGCATGGGATCCTCCACCATATTCTTCAACAAAGTGTTCTTCCTGATAATATATATCCTTGTGAACACAATGGTAGCCAACCCTAACCCTAAAGATGAATCAATTCATGATCTTTTGTGCTACAGTTTCATATACCAAATTTCATTTAAGCAGTGCATATTTTAACTAAGCCATTACTCACCCTTTTGTCTCTTATGTTATTTAAATAAGTTTCAGTGGAAGATAATTTCATAGGATATTAATGTCATGCTGAATCCAACCATTAGCCCAGTAATAGAGAATATGAAAAACAAATGTATTATTGAATAATTGGGTGGATGGAAATTTCAGAGGTAAGTATCAGGGCTTTTTTTGAAAAAGAATTATCTGTAAGACAAATATTCAAAACATGGGACTTTTCTGTCACTATGGTGAATAAAATTCTAATGTTTCTAATAAAGGAAGTGAGAAATTGGTGTCTGAAATAGAAAGACTGTTTTAAAGCCACTAAAACCTCTTTCAATTTATGGTCTATCAACCTTTAGTTCACTGTGGTTGCTCAGATTAAGGGACAATATTTTATGATTAAAGAGGTCATCCTGAAGGGACAGACTGTATTGCTTTTCTGTTCTGAAGAGATTTAAAACAAAAGACCCCAGCATGAAATCAAAGTACAGTTTATAAGCTTATTTTGATAAGTACTGACCAGGCAATACTCTGCCCTAACATCTTTTTGCCTGGCCTATTGTGGCTTTTGATAGAGACTGATGACCTCTTTCTGACTCTTATCCAAATCCTTCATGTTAACATTGGACTGGTCACTTGGCTTTGATCCTTTTGGAGCACTGATTCTACTAACTGCTTGTCCCAGCACCTGACCCTCATTAGGCAGCCATTTCTGTCTGGAGACCATGCTGAGGAACTCCCCCACACTGGCATGAACTTTGTTTATACTTTGGAAAGCACCCAAAGACTTAACTCTGGGAGGTGATCTTCTTAGAGCTCAGTATTACAAGGAAAATCTGTGAACTGCTTCTTCATTTTCCAGTGAACTACTTTTCTGATTCCCAGCCACTGATTCATAGCAGTACAGAAGTGTTTGACTTTCAACTTGGAAATTCTCTAAGTCTGGCAGCTTGTACAACTTGCAACTAGTTCCACAGAGACAGGAGATTTAGTGATTCTAGACCAAAACGGAAAGAAACAAATTCTTAAGAATTTTGTTTTCTAGTTTTATAATTTTAATTAAAATATAATTACATCACTTCCTATCCCCTCCTACTGCAGATTCTACCATGAACCCCACTTCCTTTCAAATTGATGGCCTCTTTTTTCTTTATTATTGATACACATACACAAATCCACACATACCAGCACACATATATGCATAAATATACAAATATAACCCCATGAGTATGTTTTGTGTTGCTTGTATATATATATATATATATATATGATTTCAGGGATGACCACTTTTTCTCCCATGATCCTGTAATTTTTTCACCAATAACTTTTGTTTTCTTAATCTGACTCCTCATAAACAGCTTGGAATTGGTAAGAGTTTGATATGTGATAGACACAGAAAAAATTTAAAAAATTAATCATGATAGTTCAATATAGATTTCAAAAACCTTTTTTCTTATGAGTCTAAGTTTCACCATGAAGGCTTACCAAAGGCCATGTAAGAATATGGCATCTGGTGCAGTTAACAGGAAACCCTGAGATGAATTTTATGAATAGATATTAATGTTTATTTTGTTTTTACCCAAGGATGCAATAGCTCTAGAGTCCTAGACTGACTGATATCCCTGAAAATGCCCTGCACAAATACTTCTCATCCCCAGATTTTTAAGCAACAAGACTAATTGCATTCATTAATTCATTCATATACATGTTAGTCACATACATGTGGGTGAAGAAGTCTGCTTCTACTACTAGTGCACATAGATCAAATCAAATTTTTGTGTGCATTCCACATGACCTAAGATTCAACATAAAGCTTAAGTGCAAAGTTTACTTGCACAAACTCACGGTGTTCTAAATTCTTCAGGTTAATTAATTAATTTTTAAAAACAGTCATATTTTCCTTTTTAAAAATAAATTTATGTATTTATTCATTTTACATCTTGACTCAAGTTTCTCCTCCCTCCTCTCCTCCCAGGTTTCCCCAATCTACCTCTATTCCCACTCCCCAATCACCCCCCCCCCGTTTCTGTTCAGGAAAGGGCAGGTCTCCCATGAGTATCAACAAAACATGGCATATGAAGTTGCAGTAAGGCTAAGAATCCCTTTTCTTTTTAAATATGAGGTTTCTAAAAGCTCAAAGTAAATAAAATGAAAAATGGTCTTAATTACTGAAATAAAATTCATATTCTTCAGGATTTCTTCCCTTTATGTTGTTGAGTTCTTAGTGTAAACCTTTTAAATACCCATCCAAAGGCATGCTTGAAAACTGAGTTCTTTGGTGTAATTGGGGAAAGGCAAGGGTTAAACTATAAAGTAAGGACAAGGTCAAATAATAAGAAAGCTCAGAATCAGCTTAGAGAACTTATAGCTGCATAAGAAACAAATGGGAAATGACTAAAGTATTTCTATCAGAGAGAGAAAGAGAGAGAGAGAAAGTGAGAGTAAGAGAGAGAGAGAGAGAGAGAGAGAGAGAGAGGATGATAATGATAATAATGATTCTTTATTGGTCACCTATTGTGTTTTATTTTATTTTACTACTTTATTTAATTTTCACAATCACTTTCCCTATTTAAAATTGTTTTCAAACAATATACTTTGACCATATTCTTTCCCTTTCTCAACCTCCTATCCAATATCATATCCCTGAAAGAATTAACAAAAAAAACAATAAAACAGAAGATGCTAAAAACAAAACAAAAAACAAACAAGCAAACAAACAAAAAATAACATGGAGTCCACTTTGTGTTGGCCAACTACTCCTGCACATGAGGGTCTACCCTGCAGTGTAGTTAATATGCCAATTGACACTTTATTGGGGAAAAAAACCTGATTTTCCTTTTGCAAGTTAATATTAATGGCAGATAGATTCTTGGATAGTAGTGGGATCCCATATTTACTTACAATTCTCAGTTCTGGAATTTTGTCTGGTTTGAAACTACAGGTCTTGCTGCATTGATATGGGATGTCTTTCAGTATATGTGTTGCTTTTATTGGATGATGAATAAAGTTGTTTCAGCCAATGGCTTAGCAGAGTAAAGCAATGTAGACAATCCAAACAGAGATATTTAGAGAAAGTAGGCAGAGTCAAAGAAATGCCATGTAGCTGCTGAAGGAGAAGGACTCCAGAACCTTACCAGGAATCCAGAGCCTCATGGCGATTTACAGATTAATAGAAATGGGTTCATTTAAGATTTAAGAGCTAGCTAGGAATATGCCTGAACAATTTCCCAAACAGTATTGTAATTATTATAGTTTTATGAGATTATTCAGGTCTGCATGACCAGGAAATGAAGGCACAGTCTCTGTTTACATTGCATATGTCATACTGTCTGTGAGTGCATGTGTGTGTCAGTCCTCTTGTGTCTTGAAAACACTGTTTTCTTGGAGTCATCTACCTCCTCTAACTCTTATACTCATTCTGCTTACTCTTTGATATAGATTTTTGAGCCTCAAGTGGAGGAAATTGATAAAGACATCCCATTTAGTGTTTAATGCTTCAAAGTCTCTCACTATTTCTACACATTGTGCAATGGTAGGTCTACTACCATCTACTACAAGAAGAAGCTTCTCTGCTGAGAATTGATCTAACTCCCAGCCTAGTGTGTTGGCTCAGTTTGGTGTGGGACAATGGTCTGTATTCTGTCAACTATATTTTAAATAAACGCTGATTGGCCAGTAGCCAGGCAGGAAGTACAGATGGGACAACCAGACAGGAAGTACAGGTGGGTCAAATGAGAACAGGCAAATTCTGGGAAGAAGGAAGTCCTAGTCTGCAGTTGTGACCTAGCCACAGAAGAAGCAAAATGTGACTGCCTCGCTGAATAAGGTACCAAGCCACGTAGCTAACATAGACAAGAATAAAGGGCTAATGTAAGTTATAAGAGTTAATAAGAAGCCTGAGATAATGGGCCAATCAGTTTATAGCTAATGTAGACCTCTGTGTGATTCCTTTGAGACTTAACAATTGTGGGAAATGGGCAGGACAGAAACCCCAACAACATCAATTTTCAACCTTTCAAATTAAGTATTTATTCTTGATCTCCATATCATATAAAAAGAAAATAGACTCAATGAATTAAGTAATTTGCCTAAAGTTATATATTAATAAGCGGTGTTGCCTTTAAATAATACATTTTTTGTGTGAAACAGCAGTACATATATAATTTTGTGATTATAAAATTCAAAAAGCTCTGTCTAAGCTCTTCCTGCCTAGCTGTTTGCAATTTAGCTCTTGAATAAACCAATGGTAGCAACACATTTTCACAGTATACAAAGTAATTGTTCTACAACAGACAGCAGATAGTGTTGGGTCCTTGTTAACAATGTGACTAGATAATGATTCTGTTCTAAGATCTACATGATCATATATTTGAGGTGATAGTTTAGAGGCATAGAATATAATTTAGGGTTAGAAAAACTTCTCTGTTAAATGACACTTTCAAACCCTCATAAAACATCCTTACCCTCTCTGTGACTTTCAAAGGTTTTGGATAAATGTGGAATACTCCACGTTTTGTACACCGAACTTCTTTTACATAAGAGTGATGAGATAAATGATTGAATTAGAGAAAAACAATAAGATGTTGCCAAATTCTATGGTAACTTCTTGAATCAGCATGCACATTTTCCCCCATGAGAATCTGGTATAAGTTACCACACAGCTGCAAGAGATCTGATCAAGGAAAAGGACCAAGGATGACTTCAGCAAAAGCATTACTGGCTTCCTGTTTCTGTATACTCTAAAATATCATTAGACTGAAATGCAAAGAGCAAGGGAAAACACTTGGAATAAATCTGAATCCAGATTTGACAAGCCAGGCTGATTTTTGGAAGGTTATTCGCTTAACAATTGAATTGTTTATTCTTGTTTATTTTTGGTTGCTAGGATGACGTGATCAAATCAACTGCTCTGGGATCTATACATTTTTCTTCAACCAAGGGAAAAAATGTAAGACTTTCATATGATTTAATCTAATTACATTTATAATGCATTGTGCTGATCTAATATTTTCATTAAAGATCAGTGAAGCATGTAACAATACCTGACTTCAATGTCTTATTTTTCTCTATTTCAAAAGCATTCACTTTGCATGTATTCTTGCCCTTGGCTCTTGCAAAAATTCTCTGAAGCAAGAATTTTTATCTACATTTTACAGCAGGGCCGGAACTGAAGGTCAACTTATTTATCTCTTGTTCTTTCCTCTTGACAGATAGAGGAAATCTCTCATGAATAGAGGTATGAGACTTACTTTAAGAATGTAAAAACAAGCTTAAGATAATTTTCCTGAAAAATAGAAAAGAATCACAGAATTTTTAAAGATGTTTTTGAGAACTGAGACTTTCAATGATATCATTTGTTTTCAGTTCACACCAAAATTATCCACTAAATTGGACTGATTATAGCAACATAGATGGACATTTTATTTAACAAGTAAAATATCCTTATTAGAGGTAAAGATTTTTAAGTATATACATACATATATACTTAGAAATCATACATATATATGTGTGTGTATATGTATACTTATATATATATTACATATACACACGTGTATATATATGTGTGTGTGTTGCTAAGATAATTTTATACTATCAAGAATATTTATATAGATTCTAACTTGACCACAATATTCAATTCAATTAAATTCAATTTATTTTAATAAAATGACTGAGAATTTATCATACACATACATATCATGAACATATATACATATATATATATATATATATATATATATATATATACATACATGTGATTGTAATCTAGATGTTGAAGGGGCATACTAGATGAGACAAGTAGACACAGAACTAAAATCCTGAATAGATATAAATTATTATACATTCTGGAGGTTCAAAAAATGTAAAGATCTCCAACAAAGTAAGAAAGATATGAAATTTGAACGAAGCATTGACAGAAATCTGGGTAAAAATTTAACTGGCAGAGAAGTGGAACTAGAGTCTTTGGTGATAAATACAATCATACAAAGGCTTGAAGATAAGAAAGTCTACTATGTTTGAAAATTGAGATGATTAGTTTGCTTGAAGCATAGTATACCAATTGGGGGCAGAGAAGAAAATAGAAAACTAAGAGAAAATCATATTTGTAGGGTTCTGAGATCCAAGTAAGGGTGTACCAGAGAAAGAATGCATTATCATGGGTCGCTGAAAGTTTCCAAGAAAAACAATAGATATGATTAGAACAGATAATTATACAGATGAAGCTGAGAGTTCTATTTCAACATGTGCCTGTGTAAATAATGGAGATATTATTGTAGTACTTGAACTGTGACATGAAAATGGCACAAAATAAAAATCTACTGAACAGCTGTGAATGATGTCTATTGCTATTTTGTTGCTGTAATTGAACAGCTGATAAGCTGTACCTGCGACTGTGACCCACAAAGTAAAAAACAAATAACAAAACAAACAAAAACAGTAACAAAACAATAAAATAAGCTGAAATACCACTCTGCTTTCTGTCTTTTTATAAAAGCAATTGCTTACAAGATACTACTGAACCATTTTTATTTGACTGTTAGATTCAGTAATTTTCCACTCAACACTAGTTTGAGGGCTGAGCTTTCTCCTTATATTTAAGTTTTAAACTTTTCATGGTCTGCAGAATGATGAATCTACAGAATTAATTTAGACGATATCACACATATATTCTCAATAAAACACTTTGGGGTATCTGAGTTATGTGAATCTAGATACTATTATAATTTTCTCTCCATTTTCAATGGAGACTGGAAAGGTCACTTTACTTTCCATCTAGGAAGTCCTGGGTTCAATCAAAAGGAGAAAAAAGAAAATAACTTCTGAAGTGTATATAAAATTAATTCAACTTAGTCAAGGTGTAAAAACAACCTAAGTGATGTTGGATTTCCCTCTGTATGCTTGGATACCATTAATGAATAAAGAAACTGCCTTGGCCTGTTGATAGGGCAAAGCTTAGGTAGGCGGGGAAAACAGAACTTAATGCTGGGAGAAAGAAGGGCAGAGTCAAGAGACACCATGGATCTGCAAGAGACAGAAGCTGGGCATTTTACCTGGTAAGCCACTGCCATGTGGCGACACACAAATTAATAAAAATGGGTTAAATTAAGATGTAAGAGTCAGCCAATAAGAAGCTAGAGCTAATGGGCCAAGCAGTGATTTAATTAATACAGTTTCTGTGTAGTTATTTTGAGGCTAAGCTAGCTGGGAATCCGGGACAAATAAGCAGGCCCTCCTCTAACAATTAAGTATCTGTTGGCAGAAGAATAGGTGGAGAAAACATAATTGGTATATATAATGAAATATTATTCATTCTTTAAAATGAATGATCTCCTACCATAGGCACAAATACTTACATCAGTTTTCTCCCAGTAGTGCTGAAAAATGGTTCAGAATTCTCTCAGAAGGGCTGGGTTTGTAATTTTGCAACAAAATAGATTAACGTGGAATACATTATGCTAGTGAAATAAGCCAAAGACAAGTGATTCATGCTCACTTAGGGACAGCATCTAAAAATCAGACTCGGAATCTGGGGCACAGAATCATAACGGGCAGAAGCTGAGGACAGAGAAAGTAAAAAGAGAGTCATGTAAGAGTATCAATTCAGCTATATGTTGAACACATTTTTGAAATGTGATATACAACATGGTGATTGCAGTAAGAGTAACTTATTATATGCTATGGGCACAAGTGCATGTGTTTAACATGTGGAAAATCCTGTATTGGATCCTCAGTACAAGGCAAGTACTAAATTATTTTCTTAATTTCAAATTGGTTTATAGTTATAGTAACTCACATATATCTTTCTCACAAGAATGGTAAATATGTTATGTCATGGCTGTATAGTAAGTGAGATCATGATTATTTTAAAATGGAAATGCACATCATACTGTCACATTATATCTCTCAAATATAAAAGTTTTATTTATTACTTACACCTCTGTAGAACTTAGAGTGAAGCCAAAGGTCCATTGTCTTTCGGTCTTACCATATATGATATAAAATATAGTAAAATGTTGCTTGAAAATAAAGCAAATGACCTATCGACATATGCAACTCTTCATAAACTTCTGGAAAATTATTCTGAGTAAAAAACCCAAACTCCAAAGACTGCACAATATGTACTTCTATTTATATGACATTTTTACAATGACCAAATTATAAACGTTGTTAAAATATTAGGGGGGACAATGATTAAATAGAATAAGCATCAAAAGAGTAAAGAATAAAAACAACAAACAACAAACAGCCTCAACCTCAACAAATAAAAACCAAAACAAAACAATAAACAAACTCCCTTCAAAAATACATAGCACATGCAAACGATATAAAGAAGCTCTTCTAATGTTACTTAAAGTTTGACACAAACTTTTCTCTTTTGCACTGTCATGGGATTATTAAGAAATACATGTTATTTAAATAATTCATGTAAAATTAATGCTCTTTCAGCAGTAAATACTCTTTTAGTGGTTATTGATCCAGGGAGTGAGAATAATATCACAAAACTTTTATAATGCTTTGATCTCTATTTGTTGGAGTCAAATAACATTTAAAAGCATTGACTGTCATGATTTTCTTCTTGTCTTATGTGTGAGGACTCAAAATATTTTCATTATATTATTAAATTAATGTGCTTTATGTGTGAATAAATATATTATTGTATATCAGTTTAGAATAAAAACATATACTAAAGTCATTAATACTTGGAAAATAATTTGGCTAAACTTTTCAAACATCCACAAAATTAAACAAATCCAGAAACCCAATAATAGAAGCAATGAATGTTTTATTTTTCAACATCATCCAATCTAGAGCAAAGGTATTTTCCTAAACTTTTTATAAGACTTTCCACTACAACCTCAAATTTCACATATATCTTCTAACAGCCTTTTAGTGAAAGGCCCATGATGTGCTCTATAAGAGGTGTTTTCCTTCTCAGCACCTACTACCAAATCTGAACTGTCCAATTAAAAATGTGTTCTTGGTAGTCCTTGGCTGGTGTTCATTGACAGAAATGAAGCAATGACAAAGATTTTACTAAAGATTCTATTGATTTAGACCAAGGTTCTCAGATAAGTAATAATGCACACAATTGAAACACATTGTATTTTCCTTATTTCTTATTCCAACTAAGTTTTGAATTAGTTAGAAAGTTAAGTTCAGGCTGAATTAAGCTACCTTCACTTGTACACATTGAGCAATTAGCTTATATTATTCTTTTAGGAATGGTATCTCTTGGGTTGTGTTTAGTTTTCTGATTGGATTTGTACTCTTCCTTAGTAGACTTGATATCTAGATTTCTGACATATGGCATGTTCGTCTAACCACTTGTGAAGTGTCTTAACTGTGGTCTCTAAGTGGAAAATGTCTATTCCTAGAGTAGAAATGCTAATTTAATAGCTTTATTCTCTTGCTGGCTCTGGTAGCTAAGGAATTTAGAATTTCTCAAAAGTGGCATCATTTGGAAGAAATTTGCTTCTAATCTCTGATTTATTTTTATATGATATCTGACAAATATCCACAAATAGTGACTTAAGATATCACTTGATATGGGAGTGTCATATATCAATCTGTTGATTTCATTGGTTAAGCAATAAAGAAACTGCTTTGCCCTCATAGGTTAAAACATAGGTGGGTGGAGTAAACAGAACAGAATGCTGGGAGAAAGAAGATGAGTCAGTGAGTCGCCATGATTCTCCCACTCCAGGCAGATGCAGGTTAAGATCATTCCTGGTAAGCCAGCTCGTGGGCTACATACATTATGAGAAAGGGGCTAGTCCAGGTGCAAGAGTTAGCGGAGAAAAGGCTAGATATAATGGGCCAAGCGGTGTTTAAAAGAATACAGTTTCCATGTAATTATTTCAGGTAAAGCTAGCCGTGTGGGCAGCCGGGTTCCGGGGACGCAGCCCGACGCTCCTATCACAACAGAGTGGCGCCCAGACTTGATGGGCTAAATCCACTTAAAAACCTGAGAGAGCTTAATTTTAAACAGAGAAAAAACAGAGTTTAACACAGATTTTTGCTGTTTGTTGGTGGCATGCTGTAGAGAGATTTCCTGATTCGGCAACAGCAGCAGAAAAAACGCTGCATCATTTTAAAGCGCTGCTGCCTAGGGCTCTGCTGCCAGCATGAACTCTGGCTTTAAAGCATTTCAATGGATTTTATGGGACTGGATGTTTGTGTTCCCACTTGGAATCGGAAGGAGAGTGCTCTGAGACCGTGCTGATGGCTCAGCGCTCCCCAACTGCACCTGGGCAGACGGCCGAATCAGGCTTAGGCAGGCTGAAGGGCATGGCGTGTTTTCAGACTGCGCAGTGCTCTGCGTGTCAGATTTGGTTGTAACTTGGATAAAAAGAGTTTCTGTGCTGCACGCTCAGTCTCAAAATTAAACTGCTGAGTGTGGCTCCATTGTGGACTTGCTGTGTGCCTGGAACTGTGCTCAGCTCAGGGGCACCAAATGGATCTGAGGCAGGAGCAGCTGCTCCATGCTGAACTGTGCTGACCTCAGGCAGGAACTGCTGTAATTACCATAATAACAGCGCAGTTAAGGTTTAGACTTGGCAGTAAACACCCAGTACTGTATTACCCCTACATGGTGCAACTTAAGTTTTTAAGAAATGCTTAACATTTTAAGAAATGCTCCTGGATAGTAAAAAAATGTTACAGATTCACAATAAAACAGATTCAGACATAAAAGACCACACTGTTGGATGAATGTATGTAGTCTTGAGAGAGAGAAGAAAAAGAATATAGAGAATAAAGTTAATGGTTTTAAAAAAAGGGTAAAGTCTTTAAAGAGACAGAGTACAGATAGTTGTAGATTAAAAGAAATAAAGAAAAATAAGCCACGTAAAAATGGAAAATTCACAGAGAGTCTGGATTATGTACATTGTGGTTTTTTTTTTTTAATTTTTGACTGTAAAGGAGCTAAGTACAGAGAGACATTTCATTATATGGACTGCCAAGTGTAACCAGAACGGATATCATGAGGGTATGACTTCAGAATTTGGGTCTAAAGATATAATGCTTTGGAGAGAGTCTTCTTTTGATTTCACAGAGGATGAGACTCTTTGGATTTCTTCTATCCCAGTTTGGTATGATAGACCACGCCCTCCTGAAAGGTTGATGTGAACATCCTCAAAAAATTACTTCACTCAACTGCCAACTGAGATGACCCTGGCACACAGGTTATACCATGAAAGACCTAAGTAACGACGCCCCCATTCAGCAGGAAGCAGTTTGGAGAGAAAAAAACTGCACCCATGTTCCCAAAACATTGTTTATAAATGTTCTTTTACATTTAAAGGAGGAAATGATATAGGTATGAATAATTTGCATTGGTATGGATTTTAAGGTCAATTTTGTTATATGTATATGTATTTCTGATCTTGAATAAGGTGTTGTGATTATGTACTTCATTTTTAAAATGTAATGTATAATTAGGAAATATAGGTTGTTGATGGATAATCATAAATAATAGTCAAGTTTGTAGTCATGTTACTTAGATTTTCTAGATATATAAAGATATATTTCAGATAGGCATTCTTCATATCTCTCAAAGGCTACAGAATATGGCATTTAAAATATTTTAATAACTTAGGATTTTTCATGACAATGAGACACTCTGCTCCTGGCAGTACCAATCTACTTCAAGAAGAAGATGGGCATTGAAGAGGATCCTTATGGAGTTTGATAGCCATTTGGGCAAGAAACTGCTCTTGCCTGGACTGATGCATAAACTGGACACAAAGAACCCGCAGAGAGAGGACTGCTGAACTTGCCTAAAGGTGAGATGGTCTTTCGGGGTTCCTGACTCATGAAAGAGTTTGCGAGACATTCTGCAGGACACAGTAGAAAGTGACTGAACTGTCTTTGAAATTTCCTGCTTCATGGAAATGTCTGCTGGATACTATGGGCCTGAAGGCCAAAGATGGATGCCCCAACGGTCCAGAGGAACTTTGGGTGACTGTACAGGAAGCGAGATGTCTCTGTCATTTCTAGAATTTTAGAAGTTACTTATTTCTTATTTACTTAGGTAGTATTATATCCTTCTGGAGTCTTTGATGGAGTTGAAGAATGAATAGTTATAGTTTTCCTTAGTTATGATAAAATATAAAATAGATATATTGTAACTGTAATTCTTGCTTGATAATTGTTTTGCTATATGTAATCTTACTATGTTAAAATGAAAGCCTTTCTTTTTTGTTTAAACAGAAAAAGGGGAAGTGATATGGGAGTGTCATATATCAATCTGTTGATTTCATTGGTTAAGCAATAAAGAAACTGCTTTGCCCTCATAGGTTAAAACATAGGTGGGTGGAGTAAACAGAACAGAATGCTGGGAGAAAGAAGCTGAGTCAGTGAGTCGCCATGATTCTCCCACTCCAGGCAGATGCAGGTTAAGATCATTCCTGGTAAGCCAGCTCGTGGGTTACATACATTATAAGAAATGAGCTAGTCCAGGTGCGAGAGTTAGCGGAGAAAAGACTAGATATAATGGGCCAAGCGGTGTTTAAAAGAATATAGTTTCAATGTAATTATTTCAGGTAAAGCTAGCCGTGCGGGCGGCCGGGTTCCGGGGACGCAGCCCGCCGCTCCTATCACAACAATCACTATTTTACTATCTCAGTTTCTACCAATGCAACCCCAGGATATATTTTGGTAAATCCCTCACTTTGATTTCCTGCTTCAGGTTTTAATTAGGATTCAGGTCTCATCAGAGGTTCAACTGGGAAAAGAATTTCCAACGTTCTTTACATTGTTGGTAAAATCCATATCCTTGTAGTTGAGGGACTGGAAGCCTTGTTTTTCTAGTTGTCTGTTATCCTGAATCAAAGCCATCCCATATAGAGACCACTTTGCTGTATAGGTTTTTCTTTTCCTTCCTTCTTCCCTTCCTTCCTTCCTTTCTCTTTCTTTCTTTCTTTCTTTCTTTCTTTCTTTCTTTCTTTCTTTCTTTCTTTTCCTTCTTTCTTTCTTCCTTCCTTCCTTCCTTCCTTCCTCTTTTCCTCCTTCCTCCTGTTCTTTCTTTCTTCTTTTTGTTTCCTTTTTTTTTGAGACAAGGTCTCTCTGTGTAGCCTTGGCTGTGTGTAGCCTTGGCTGACCCGGAAGATCAGGCTGGCCTCAGAACTCCCAGAGCTCACCTGTGTCTGCATACTGAGTGCTGGGATTAAAGACATGGGTCATCACTGCCTTTCTTTTAAAATATTATTTTGGTTTACTTTTTGAAATTGCAATATAATTATATCATTTTCCCCTTTTCCTTTCATTCCCTCAACCACATCTGTGAATGCCCCCCTTTCTCTTGCAAATTTATGGTCTTGTTTTCTTTAATTGCTACTACATATTTGCATATAAATATTCTGAAATGTATTAACACAACCTGCTCGGTTCATATAATGTTATCCATATACACATGTATATATGTTATCTATATATGTATATGTATGTATATGTACACACATATATACATATACACATATATGTATACAACCTCCAGGCTGACCCCTTGATATTGGAATAATTTGGGCACTCTTCCTTGGGAAGAACCAGTTCTACTCTCAGTATTCACCAGTGTCATGTAGTTCTTTGTTTATAGAGATTGTCAAGATGTAGAGACTTGGGATTATAGCATAGAAAGTGATAGAACACACTTCAGCACTTGAGACTCTGAGTATCCAAGTCAGGGAATGGGAACATCCACTTTAAGAGAAGAGAGTAAATAGAAGAGGTCTAGTAAATTCCATTAGTGTAAGTGTTAACAATGCTATCTACTCGGAAGTTTAATAGACATCACAGGCTTGAAAATCAGTTAGAAGAATGTTCATTAATCTGTAACGTAGTTTTGGTTTAGAGACGTTTTATGGCTCTACAACAGGTGTTTCAACCACCCACCACTAATTGAGTTCCCGGGGCCAGAGGCACTACCTTGCAACAAAGCTTCCCTTAGCCAAGCCCAAGCATCAGTTTACAGGTATACCATGGTCATTTCAAAATTTTTATATTTAGTAACTTTTGAAATAATATTTGGATAAATTATGCTAAATAAAATGTTATAAAAAATAAAATATACACCAGCACTCGGGAGGCAGAGGCAGGCGGATCTCTGTGAGTTCGAGACCAGCCTGGTCTACAGAGCTAGTTCCAGGACAGGCTCCAAAACCACAGAGAAACCCTGTCTCGAAAAAAAAAAAACCAAAATAAAATAAAATAAAATAAAATATACAATTAAACACCTGAAAATAAAACTAAAATATACCAGGCAGGAGAATATCTGAACTTTAAGACAGATATTTTGATATACACCAGTCAGACAAAAAAAAGAAAAGGAATGAAGACAATATTTGGGACTTTTAGCACATCATTAAATTTGCAAATATCTAAATTTTGTGACATTTGAAGAATAAAGACACAGAAAATGCCTAGAAAAATGTATTTAATGAAATAATAGCTAAGCATGATCCTGATAATAACTATATGGACATTTAGATGATGGGATCCCTAAAACTGCCAGGAAGGATTCTTAGCCAAACATATGACTGTCCAATTGTAAAAAGTTTAATATTGGGAGAGAATTCTAAATTTTGCAAAGGAAAAAAAACAAAATCACATCTAGGAGAATCCTCAGTACACTAATACAAACTGAGAGGACAGGTAGGAATAAAATGAAATATCCCAAGTTGTGAAAGAAAATAACTGCAAAAGAAAATTAAAACAAGACTTTTTAAGAAAGAAAAATATGGAACTAATGACCACTAGACCAGCTTTAAAAAGATGTTTAAGAGATTATTGTATCCAGGAATAAAACATAACTATTTTTTGAACATACATGAAAATATGAAAGCAATGAGAAGAATAATCATATCTTCATATTCTATCTTCATAACCAGGCCCAACTTCATACACTCACTTTAAAAGGAAATAATAAATCAAGGGAAGAGGAAGAATGGGAGAGAATCTTTACTAGCTATACATCTGACAGAAGATAAATATTCACAATATATAAAAAACTAAAAAATAACCAGAAAACAAATGACCCAATTAAAATGGGCTATGAATTTTAATAGGGTTATCAAAAGAGAAAAATAATGGCTGTGAGACATCTCAAAAAGTTATCATCATTCTTAGAAATTAGGGAAATTCATATTAAATGACTTTGAGATCTCATCTTATCATAGTTGAAATGGCTGAGATTAAGAAAACAACAGAAATTAAATGGTGTTGTGTTGACCGAGGTTTTCTGCCCTGCCTGGTCCTGCAGCCATTAAGTCCCAAAGAGTCACACAGAGGTCTACATTAGTTATAAACTGATTGGCCTTTTAATTAACTCTTATAGCATATATTAGCCCATAATTCTTGTCTGCGTTAGCTACGTGGCTTGGTACCTTTTTCGGCAAGACAGTCACATCTTGCTATCTTGCTTCCTCTACGGCTAGGTCATAACTGCAGAATCAAACTTCCCTCTACCCAAAATTCTCTTTGCCCTGCCTCTACCTCCTGCCTGGTCATCCCACCTATAGTTCCTGCTTGGCTTCTGACCAATCAGCATTTATTTAAAATATAAGTCACAGAGTACAGACTATTGTCCCATAACAGTGTTGAAAATGTAAGGAGAAGAGAAGCCTCATTAACTGTTGGTGGATTATAACCTGGTACAAGCTCTTCTGTGAGGAGTTCTCAAAAAACTAAAAACAAATCTCCCATATGATCCAGCTAATTCCTGGCATATGCCCAAATGATGTGACTTGTTATCCTAATCCATACATACTTGCTAAGATGTCTTTGTTGCCACTCAGTCCAGGTATGGTAGTTTGAATGAGAATGTTCTCCATAGGCTCATGTTCAAATACTTAATTTCCAGTTGGTGGAACTATATGGGAAGAATTAGTATGTTTAGCCTTGTTGGAGTGGGTGTGTCACTGAAGGCTTTCAAATGACTGGTGCAATTCTCAATGTTTGTCTCTCTCCCTCTGTCTTTCTCTTTGCCTCTTACTTGGGGATCAAGATGTAAACAATCAACCATTACTGCCACCATGGTTCTACTTCAGCATCATGGAATATAACCATCTTAAACTGTAAGCATACACTAAACAGTTTTTAAAAATTGTCTTGGTCTTGTTATATCAAAGCAATAGAGAAGAAACTAAGACACTAGGAAATGGAAACAATGCAAAAACTTGAATGTAAATGGGTGGAACAAGAAAACATATTGAGTGAGAAAACTCAGACTCAGAAAAACAAGCACTGAATGTTCTTGCTTATTTGTGCTTCCTAACTCCAAAAATTCAGATGTAAGTATATAACCCATAGCAATCACAGAAACCAGTAAAGTAAAAAAGATACCAGAGATGTGAAAAGGGGAACTGCGTTGAAGGAAATAGCACAATACAGTAGATACCTAGAGGGAAATGGGAAAATGAGTAGACTTTAATTAGAGACGGGAGAGGGAGAGCAATACAGAATGAAATGGAGGGAAGAGGGGTTAATAACACTAAGAATGTTTGAGATAGTCAGTGAATCATTTTATATTTGCATAAAATTAAGTATAATATACACATAATTAAATAAAAATTGTCAGCATGATAAGGCTTCTCTCAAGAGCCATAGACTATCAAACAAAAATCAGCTTATAAGCATGATAAATATTTTGAATTGTTGTTCAGGAGAGTCGAAAAGACACCACAAACAATACAGGCATTGCTGTTACTGTTGGTTGCCTCTTTGAAGCTGAAGGTAAGTCCCTATTGTTGCATCCATATGAACCTTGAAATAATCAAGCTAGATGTGACCCAAAAACATTTTCCCTGAGGACTAGCTTTCATAGTACTGGAAGGTGATATGCAAGCTGCCAAGGAAGGAAAACAATCAATATTCCTTCCCAACTGTGATAGTTAAAAAACACAATAATGAACATTATATCAAGATATCTCTAACAGAGCAATAGTGTCACCAATATCTTGACAGTAGCCAACAGCTATCTAATTGGACTTAAGGACCATTCAACAGGAAGAAAAAAAATACCTGGCATTAGAAACCTAGCCAACTGCCTAGGGCTAGTATGGCATGAATCTTAGAGGAAAACCCACTATTACCACTTTCCTAAATCAATATAATTTCTAGTTGTACTCCAAATACTTATCTTTATAACTACCAATAAATGTATCTCTCCACACTGATCAAAGAAGATCATATTTGTTTACAGAAGACCACAAGAGGCCATTGAGGTCTAGTGGCAACCAAGAGCAAGTGTAATAGCCTATAACATTTATAGGGTGTCTTTTGGACCCCCTGACAAAAACTCAAATACAAGTATCCCACCCTGGATCTGGGGTTTTGTTTAATAACCTATGATTCCTGGGAATATTATTTTATTATCTTCCATGTATAGTACCTCCATTCAAACTCTTTTAATAATTTTTACATTTTAGTAAGCTTATAGTATGCCCATGTAATGTTTTCAGACATCTTTAGTGTTGGTTATTCTTCCCCATTCCTTCTTCTTGCCCTCCCCCACCCCTTCCCATATAGATTTGCCTCTCTCATTAGTTGTCTTTCTCGGTTCATACCATCTTTGTTCTATTATCCTCATTTTTATGACCTTTCTTAGCCATCCCTTAAAGGTTCTTTTCTAGTTCCCTGAATCCATATATGAAAGAGAATATGTGATATTTATCTTTGGGGGATCTGATCTACCCCACTCAGTAAAGCATTCCCTTCATTTCCATCCCAAGTTCCTTCAGTTATAGTTTATTCCAGACAGCTAGCTCCGGTATTGCCAGGAACAGGTCTCCTTTGCATTTCTGGATTTCACAACTCCTGTGAAGCCTATGTGGTAGCAAAAAAGAACTAATTATACTTGCTAGAAGGGACCAAAGTTTTCTAAGATCCAGCTTCCTTATGTAATTAAATGTTCCTGCTTAGTCTTCCAGCTTCCTTTAGCTGATTGTTTGAGCTACCGTATTGAAAGGAAAGTGAACTCATCTTCATTCCACATCTCCAACTCTAATCTCAATATGTTTTCCAATGAGTTTGCTGCAGTTGTATTCTTCTGGGGCTACATATGGCTACAAAGCCAATATTGACATGTTCATGTGTCCCCAGCTAGGAAGACTGAAGAGAAGCTGGTTAATGGTTACAGTACCAGGTTTTTACATTTTACAGGTAACTTCTCATACAAGAGTGTGCCATGCAAGCTGAGCGGTGGTGGAGCATGCCTTCAATCTCAGCACTCGAGAGGCAGAGTTAGATCTCTGTGAGCTCAAGTTCCAGTACAGCCAGAGCTACACAGAGAAACCCTATCTCAAAGAAAAAAAGAGTGTGCCATGCAGCTCTTGGGCTAGCTAAGTTCAAACAGCTTTTCTGTTTGTGAAGTTTCTGTGCCCTTTTCCTCACTACATTTCTTCCCCTTTTTCTTAATGTTGCTACTTTCTTCTCTCACGCAGTTGGGCCACAGTGGGCTTTCCCTTACACATTTTCCAAATTTAGAGGCAAGAGCCTCTGGGTATCTTTAAGTCTTTGTCTGTTATTATTTAACTTTAGTGCTACTCAGTCATCTACCTCAATAAGAAGTCATCTACCTCATTAAAAAGTTATTTTCTGCTTGTTTGGATTCTAAACAGCTGCGAAGCTAAAAGAGTCTACCTGCCTCTTAAAATCCACCATTGTGGCTCCTTCCTAAGTTTATTTTTAATGGATAAATGAAAACATGAAAATTATACATGCATTCATTTATGGGTTACCACATGATGCTTTAATACAGAGACATATTATAAAATGTTTGAATTGGGTCAAACACATCTGTTACCTCAAATATTTATTATTTCATTATGGTGCAAATTTTTGGTTCTTTTCTCAAGCTTTTTGAAATATATAATGTGTTATCACTATCAAACACCATACAACTATGTAGAAGGATACCAAAACCTGCTACTATATAAAAATACTACTCTCGAGTTTTTGACATGAAATTTCAATGTTCATACATGAATATTAAATTGTCTTTTACTAAAGTTACCAATACTAGGTAAGACTTTGATGACCTGATTTATTAAAATAAACCAGCCCTTAGGAATTTTTAAATTCTCATATTTTTTTCTGTTCCTTATTTCATTTCTTTCTGTTCTTATTTTTCTTGCTAGTTCCCCTTTTACAAATTTTGGTGTTAGTTAGATTTTCTACATCTACTTACTTAAGGCTTAATGTTGTTATTTTGGAGATCATTATTTTTTTAATGTAGGTAGTTTAAAGGTTTTGTTTAGAGAAGGCTTTCCTTAATTCTACAGGTTTTACTAAATTATATTTCTCCTCTGGCTTACCTAAAGATATTTTTATTTTTTAATACTATTTCTTTTTTAAATTTAATTAAGTAATTTTATATCCTGACTGCAGTTTCTCCTCCCTTTTCTCATCCCATTCCCTCCCTGAACCTCCCCTCAGCTCCCTCTCCAATCCACTCCTCCTCCTTGAATACCAATAAAAAATGGCATATCAAGTTACAGTAACACTAAGCACCTCCCCTTGAATTAAGGCTGGACAAGGCAACCTAGTATGGGTCCCAAAAGTCAGCAAAAGAGTCAGAGACAGCCCATGCTCACACTCTTAGCAGGCACACAAGACCAAGGTACACAACCATCACACATATGGAGAGGGCCTAGGTCAGTTCCATACAGGCTCCCTAGTTGTTAGTTCATTTCTGTGAACTCCTAGGAGCCCAAGTTAGTTGATTATGTGGGCTTTATTGTTTCCTTGACCCCTCTGGCTCCTACACTCCTTACTCCCGCTCTTCAGCAGGATTCCCCGAGAGAAATATTAACAGTCCCGTAGTTCAGTTAGTGCTGTATGTACATGGGTGTGGGTCATTTACTAGGATATGAGCAATGTACTAATGACTGCATCCCCCCAAAGAAAGTTACTCTCCCTCCTTTGGTATTCATAACCTTCAAAAGATTCCATGGGGTATAGGTGGGGCTAAAGGGGCTCCTTCCATCAAGGCTGGAAATTTGAGTGGCTTGATCTTCTATAGATATTGTGCAGATTATCATATTTACTATGATTTTATCCATTCAGAAGCCATGCCATTCCCAGAAGTATGCATTTCATAGCTCCCTTCCACATCTATTGCATTTACATTCTTTGTCCTTCTTCTGCAACGTTTCCTGAGCTGTGGAGAGTGGGAGGTTGATGTAGATGATCCACTCACAGCTGAGCACTCAGAGTTATTTATGTTTGGTATTTTGACCTATTATGAGTCTCTATATTAACCATTACCCACTGCAAAAAGTGGCTTCCAGAGCAAAATTGAGAGCAGCTCAAAGATATAGGTATAAATATTGTCCATCAATATTTTAAATTTCTCAGTTGATTTCTTCTTTGATTCTGTGGTTGTTCAAGAGAATGTTGCATAAATTCTACAGATTTTCAAATTTTATAAAATTCTTCTTGTTAGTAATGTCTATTTTTATATTATTGGGTTTAGGCATAATACAAGAAATGATTACAGTCCCTTGGGAGTTGATAAGATTTATTCTGTGACACAACATCATGGAGAATTTTTCAGGTCTAGTAGAAAGCAATGTGTATTTTGCTGTTATTGGATGAATATTCTTCATGTTGTTATGTTCATTTTATATTAATACAATTCAAGTCTAGTATTTTCTGTACAAATATTGAAAGTAGAGTACTGAAATTGTTTTTTATTATTGTATTTCTATGTCTTTTTACCTTCTGATGCATTACTCATCTTAAATATTTATATGCTTCAAAATTTATTTCTTCTTTATAATATATTGGGCTTTAAAATAATTTTTCTCATCAAGATAGAAATGTTTATTGAAACAGAATTTATTTGATTTGGGGCAATGCTATTATGAATGTTTTTGTGCTTTATTGTTATGCATCTAAGTCAATTTTCCAGTTGGATCATGCAGTTCAAAAATTGCCGCCCTAATAAACAGGACTCGCTGAACATAGTGGACAATGAGGACTACTGAGAACTCAAAAACAATGGCACTGGGTTTTGATCCTACTGCACATACTGGCTTTGTGGGAGCCTAGGCAGTTTGGATGCTCACCTTACTAGAACTGGATGGAGGTGGGTGGTCCTTGGACTTCCTACAGGGCAGGGAACCCTGATTGCTCTTCAGGCTAATGGGGGCTGACGAGGGAGGCGGATTTGTTTGGGGGAGGGGGAGGGAAATGGGAGGCGGTGGCAGGGAGGAGGCAGAAATCTTTTATAAATAAATAAATCAATTAATTAAAAAATTGCCACCCTAAAGGTATAATTCTATTTTTGTTAGTTCTTTGGGAATTTTGTACAATGTATTTTAATCATGTCTATTTCCCTACCACAATTCCTCCAAGATCCAGTCCTTCCCTACTCATCCATTTTTCATCCTCTTCTCTTTTTAAAAATTCCTACAAAGACCATTTTTTTTCTTGTTCACTTATTATTGCATGTGCGGCTTTCCACTGACATGGACAACCTACCAGGAGACATATCACCAAACAAAAGTGACTCTCCCTTTTCAAGAGTCTCTAGCTCCTACGATAGGGATGAACCTTCATACTCACCTTTCCTCCCCATGTTGTCAGTTTGTCTGGATCAAGTAGGCTTCATCAAAGAGATACAGGTTATGATTCAACATACAGAAATCAACAAATGAAATCTACCACATAAAGACTCAAGAACAGAAAGTATACAATCACTTTATTGGATACAAAGAAAGGCCTTTAACAAAATCAAAAAACCATTCATCATGAAAGTGCTGGACTTGAGAATCTAAGGACAAGGGGATATATCTCAACATAATAAAATCAATATACAGGAAGTCCACTATGGACCTTACTACTGTCATTTTGTTACTTGTTTTCTGGCTGTCATTTTCTTACTTGTTTTCTGACTTTGTTCTTGCCTTCCTGGCAAGTTCTGCTAGCGCTGTTTTTTGATTCACTGTACCATTTTCATCTATTATGGCTTTTTGTGACTATTGTGAGTTATAAAATATCTGATAATGATACTATTTTAAGTTAATGACAATGTAGCATATCATATATAAAAATTGCAACCTTTATCCTCCATTCTACAATTAATAAATTTTGCTGTGGTAATTTACATCTTTTTTATATTATCAATTTTTTATCAATTTATTGTTAATTTAGTTATGCATGACTGCTTCTCTTCTTAACTTTCCCACTAGAAATATAAAAGATTAACAAACTACTGTTATGACATTGGAGTGCTCTGAATATAATTGTTTGTATTTATTGCTGAGTTTTATAATTTCATATAGTATCATGTCAATAATCAGCATATTTTTGTTTTTTACTGAAGAACCCACTTATGCAGCTTCTGAGAGCCAGACTTATTAGTGAGTTCAATTTGTTTTTAACTTTTTGTTAAGGTATAATATGACTTTCCTTCATTCCAAATACAAGTTAATATATATAGTAATAGTTCATATTATTTATTTTCCTGATTATAATCAATTGTCTATCTGTATTTTAATTTATCTAGGCAAAATCACTATTTTATATTCCCCTTCAGGCACTGTGTAAATTTCCATTGGCTTCAGTTCAACTGGAGAGCTATTGTTTTTTTTTATGGTGTCATGATTCCTTGATTTTCTGATTTTCTTGTATCCTCCCATTTTGTCCATAAATTTCTTAGGCCAGTCACTTAGACATTTCTGAAGGACATTTTTAGGGAATTGCCTTTATATGTACATGAAAGTCAGGGAGCCCATTGGGCATGGAATAGTTGTCCCTACTTTGAGTGAGTATAGAGGTATAGTCTTTCCATGTAACTTATTCAATTGTGTTTATGTGTTTAATTGTGTATTTAAAATGACCAGGCTATTATTGCTCAGTGTTAGTGGTCTTTTGGATACTTATATTCTGTACAATGGGGAGTTTTAAATAAGGGTTTCATTTCTGGTGTTGTGTCTGAGATGACAGGAAGAGAGCCACAGGTGCACTGTATTATAGGGTACGGTGCTCATAGTGGTTATGAGCACAGATTCTGATCGTAGAGGTTTGAAGAACTACTACAACACCTGGATCTTGATCTGTGTGTTTTTCTCTCTAAAATACATCTGGATGTATAAAACCCACAAAACCAAGGTCTTTGATTCTGAGATATACCCTAGCAGCTTGACGCCAGGAGGTAAAGATGTAGCTGTAGCTGACTTTTGAACACAGCCCTGATATACCACTGGGCTAGATGGTTTGCTCTAGAGCTGTCATTTGGAACAAATAGTACAGAGTAGCAACTCAGGCTCCTGGAGGTGAGCCACCATGTAGTGGTAACTTAGACAGGGAATACTGTGACAAAGTTGGTAGTCCAGGCTCTTTGAAGTTAGGTAGAGTGACAGCAGGTACCTAAGAATGATAGAGTGCACTTTTGGATTGGGTGCTAGAAGACAAGTCAACAACACAGGGATGACCTTATTCTATGATGAAGTAGAGCACCTAGTCGCTCAGCCTCTGGAGCCTATTCCATTCCGTGAAACAAAGCACAACAAATATTTGTCACTGATGGTAGGGTGCTACGACATAGATAATGCTGTGCTTACCTGCGAGTTGAAACAATGCATAAGTTTCCTGGAGAGGTACAATTGCTCAACTTGACCAAAATACCAGTAGGCTCAAGTACCAGGACAACAACTAGTTCATTAACTGAGGTGCTGGATCTTCAGGATGTGGGCCACTGCATTTGTTAAGTTGAATAGGCTGTGAATTTGTTAAGTTGAATAGGCTGTACATTTGATGTTTTGTTAGCAATTACAATTTTTAATATTTTTTTATCAACATTCATTACTTATATTAATGGGATTCAATGTGACCTGTTAGCACATGCATGCAGCATGAATTAGTTAAATACAACCTTCATTTATCTACCCCACCAAACACTCTCCCCAAAGTCTGCTAATCATAATGTAGTATGCACACATGTGAAGGCCAGAGGTAAACATTAGATAGATCTCTTCTCGGTCACTTTCACCTTTTGTTTTCAGACTCAATGTCTCATTCTCACTAACCTGGAACTCACCAATTGAGCAAGACTAGCTGGCCATCAAATTCCAACTATCATTTTGTCTTTATCTCTCCAATGCTAGGGTTAGAGGTATGTGTCAAAAAGCTCAAGCATTTCCTTGTTCTTGTTGTTACATGGGTGCTGGAGATCCAAACTCGGGTTCTTGCACTTGTGTCATGTGTACAGACACATCTGTCCAACCCACGTGTTTTCCTTACTCATCTGTTTATGATTTGCCAAACTCATTCTATATCTTACATCTTACAAGTCTTGCAATAAACGTGAGGTATACAAGTAACTCTTTTGTGTGTTTATTTCAGTTACTTTGAATATTTGTACAGAAGTGGGATAACCAGACCATTTAGCAATCTATTTTTAGCTTTTTTTTTGTGAACTCCCATACTTTGTCTGTAATGAACTTCTTTACATTTCCCAACAACAATATATGGAAGTTCTTTTTTAATGCATCTTCAACGGTACTTATCATAGTTTGTTTGTTTTGATTATAGCAATTATAACTGGCATAAGATACTATCGCTCACAACTGCATCTGAGTCCTTTAAATCTAATATGGGCTGTGGTGGCACACAGCTTTAATTTTGGCACTTGGGAGGCAGAGGCAGGCAGATCTCTGTGAGTTCAAGGTCAGCCTTGTCCACAAGGTTTAGTTCCAGGACAGGCTCCAAAGCTACAGAGAAACCCTGTCTCAAAAACAAAACAAAACAAAAATCAAAAAAAACCTAATATGATCATATTACTATAGCAGTGAACCTTTGTCTCTGTGAATTTATCCTTATATAGCTTCTTGCATTTATACTTTTGGCTATTTAATTGTTTTTCACCAGACTAATGTCCTCTGCTATTATTTCTTCAAATATTCATTTGAATATTTTTTTCTTTTTTTCTTCCTTTCTGAAATTCCCATTGTGTACACATTGATTTGCATAGTACTTCTGTTTTCTTCATTCTTTTATTCTTTTCTTGCTGTTGTTAATTTCATTAATTGTGGGATTAATTCATTTTAACAATTAAAATACAATTTCATTCCCCCTTTTCTTTACACCTCTCCAATCCCTCCATCATATTTCCCCCTTCTCCCTTTAAAATGTTATTATTGTTTTACACAAACACATAACACACACACATACACAAATACACACATGCATGAGGGCCTAAATATACAAATACATCCTGCTCAGTTCAATTAGTGTTACTCACGATTTGAGAGCTGATTAGTTAAGGGGCTCATCTCTTGGAAGACTATTTAGATTGGTAACCTCAGTCATTCTATCTTAAATTACACTGATTAATTGATGTTTTACATCTTCTCATTTGTGTTTACAGTGAAGATTGTTTCCAATTTGTACTTACAATTCTAAAATTTTCATTTGACTTTTTTGAAATTTTTCTTTACTGATGTGTCTTTAGTGTGATATTATTTTCATACATTTATGTTTATTTAGAAATTATTACCCTTGGACCTTTGGATATATTCTAAGTATCTAATCAAGGTCTCTGGTTATCAAAGCCACTCTCTAGGATTCCTTTATTTGCTGTTTCCCCCTCTGAGTTCCATATTTATTTATTTATTTTGTTTTATTCGAGACAGGGTTTCTCTGTGGTTTTGGAGCCTGTCTTGGAACTAGCTTTTGTAGACCAGGCTGGTCTCGAACTCACAGAGATCCGCCTGCCTCTGCCTCCCGAGTGCTGAGATTAAAGGCGTGCACCACCACCGCCCGGCTTCCATATTTATTGCTTCTTTACATTTGTTACATGTTTTTCTTATTGAACTACCACAATTATATAATGTAAGCTTTGTAATAATTTGATTCTTGTCCCTTTCCATAGTGTGTTCTCATTGCCTACATTGGTATTTCATTGGTTTCTGTCCTGAGTTTATTATTTCTTGTCATTTAGGGTATTATTTCTTGTTTTTCTAGAGATTTCAGGTATGTCAATGAGTTACTAATGTGAGGTCTTTCCAAGTTTTGTGAAGGCACCTAGTGCTTTGAACTTGCCTTTTAGAACTGTCATCATTGTGTCTCATCATATTTTTTTTTTATTTTTAAAACAATCTTACATACCAATCCCAGTTCCCTCTCCCTCCTGTTCTCCCACTCTTCCCAGCTTCTCCCCACCCCACCTTCCATACACTCCCCAGAGAAGGTGAGGCCTCCCACAAGGAGTTAACAAAGTTTGTTACATTGCCAGAGGCAGGATCAAGGCCCTCCCCTTTGTATCTAGGCTGGGCAAGATATTCCTCCTTAAGGAATGGGCTCCAAAGAGCCAGTTCATGCACTAGGGATAAACACTGGTTCCACAGTTGGTGGTTCTACAAACTGCCCATGCCACACAATTGTCTCCCTTATTCAGAGGGTCTAGTTCCTTATGCTGGTTCCTTGGTTGCCAATCTGGGTCAGCGAGCTTCCACTAGCTCCAGTCAGCTGTTTCTGTGGGTATTCCCATCATGGTCTTGGCCTCTTTGCTCCTAATGTCATTTCTCCTTCTTTCTGACTGGACTCTAGGAGTTTGGCCCAATGTTTAGCTGAGGATCTCTGCATCTGCTTCCATCAGTTACTGGATGAAGGTTCTATGATGACAATTAAGGTAGTAATTAATCCGATTACAGGCAATTTAGGCACCCTCTCCACTATTGCTTAGGGTCTTAGCTGGCGTCATTTTTGTGATTTCCTGGGAGTTTCCCTAGTGTCTGGTTTCTCACTAACTTCACAATGGCTACCTCTTTCAAGGTGTCTCATAGATTTTAATATGCTGTGGTTTATATTTATTTCTATTCGATTATAAAGTCTTTTTAATTTCCTCCTTGATTTTTGTCTCGATGTATTTTACATTCAGTAGTAAGTAAGCAGTTTAACTTCCATGAGTTTGTGAGCTTTCTGCCATTTTTATTGTTTTTGATATCCAACTTTAAGGTGGTCAGGAAAGATGTAGGATGTTTTTTCAGTTTTTAAAGCTATCTGTTAAGACTAGCTTTGTGTCCTGATACAAGGTCATTTTTTGAAAAAGTTCCATGGACTGTTGAGAAAAAAGTACATTTTTAGTATATCTGTAGATGTTTGTTAGATACATTTGCTTTACAATGTTATTTGACTCCAGAACTTTTCTATTTATTTTTTTGTCTGGGAAGTCTGTCTATTGGTGAGTGTGGAATATCGAAGTCTCCCTCAGTCACTGTGATAGTGTCAAAATGTGATTTTGTAGCTGTAGTAGTGGGTATGTTTTTGTAATTTTATTTTCCTTTGAACATGGATGCCCTTGTGTTTGGTACATAAATGTTTCAACTTGTACTGTCCTCTTAATGATTTTTTTCATTAATGAATATATAGTGTCTTTCTCTATTTCTTTTGATTAGTTTTGGCTTGAAGTTGTTTATTTTTTTTGTCAGATATCAAACTATCTACAATTGCTTGCTTCTTGATTTCATTACTTGGAATACCTTTTTCATTTGTGAACCCTTTAGATGATTATCTGTACTTCTTGGATGCAGCAAAAAGATGGATTTGTTTTCTAATCCAATTTGGTAGCCTATATGTTTTTGTTGCAGAATTGAGATCATTAATATTGAGGGATAATAATGAGTAGCCTTTATTAATTCCGATTATTTTGCTGTACTGTGTTTTTTCCTAGTTTTGAATAACTGTTTTGGGATTAGTTAGCCTCCACTTCAGACTGAAAATTTACTTCTAGCTGGTGTCTTCCATAGAGCTTAATTGGTGAATAGAAATTGTTTAAATTTGTTTTTACCATAAAATATTTTTTCTTTCTTCATCAAATGTGATTGACGGTTTTGCTAGTTATAGTAGTTTTGGCTGGCAGCTGTAATCTCTTAGAGCTTGTGTAGAAGGACACCTATCTGGATTTCAGAGTCTCCATAGAAATTTCTGATGTTAATTCTAATGGACCTGCCTTTGTATGTATCATGGTGTTTTACCCTTCTAACTTTTAATACCCCTTGTTTTATTTATTTTATTTTGGTCATTTCCTGTAATGGGTAGTTTCTTTTCGGGTCAGTTTATTTGGCATTTTGTGTGTTTCTTGTAACTTGATAGGTATTTCTTTCTTTAGATTGAAAATATTTTCCTCTATGATTTCATTAAAAATATTTTCCATGCTTTTGACCTGGTTCTTCTTCTTCTCCTCCTTCGTTTCTTCCTCCTTCTTTCCCTCCTTCTTTTCTTCTTCACCCTCCCCCCCCGTTTCTTTCTTCTTTTCCCTCTCCTTCTTCTTCACCTATTGTTTGTAGGATTGATCTTTTCATAGTGTCCATATTTCCTGGATATTTTGTGCCTGGATTTTTTATTTAAAATTTTGCTTGATAGAACTAATTTTTTCTACTTTGTGTTCAAGGCCTGAAACTCTCTCTTCTAATGTCTTTTAATCTTTTAGTGAGGCTTACTTCTGAGGTATTTACTTGACATCTTTAGAGTTCCATTTCTATTTGTTTTATCAGTTTGTGTTTTCTTTATCAATTATTTCTTTGTTAATTTTTTACTTTCAGGTTTTAAATTGTTTCGTTGATTTATTATTTCATTCAACTGTTCATGTTTTTATTAATGTATTTATTTATGTCCTCTTTAAGGTCTTTGAACAGATTCATGATTTCTATTTTGAAGTTCTTGTTTTGTGCTTTGGATAAATTGCTTTTCTCAGGGCTTAACATAGTAGGGTTCTTGGCTTCTGGAGGAGGCATATTATATTAATTTTTATGTCTGTGTTTTTGTACTGATATCTAGGCATATAAATTAAGATGTTTCTATGTGTAGATATTTGGGATATTTGGCCTGGTCTTTGTTAAAAGTTTTATTATTTGGTAGCTCTTGCCCAATCTGGATCCTAGCTACATGTGATGGTTGTGGAGTACCTAATGAGAGCTATTTTGCTTGTCAGTTGGGAGGTGTTGTGTGATATTTTGATCATATTTTGTTAATAAAGTTTGCTTTGAATCTGAGGGCAGAGCTAGTCACTAGCTAACCAAAATTAACCATAGAGGTTTTGGAGGACTGAGGACAGATAGAGAGACAGGAAGTAGTAAGGCAGGGCTTACAGAGGATCTCAGTCCTTTTAGATGGAGGAACAGAAGAGATAGAAGATCACTTGTGTCTTTTCCACTGCTTCTCTGATCATTCAGGTTTTTACATACATATCTGACTCCCAATTTTTATTGATAAAGGATAATTAGATAAATACAAAGGAATTATATCGGCCAGAAGGACAGACTGAAAGGTACCGTCAGGAAGAGCTAGACGACCCTGAGTTCACACAAAAAGGCAGAGTCTCTAGGGCATGGATGTGGGCTACTGCAGGTAGTTGTCTGGAGAGACAGAAATGGAGGAAAGGAAGGAGGATGAAGATCCCCTACCAGAATCCAAGCCTCATGTGGAAGCTTGGAAAGGCTGAAAGGGGCCACTAGGAAGATTCTTCCTTAGTCCTCATCATGTGGCAGAGCCTTTCTAAATCAGTTTCTAAATCTGCCTTCTCTTGGCATAACAAAATATATGAGGCTGGCAATTTATAAGTAAAAGAAATAAACTCTGATTGACGTGGAAATACAAGAACATCTGTTCAACTTCCAGTGAGAACTATGTGCTGTTTCAACTTGTGAGGAAAAAAAAAAACAAACACGATGCACGGAAGAGAAAAAAGGGAGGCTATAAATTATTTAATTAAACTGGCATTTGTCAAATAATGAAGGCTCTGCCTTCATGAAAAGAGCACCTTACATTAAGCTCCACCTCACACACATACTGCCTCATGGGGAAGAGAATTCATTCCCTGACAGATGAACTTTTGGAGCACATGATTTATCCACTTCCTTAGCCAATAATCTTCTGGAGACTAATTCATGTTATTAATATGTCATTAGAGAGTCATTCAAAGAATAGTTACACCAATGGATTTGAAAGAAATATTTTTCTTTAGGATACTTACTAAAATTACTATATAAAATAATGTTATTTGTATACTTTTGAATTTTAATGTATTCTATAAAGTATACTATTTGTTGAATTTTGAAAAATAACATTTTTATAGAGTAATTATGATATGAATTCTGAAAAGCTACCACACAGCCTTTTGTATTGTATTTTTAAAAACTTTATTGATGTATCTTTTTCTTTGGATGGATCTCTTAGTGGCACATTAATAAAGTACATTTATCTCCAGGAAATTATTGCTGCCACCATACCTAGCCTTGGATCCTAAGTGTTTTTTAAGAGTGTAAAATAATGTAAATTCAAAAAGATTACTGACATCAATACATCAAACAATACTGATGTGGGGAATCGTCTGCTACTAGTGGGTAACTGAGATTCTGAACACTTCAAATCCATACCCTTGTGATGTTCATGCTATTTTTATAACTCCTTCTTTTATTATCCTAATACCATATATGAATAGTCCAAAATATTGGATTTCACATTTTTATACATGTCATTTGTTCTTTGGAAATAACAAAGCATTTTAAAAATCTAGATGTCACAAATAAGGCAATGCATGCTATCTGTCTTTGCATGTAAAATAATAATCCTTTAAAACAGTAAGAACAAAGAGGACAAACATTGAATCCTCTAAAAGAAAACTAAACCACACTGCTCATAATAGAAGGTGATGAACAAATACAGTCTTTGTCTGTTGTATACCTTTCCAACTATCAGTTTCATTGCCAAATGCATGCTTTTCTATAGAATAAGAAAACAGGACAAGATGTGGTGTTATTTTCCTCACCCCTTGGCATTTTAGTCATTTTCCATGACATTGGATGATTGGAAACCAAAGAGATCACTGAGAATATAGTGAAATTTTACTGTTCTGGATTATTTACAACAATATACCAAACTGGTCAGTTGTTTATCTTAATGAAATAGGTTTCCTATTTCACTTCTTATGACAGGAAGCTTCTCATAGGGGACCTTAAGAAGTGGCTCTGGACTGACAAATGTCTTCAAAACAATCCTCTAGTATTTAGAAAAATAAATCTCTCTTCCAGCTATAAATTATGTTTTCTTCCTGAAAGAGGACACTTCAAGGTACAATTAAAAAAACTTTTAATGGAAAATATGCAAAAGTTGGCTCTCTTCAAAGAGTGATTTATTCCTATTCATGAAGCTTCATTTCCTCTTTCATTTTACTGATTACAGTTTTAAGAGCCCTTTGGAGAGATATAATTCTTTTCAAATTACTCTTCCATCTTCATTTATACCTAGTTGTTTCCCTAATCCACATTCTTATTACCTCATACTTGTTACTAATATATTCTCCAAAAGAGCTTTCATCATCCAGTTTTGCCTTCTAAGAGATCTTTTAGGGAGTCATATAGGCAAATATCCTTGTCTATCCTATTTACTTGTCCCATCTTAAAAATTTACTTAAGAAATTACTCTTCTGTGTTTCAATTCAGCATTGGATAAGATAGGAGACAGTATCAGTTCCTCCTTCATGGAAGGATTCAATGTTGACAGTATACAAAAGTATTCATAATAATTTTCATTCCCCTGCCTTAGTTCTGCTTAAAACATATCTCATAGCTTCCTAATCTTAATTACTCCAATGCTCTAAGTATTTATATGTATCTGCCAAAAATATCTTATTACACCCTGTTTTCCAACATGCCCTCTAGCTCAGAAAATGTTTGTACTCAATATCCCTCAAATACAAGCAAGTCTACTTTTTACTTGTGGACTGGATAATAATTTTTATATCCTAGAATTACTTTCCCATTTCCTTCTCATAAGCTTGCTATACTCCAGCAATGCTGAAGTTTTGCTATATTTGCTTACATTCTATACATTTTGCTTGCATTTCCATGTGTTTATATGATCACAGTTTTCAAGTCACAATTCACCTTGTGTTGTATTTTTTGCTTATTATTTGGGAAATATTGATGCTAGTTTAAAAGGATACACACTGTAGTATGTTACTACAAACTACAAGTAAATGTAAAACAACATGGAAAGTTAGACAAAGGCATTAAAATGGACTCACAAAAATTATTAGTCTAAAGTGATACACTATAAATATATTTCTTCCATTCAGTGCCAGGAGAATTAAAACTGGCTCCATGTTTTTCAGTAGACTATGAAAAAAAAGGACTCTATGCTACATATGTCCATAATAATTAAGTAACCCTAGTTGCTTAAGAAAAAAAATAAGTTTTTCCTAATTCTAATTTCAAGTAGATTCTACTAGAAAATATAATAGATGGTAATGAATAATATTCTTTTGTTTTCTTTTTTAAAATTTTTTTATTAAAAAATTTCTGCCTCCTTCCCGCCTCCCTTTTCCCTCTCCCTCCCCCCACTCCCTATGCCCCACTCCCCTCCCCCTCCCTCTCCAGTCCAAAGAGCAGTCAGGGTTCCCTGCCCTGTGGGCAGTCCAAGGTCCTCTCCCCTCCATCCAGGTCTAGGAAGGTGAGCATCCAAACAGACTAGGCTCCCACAAAGCCAGTACATGCAGTAGGATCAAAACTCAGTGCCATTGTCCTTGGCTTCTCAGCAGCCCTCATTGTCCATCATATTCATAGAGTCCAGTTTTATCTCATGCTTTTTCAGTCCCAGTCCAGCTGGCCTTGGTGAGCTCCCAATAGATCAGCCCCACTGGCTCAGTGGGTGGGTGCCCCCCCCCGCAGTCTTGACTTCCTTGCTCATGTTCTCCCTCCTTCTGTTCCTCATTTGGACCTTGGGAGCTCAGTCCATTGCTCCAGTGTGGACCTCTGTCTCTATCTCTGTCCATCGGCAAATGAATGGCTATCATTACTTGTCTAATGCTACTTTTAGAGGGCTTAAAAACATTTGAAGCACTAAATTGTAATATATGAAGCAGTAAGCAAGAACAAAGGAAGCATCCAGATTGATGGCCAAGATGAAACATCTACACTAAATTTAGACTATTATGGCTGAGATGTTGATGTGCAGGCTACCACCTGTGCTTAGCAACTAGAAAACTTGAATATGAACCTTAGGTAGAAAAGATTGTTACGTTGTTAAGCTCTTTTTGTTTGTCCACAGCTTTGTTCCTTCTAGATAACCTAAAGATTTAACAGAATTAAATTGTTTTGCCTGAATTGGGTCACTGACTTCTGATCTTTTCTACTCTTGTTAGAGCCAATGATAGGTGAAGCTACTTAATACAAGAGAGAGAGAGAGGTGAGCTAGCAACATATACAAGTTGTCTGTGAAATGAATGTGGCATGTCTCTTGTCAGGAAAGGGTTTCTTTCTCCCTCTAGCCCAGACTTTGGATTCTAAGTTCAAGAGGTCTGGAACTATATTTTTCAGAAAAGGATAATACCCTAGAAAACTGGCTCACAGTGCTCAAACTCATAAGGGACAGATTTGTATCATGACGCCAATTTAATAATTTATAGTAAAGAAGAGACGTGCCAAATGGACTCAGATGTGTGTTGGCCTGTCAGCTTAGTCTCTTTTCAGTAGAGATGCCAAGTCAAAAACCTAAATTAACAACAGATTGGAGCTAGATAAATCTATGAAATTAGAATTAAGAAGAGGCCGGCAAGGTCAGGCTTGTTTCATTTGCATAGTTCAGGCAGGGTAGAATACCCTCTCCCTTTGCCAGTCCTCACAAGTCATGGTCCTATCATCAATCAAGCCAGGCTCTTAGTTTCCAAAGCTAAAGCCATTGCTTTTCCATCGCTCAATGCCCCTGTGATTTTTATTGGACATCCCTGAGTGCTGGGCCTCACTCCACCTCAGTTTCTAATGGTTCTGGTTTTATAAGATGCGTTCATTGCAAAATGAGCTGTTGCAGATCCAGGTTGCCCTCCTACAAAAATATGGTCTTCCATTTCCTTCTTTAATCAGTCTTATCTGTGAATCAAAATGCTGCACGTTGACCTAACCCACAAGTATTTTTGTTTTTCTTCTTTACTATGGTTATTACCCAGAAAGTTCTTTGCAGCTCCAGGCTGCAGATTATGAGTGTGGCTCTTTTACATGTCTGAAGAGATTTGTGTAAGCTTTTTTTTTTCAGAATTATTTTGAAACTTAGCAGAAAGTGTTGGTTCTAAGTGTGGTATTTACTTGCGTATTTCTGAAGAACCTGTTGACACTGTGCAGAATCATCAAACTCATTACTCTGGAGGCCAACTCTGCAATCAACAGTGCTTTTCATTTATTTACAAGTGCATTTTTGAGCATTTATTTAATCACCCTTTGCCTCAGTTTTCAATTTTCATTCAAACAGCATTCTTGAAAATGCTTTGTTTGGAACACAGAAATAAACTGAAAGTAGACTTTGCTCTCAGTATAGTAAAGGCACAATAAATGTGCAAAACAAAGTACACATTAAAATATGAACTGATGGATAGAGATGAGAACAATCTAGATTTAGTGGAAAATTTAAGCAAAGATAGTCCTGTTGTTATTTTTGATGTGTATTTTGAAGTTTCTTCAGCCTTTGCCTCCTGGAATTGAAAGAGCAGCAGCTTTCCAGCTCTTAGGTAAACTTTCTTCACATTTGGCTTAGAAATTTTATCTTGACACAAAACCTACTGGAATATAGTAAGAAAAACATCTCGGTTGTGGTGGAAGGAAACAAGGTGGGTAACAGTTAAGAAGGCAAGGATGTATTTGTTGTTTGTTCAGCACCAATGAAATAAAGACGAAATCAAACTCGACTAGCGTCATCTGCTCAAGGGACTTACCTTCGTTCTGTGCAAGTAAGGTTTCTGTGGTGAGACATCAATGTGCACAACTTCCTCTTTCAACACTAATTTTTTCAGTTATCAGCAGGATATGTGCGTGCTGCCCAGAGTTGTACTTTTGTACTCCCATCTCCTTGCAAAGATACAAGAGTGCTTATCCCGGCTCAGAATCAGGGTAAGTTCTAGTCCAGCACCTGTAACTTTGTTTTTCCATTTGTGGGAATTGGTGGAGACAGGAAGATCAGGAGAGGAACAGATGTGAAGTCAGTGTTTTGAAATGGTCTCTGGTTTCTCATCTCGGGATTCTTACAGGAGAAACAAATGCGATTGCCTTTGAGTCTAGTCAGAGTTCAAGGTGAAATTTAATGCTGTCAGCCTCCACTGTTACAACAGCAGTATTGTCTTATGTGATATAACTTACCACTTGCTAAAGGGGCTTTCTGTACAGTGGACAAGGAATGGCCCAAAAGGTAAATACAGTGTTGCATTCAGACTCATTTAGGACAATTTGACAAACTTAGCCAAAAAGAGGATATGCACTTCTGCTGTGTATAATCTTTATATTTACATAGGAAATACATATATTTATATAAATATATAAATTATATATGTATATTAAGGTTTATACTCTTAATAGTAAGTTTAGCTTGCTTAGATACTGAACCAAATAGTATTTTCCCCTAGGATAAAAGAAGAGTGACAAATGACATATCTCAAAAACTAAAAAGGCTGTGCAGATAAAAATCCCTCACAATACAGTTGGATTTTCTAAGAGTCAGTGAGATGAAATCACTTAAGACCACTCAGGTAATTCGTGACAGAATTGCAGCTAGGAACTGAGTCTTATACCTCATGTTTTTCCCCTCTAGAAGACTGTGACTTTCAGAAATATTCTAAATCTACCTATGGCCCTTTCAATTTTTGTATTGGAAGAACAATGTATCAGATGACTTTAGAGTGTATTCAGAGGTGTTCCTTGATTCTCTAAGAGGAAATTGTTGTCCTATGCTAAGTCCTTCTAGATAGAAGAGTCAAATGTGGGACATTTATATTTTCAGTAATTGCTCTTAGGAGTGGAACTAGCAGTAGTGAGTCAAAATCAGACACTCTGGGGAATGCTTTAAGAGAAATTCTGTGCTTAGCTGATCCCAGAAGTAGCCTTAGAACAACGATAATGGCTTTGCCCTGTTTTTTTTTAGGAGGCGATGATCTCAATTCTCAGAATTCTCAAGTAAAGAATTTTATTTTGCTTGTTTAAATAGATGCAGGGAGTCATTGTCATTTCTATCAATTAGAGAATTTGTGTAACTAAAATATGGTACACAGATAGGTGATATGCAGATATACTTAGGTTGCTAATTGTCTAAACTATACTGATAATCAAGTCATAGGTTTAGGACCGTTGCTTTTTGTAATGGTTCCTGTTGAAAACAGTCCCTTCTTTGGTCAAACACAGTTTTTTCTAGAGCTAACTGATAAAAGTTGTTTGATTAAAATTGTATAGACTACTAAATCCTAGTAGTAGAGAAGCAAAGACCTCCAAGTGAATTTTTCAAGAAGTTGGGATTGTGCTTAGTGGCTGTCTCTGTTTGAGATAAGTGAATTGGCTTCCCATGAAGCCCTGTGTCATGGTTCTAACACACAACACAGAAATGTTTGCTGTTAAACCACACTATGGCCAATTTTCACCATCAGGGCAGTGTTTTGGTAGGGAGTTCTAAATTTTATTTTAATTATCCAAAAAGTTTACTTACATATGTGTCAGATCAGGATTTTAAAGCTATTGTTTTCTTCCCAAAACATAAAAAAAAATAGTGTATGATTGTTGTTGATTGTAGGAACCAAATCTTAGATCAGAACAATCTACCCCATTGCACTGGTACTTTCTAACTATTGTATATGCAGTCACCAAGAAGATTGTAGATCTCTACTTATAGCAGTTTTCTTAGAGGAACAGTAATTTTTTTTCACTTATATTTAGTCCTTTCTCTTTTAAATTTCTCTTCCTCCAAGATGACAAGGCTGCAGACTATTCCTTCTACCAAGGAAAATAGAAGTAATTTTGATAAGCATGTTTGCTTAGTTGTACTGGTTACTTAAAGTTAAGAGGTTAAAAAGCGAAGGAAGACTGAGAAGGTGAAGACTCATAGAGCTGATACTCAGGGAATGAACTGTCATGTTGATCCTAGAACTGAATTCCCATACTAAGTCCAGAGCTTAGAAGCTTCAGGAAAATGGGATTACTCATTTGAGTGCTAATTTCCCTAACTTTCAGTTAAATGATATCTTGTGATAGAATTATTTGTAACATATCATTCAGTAATGATTTTTGACAATCAAATATACATATCTAAGTATATATGCTCATAGGGGTAGTGGCTGCATAAGGACCAGGTAGTGGCAGTGTGAGTAGTGTTAGGGGTAGTATCCATACAGACAAGGTAAGTTAAAGTTAGAAAGGAGTTAAAGCCCATTGAGTTCAATTGTCTTATTTTAACAATAAAGAAAACGAAAGTGACAGACAGGAAAGGGGGCTTATTTCGGCAAAATAGAGAATTGGTATTTGATTAATAAGATCCAAGTCTCTTTGATCCAAATCTAGTATTTTTAAAAAGATGGTCTACTGTTGTGAGTCTTCCCTATCCTATACGTCTTGGTCAACTCAGCATTCCAGTTATCAAAAATAAAATTAAAATGTCCCAGATTTTCTATCTGCAATCTACTAGGATTTGAGTTCAAAAGTGAAACTTCATAAAGATCTTCGATTCTGACAGCATACTAGCCTGACACCTGGAGGGAAGTCATTTGCCGTATATCCTTAGTGCATATACATAAAAGTTCTGGAGCTAGGTCCAAGAATGCCAGTGTCTTTATCTTGAGGAGAGTATATTCCATATAAATGGCATTTAAAGTGATTTTTCCATGGAAGAACTTGTTTGGAAATGGAAAGTTTCATCTTTCTCTAGTTTTATGACAAATCTTATTACAAATCAAATTATAATTATATAAGCATGTTTGAGTTGTATCTTTCTGAAAACTGGACATTAATGTAGTTTGATAGGAAGAGGAGCTTGAACTCACCATTAGTGAATCAGACTAAAAATTTGATATAAATATGTATTTTGAAGCAATACTTGTTTCTACAAAACTATACTGCTAGACGATCAAATTCTACTTAAGCAGATCAGGTTCTGGTTGGAAATAGAAAGCCGAAATTTTAGACTTCAAATTTCTTCGGTGTCCTGATTTCTAGAAATCTAACCTCATCTATCTCAGGAGCAAAGACTGAAATATGGCTATTGACTGGGAGAGTAAATCCTGGGACAGACGCAAGAAGTCAACTTTCTTGTTTGCTAGCATATGCCTACACTACATACTCTTAAGTTCCTACTGCTTGTCTAGACCTTTGTTAAATAGACTAAATTATATATAAATGCCTAAGATACAGAATATTCCTATACAAAAAGTGCATTTTCTTAGTAAAATCTGTAAATATAGTTTGAAGAAGAAAGTCAATGTATAGGTGCCCAGTCCCAGAAATAAAAAAAGAGCATCAAAGTAGGCCTTTGAGACAGAAGAGATTATTGATCGCTGAGATGAGCTCTAAAGAAAAGTTTTTAATCACAGAGAGTATATATGTTTGCTGTATCGTGTACAAGTTCTAATGACACATTTTAGAGTGGAGTTTAGTGTTTACGTTGGAGAGAAACATCCCTGAAAAAGACAGGAATTGATGAAACGTGATAGAGTGCAAATTTCAGAGGTAACAGTATAAGAAAGGGAAATTTTATATTTTTTCTAATAAAATGGTCTTTGACTTTCAAGACCTAACCAATATCTTCTCTGACTTTTACTTGAAATTATAATTTTCATGTCTTACCAAGTTTAGAACTTATTCTTTATCACTTCAACTGCTGTAGTGGTCTGAAAGAGCAGTTCTGTTGATGATGTGTTCTTTTGTGGTTTTAGTACTGAATATAAAACTTTCCACACATTGCTGGCAACCGTGAACTGTTGATCAATCTACTTATATGAAAATGACTTGACTTCCTATGGGCCATCTTTCCAAACTAATGTCCACAATGTTGCTAGAGAGATCACTGTGAACTTCAAGTATAGTTATATCAAAATTCTTATCAGAATATTTCAAGGATTCTATCTTCCCCTAAAATTCCTTCAAAATCTTTCAAGTTATAGCACCACCTGTCTCAATCAGTTTTCCCTTAAGTAGATTCTCCTACTCTATACCTGTCACAGTCTAATCCTAATGACCAGCTTGGGTAAAATGAGTATTACCCTGTTTTTATACCTTGGGAATTATGATTGTTATTCATTCTCACTCAATCCCCCTCAAGTCCTTTCTTCCCTTACATTGTGTTCACCCTCAAAACTAATAGCTGAAGCTGCTTTATTGTTCAAGTTTCAATTACACTCATCCTCGATCCAGCCTTTCTTTCTCTTTCTACAGAACTATCTTCGGTACATCTTTTACAGCATGGTTTAAAATTTATTATGGTGAATTACTCTATGTTCTCTCCCACGTGACTATAAACCCCTATTAAAATTTTTATTTTTATGCACATGCATGTCTGTGAATAACATGCATGTCTGGTGCATGTAGAAGTCAAAAGAAGACATTAGATCTCCTGGAATGGAAGTAATGTATGATTGTTAGCCTCCATGTTGATACTGGAAATCAGCCTCAGGATCTCTGCAAGACCAAGTGCTCTAAACTGTTGAGCCTTCTCTCCAGTCCAATGAGATGCAAACTTCTTGAGCTTTTCTGTCAAGTAAATTCTTCTCCAAAATTTATGATTCAACTCCGATATCCTCAATAATTATCATATATAATATATACATAAAGAAATATATGCTTGCTAGATTAAAATGCAAATTAAGTCCAGATGAATCTCATTAATGATAATTAAAGAATACAGGCATGATTATGGAAGTCTTTGTTGAAAAGACAGAACTAGACCTCAGTTTTGAAAGATTGCTACAATATAAATAGAATAGTCAACAATTCAGGCAAACTAAGTTTAACTTTACCATTTCTGCATAGACAAACTCAATTTTCCTCCCCAAAACTGTCCCTATAGAGACCAATATGAGAGTATAAACATCTTAGCACAAGTACAATCTTCACTCGGTTGAGATACTGTATATCATAGAATTTCATAGAGCGAGGGTAACATGGTGCACAGATCATTAAGAAGCCTGATTTCTGATTCTAATTTTACAATAAATAACCTTATGACCTAGAAGAAGGCACTAAATTTTTATTGAATACATCAGGTAAAACTATGGTAGAGGTATTACTAGTATCGATTGTACTTACCTCATAGAGATAAAGATTCCTTGTTGCCATGCCCTTTCACTTCGAGCCATGTAACACGTTTTTTACAGTTATTTTAGAGATTTTTCCACTCATTTCTTTAAAAAATTCCAGTAATGAGCTTTATAAGGATAAAATTTGTGAAATTTCTCTGTTTTACATAAAATCCATCCCAGGAGTCATAGGATTGGATTCTACCATAGTCCTCAAAAGTGCATGCTTGTGGTGGGGGGTGGGGAGTTAAACACACAACGTTAGTTCCCTTTTATACTTACTAAGTGTCAAGAACTTTGGGATCTGCAGATTCAGTTTCTTCACTGCCTTTCAGAGTCAAAGTGCAGAAAAGAAGCTAATGAAATGAGGCAAATTTACTTATCTGTGATATGCTTATAAAATTCAATGACAATTAATAAAATAAAAGTATAAGAAACCACGAGAAGCATATTACAAGGACTGCTTTTTTCCTGAAGTCCTGCTGGCAGTGTATAATCTGAGATAGCTTGACTTTTTCTAAAGGATGTGTGTGACCACCTGTGATTTCTAAATTGATTCGTTTATTCTTCTTTTAAGCCTCTACAACTATAACTTTCCAGAGCAGTAAAATAAAGGGTACATACTGGGAAATCTAATAATCCAAATGAGCAGACAGATTTTAGGGAAGCAGCAGGTAATGACCTCAACGTTTCCATTTTTTGCAAAATGCATTGAGACAGGAGCTTTGAACAGCTCACATACAAAACTATTTGAATGCTTAGTAGCTACATAGTGATGGACAAAATATCTTTTTATGGCACAAATGAAGTTATAACAGAGTGAACTATGTAGTACATAAATGTTTAAGTGAGCCCTTACATTTCAAGTGTTAATGCTACAAAGATTAAGACTGAAGAACATGTAATGATAAGTTCGATTACCCTGGAAGATCAAATGGAGAAGGGTTCTCTAACTTGCAAACCAAGACTTTACCAAGATGTGTAAAGACGTGGAGGGAGGACATTCTAGATATGGGGAGCAACAGATTCAGAAAAGGGAAGCACACACTCAGGAATGAATCATGAATTTCACATCTCTTCATGAGACAGGAACCAAAAATATGTCTAGGTTAAAGGAGAGCAATGGTGGCAGCTTAAGTAAGGAAAACTACCCAGAGACACAGGGCTAGAGAGGCCCAGAAAAGGCTAAAGAAGCAGCAGTGATTGAGAATGGTATCAAAGACAGAGCCAGAGAGGGAACACATTCGAACACTTGACACTTTTTTCTTGATAGATTTTTAGATTACTTTTATTTTTTAAATTTCAGAGTGGCACAAATTCTTCAGAACAAGCTAAGTGTTCCTGTTCCAAGGTATTATATTCGTGTTGAACAGCAGCAAAAAGTTCCCCATCTCTCTCAGCATGGAGACTTTACAGTTAATTTTCACTGAAGGGATTGAGGAAAAACTCTTCCTATTTTCTCTTCTGTTTGGAGAAGAGAAGAGCTTTGGTAACCAGGTCATGAGAATCACTAAATTCGTGAGTGAATTTCTGAGTTATATATGTGCCAAATTTAGAGGCACAGAAACCCATAAAAAAAAAGGTACAAATGGGACGTGAGCTTTCTGTTCTGGCTGAATTGAGCTCTGTTGAACTCAGAGGAGTGATGAGAACGTGCTCTGTTAGTAAGTGCAGCCAACTGCACCAGTGAAGCAAAAACAAACAGCCCTGTTTGCTAAGTGCAAAAGCGGAAGTGCAATTCGACTGGGCGTGAGCTGTTCTGAGTTCTTGAAATTGTGTGCTGGTCGCTTCCTTAGCAAAGTATGTGTGCTGGTCGCTTCCTTAGCTGGTAGCTTCCTCTGACAGCCTCTGCATGGGTAACAGGTGACAAAAGAAGATTTACTTCTACTCCCTTCACTATGGCAGATGGAAAACATCACGGGTGAACTACCACATCATAACGTTAGGCCTCACCTTCTAAAGTTTCCAGAGTACTACCAGCTGAGGCCACAGAAATTAACACAGGAACCTATTTACTATTGAATCTGTGAAAATGGTGGATAAGCTAGCAACATTTTAAAGTCACACCTAGTTACAGGGATGCAAAGAACAAATTGAAAATACCTTAAGACTTGGAACAACCCTGCAAAATTTGCTTTGTTACTTCTGTGGTAGTTTAAATAAGAATGGCCAACCCTCCACCCTTCAGTTCCAAAGAGTAGAAGTATTTGGGAAGGATAAAGATGTGAGGCCTTGTTGGATGAAGTGTGTCACTGAGAGTGATCTTTGAGATTCAAAAGCCCAGGCCAGAACCAATCTCATTCTTCCCTCCCCCCACTTTCTGCCTGCTGCCTGTGGACAGGGTATAAATAAGACTCTCAGCTACTTCTACAGCTCCATGCCTGTTTATTTCTCACCATGACGGACGACCATTTCCCAAGTCTCTAAAACTGTAAGGAGATTCTAATTCTCTAGTTAAATCATTTCTTTTTTTTCCTTTTTAAATTTAAAATTGGGAAATTCATTTTGTTTCTCTTTTTAAATAAAATTTTTCATTTATTTTAAATACCAACCACAGTTTCCCCTCCCTCCTGTCTTTCTGTACCCTCCCTCCTCCCCTAGTCTACCCCACCCCATCCACTCCTACATTCAGGAAGGGACAGAACTCCCATGTGAGTCAACAAAGCATGTCATATTACACTGAGTCAGGACCAAGCTCCTTCCCCTGCATCAAAGCTGGGAAAGGAATCCTTGCATGGGGAATAGGTTCCAAAAGGCCAGCTCTTGTGCCAGGGACAGACAGGTCCTGATCCCACTGCTGGGGGTCCCCCAAACAGATCAAGGTACACAACTGCCATACACATGCAGAGGTCCTATGTTGGTCCCAGGCAGGCTCCCTAGTTGTTGGTCCAGAGTTCGTGAGCTCCCATTAAATGATTTCTAATAATTGCCTTAGTAATGGTGTCTCTTCACAACAATAGAACGCTGACAAGAAAACCTGTAAATTCACTAAATCTTTCTGAACATTAGTTTCCCCATCTATATTACTACTACTATTAATACTACTAATAATAATTTATAATAATGATAATAATAAACAATAATTCATGCAAATAAATTATATAAAACCTGTGACAACTTATTTTGCTGATTTTGATGTACATCTTTGATAGTTGAAATATGACTTCCCTTTTGCCTTTGACTTACTCTCCATTCTAAGTTATCCACACATACACAAGATTAACTATTCATTATGACACATCACAGGTTGTAGGCCAAGCAGATTTATATGAGAGACGAGGGAGGAAAGTGAAAGTACTTGGATTCTTTTCTGTCTGAGAAATCATCACTTGGGGGTCTGTTATTTTATTCCATCTCTGTGTATTGCGATGGGACTAAAAATGGTATCAGAACACATTCTTCCACAAATAAAGAGAGCTAAAAATTACATCACTCCATTATAGTAAATATACTCAACACAAAACAGAATTAAAATAAAAATACAACCAGCTACATCATGTCAGAAACAAGCCCAGGGCATGCTTGCTTGATTTCCTTTTTTTATGATGATTACTTTAATGAATACAAAATTAAATCTTAAGTTGTTTTACTGTTGCTAGGGTAATGTTCACTGTGACTATTAGACGATGCATCCATTGCTGATGTTGTTCTAGTATAAAATTCTTTTAAAATTAAGAAAAATATTGTTTGAGATTATAATATAATCACATCGTTTCCCTTTTTACCTTTCCTTCCTCCTACCCCTCCCATACCTACCTTTATTTTCTCTCAAATTCAAGAACTTTTTGTTGTTAGGTGTGTCTGTTTCTTCCTAAATACATAAATATAACCTTCTCAGTCCATATAATGATACTTGTATGCATATATTTTCAGGACTAACAACTTGGAATTGTTTAATCAATTAGTATTGCTCTTCCCCAAAGAATAGTATTTCATTCACTCTTTGAATTTCTTAATTCCCTATAGTCCTTCATCTAGGGTTAAGGCCTCATGAGTTTGTCCCCATCCACATTGACATGTCTATTGGTGGTATATTTTTTCAGTTCTTGTTTAGGTAGTCATGTTGATGAGACTTCATGAGTATACATTCTCTGACATTTCTAAGAGATACAATCTCACAACAAACTTCCTGTTCCTATGGCTCTTACAATCTTTGCACTCCCCTCTTTCTTAGTAATCTTTGAGCCTTATGTGCAGGAATTGTTTTGCAGATGTATCTTTTAGGATTGGGGTTCACTACTCTACATTTTTGTTGGTTGTGGTTTTAATAGTCCCTGCCCATTGCAAAGAAAGTTTTCCTTGACGAGGGATGAGGGATACACTTATTTGTAGGTGGAATGAACATTTAGAATGTAATGAAGGACTTTGCTGGTTTAGTGAAATGTCAGCTATAGATTCTCCTCCAAGATTCATGACTTCATTAGCCAGGGGTTAGCTGACTAGGTTTCCAGTACCAGACATGATTTCCCTCTTGTTGAGTGGACCTTAAGTCTAAGTTAGAGAGCTGTTGGTTACCAGCAGGATTGCACCCATGGGATTGTTGTGTCATGCTGGTTGTTGCTGTGTTTCATAGGCATTATAGCTATCAGTTGCTGTCTTTCTCTGGAAGTTTGCAAGGTGCCTATTGGTACCATGAAAGCTAGTCTTAAAGGAAAAGGATTTCAGGTCAGATACATCTCATGTTTTCTAGGTCCTGTGTTGAAGGTGCATGGTGCCTTCAGCAATAGATACTTACCTTCCACCTCTGCTAAGCAACGACAACAATAGCCTATGTTTTGGGAATCTATTGGACAACCCCAACCAACAATTCAAAAGAGGCTTCTCATGCCTGGCATTGGGGTTTTGCTAAATAGTCGACAGTTCTTTCAGGGAGTATTGTCAGCCTGGATAGAAACATTTCATTTAAAATATATATGTATACCGACTTTCATGTATAATGATATAGAATTCTTCAGAGAAGGAGACCTGAGCACTATACTTCCATGATTACAGTAAGAAAGTAATCATAGTTCACTATCTAAACTCATACAGTATTGAAGTGTTTCATGTAAACTGAGAATGGAACACAAACCCAGGGAGTTAGGCCAAATTCAAGAGGACTGCAGAGTAGCAAGCTGTTATGATAAACTAATGAGGACATCATATTTCCAGGTGTTCCAAATCAGCTAGATCATTTTCTATGCTGGAGAACCAAGATAAGTAATATATTAATTGCCACAATGTCTTTGCCATGGTAAAAGCAATATAATAAATATGTCAAGGCACATTTCCATTGTTTCTTAATGGATTTACTGTGTAATGTTGGGCCAGTAGTGCATATTCATTGAGCCTCCACTTACATATATGTGAGCTGTCCCTAGTTGGAATATTGTATATATCATTATAAAAGTGAGTCCTAAGTATCCACTGAAGTATTACTTAACCACTGTGCTTTTTAATTTTTATTTGGACAGGAGCAATATTTCCAAAGCTCACCTTGATGAACATACTGAGATATTCAAGATGGGCAGCAATAGTACCAGCAGTGTTGAGAGTAAATGTGGTGTCACAAATATGACATTTCAGTACTCTCTCTATGCAACCACCTATACCTTCATATTCATCCCTGGACTCCTGGCTAACAGTGCAGCCCTGTGGGTCCTGTGGCGCTTCATCAGCAAGAAGAATAAGGCCATCATTTTCATGATCAACCTCTCCGTGGCAGATCTTGCTCATATCCTGTCCTTACCTCTCCGGATTTACTATTATATCAACCTTAAGTGGCCATTCCCGAAGGCACTTTGCCTGCTCTGCTTCTATCTGAAATATCTCAACATGTATGCCAGCATTTGCTTCCTGACATGCATCAGCCTTCAGAGATGCTTCTTTCTCCTCAAGCCATTTAGAGCCAGAAACTGGAAGCGTAGGTACGACGTGGCCATCAGTGTTGCCATCTGGGTCGTCGTGGGGTCTGCCTGTTTGCTATTTCCCATCCTGAGAAGTGCTGACTTAGGTAATAACACAGAATCCTGTTTTGCTGATCTTGGGTACAAACAGATGAACCCAGTGGTTATGGTCACTATGATTACAATTGCAGAGCTGACTGGATTTGTGATTCCAGTGATTACCATCGCATGTTGTACCTGGAAAACAACTATATCCTTGAAACAGCCACCGATTGCTTTCCAAGGAATTAATGAGAGGAAAAAGGCACTGCGGATGGTTTTCATGTGTGCTACAGTCTTTGTCATCTGCTTCACTCCTTATCACATTAACTTCACATTTTACACCATGGTAAAGGAAAGTATCATTACCAGTTGTCCCATTGTCAAAAGTACACTGTATTTTCATCCTTTCTGCCTGTGCCTTGCAAGTCTCTGCTGCCTTTTGGACCCAATTCTTTATTATTTCATGGCTTCAGAATTTCGTGACCAACTATCTCGCCATGGCAGCTCCGTTACCCGTTCTCGTCTCATGAGCAGGGAGAGTGGTTCATCAATGGTTAGCTAAAATGAAATAATTCTTCAGTTATTATTCTCTTTACTTATGCTGTTTGGCCTGTTCCAAAGGTAGAAATTGCCAGACAAGCAATTTCTTTAATTGAACATTGGAAATAGCAAAAATAACTTTTACTGTGTGATGATTGTGGTCACAGGGTTGTGCCACACACATGATCAAGGCACAATGTTAAAAAACTTGGGAGAAGAAAGGAAAGTGGGATCCATCTGCTTCTAATTTAAAATTCATGGCATTTTTTAAATTACAAGTCCCAGATCAAGATTTTACAAATGTTCCCAACCAAATATAAGTTGAATGTATTTAAAATTGTCTTTTGTAAATAGAAAAGTCCCGAAATGCATGATGTATATTAATCTTTACAGAAACGTAAATGTCTTCCATGGAATAATTTTATTTCTGAGTGGAATAAAAATTTCAAGTCTTTCTAAGACATAAAACACAGGTGAAGTGACACAAAAAGTTAAAGCAGTCAATCTGCACTAGAATCTTGCTACTGAATGAAGGGCATGTAAATTCACTCTTTGAGCATTTATAGATGTCTATCATTTTCTGAACTGGTAATTTCCTATATATTTTTAAATATAACAAGTCTTCTTACCTTTCTAATAGAAGTGACAAAAACAGAAAAGCAAATACAAAGGCATAAATGTAATATCATAGAGGTTAATTAACTTGTCTCAGGATTAACAGTTAGGTATACATGACATATGCTTATATTATTTATTCCCTCTGCTTATGCTTTTATATGTATTATTTCAATGCTAAGTTTGAGCTGAATGCTGAAGACACAAACTGAAGATAAGGACAGGAGATAAAGATCATTTTAACACAATTTTCTTAGTCTCTATGGAAAATCCACAGGTTGTGGATTAGCATGATTCTGACAATAGAGTCTTCTTCGATAAATATTTTGTTCTAATACTGTAAGGATCTGCATAGTCGCGATTAGAAGTCCAGTAGTTCAAAGTCAATCTTACTGCTCAATGTAAGTCATGCAAATACCATAAATAGAAGGCTAGAAAAACTGAGTTACATTTTAAGAAATGTAGGTTTCTGTTTTAAAATTCTCTCATTTTTAAATTCATAAATATTACTACATGTCACCAAGCAAAATATCAAGATTTTTCAGTTTTCAAAATTCACAGAATTACATTAGAAAGAGCAAAGTATCATCACATTGTGAATAAATATGACAGGAATATGTGAGCTTGTTTTATTTTTTTTCTGAATGCTGTAGATATTAGTTTAAGTATTCTTGTAGAGGATTTAAATACACGGGTCTCCTCAGCTTCTCAGGTTGACAATTCACTGGTATTTTAGGTCCAAAATTTACACAGACATTTGGTCTGCATGCAAGAGAAGGAAGTGACAGTCTTTATAACATACCTTTGAGTAGACTACCTAAGGAAGACGAAGAGACCACCAAAAGGAGGAATAAAAAGTAGAGTTCTTGGGCATGAGATACTTCTGTAATTATAAAGTAATAAAGAGTTTTTTACTTGGAAGTGTGTGTGTTTTATTAACCAGAATCTGCAGGTACTGCTTGCAGAGGGTTCTCAATGTGTTTGGGATTAATGGTAGCATTATCACAATCACTCTACCCACTGTTTCACTCTGAAGAGATGACTTTTCAAGAAATTCAATCACATATTCTACTATATAGTCTTTGTGGAGAATAAGAAAAATCAGCTCTCATAGTTTGCATTTTATATGTCTCCCTGCCAGTGTTGGGAGAAAAGTAGTGCATTCTACACGGTTTGTTGAATAGAATGTGAATTTAACTTTCATTTTGGCCTTCATTTAAAAGGAATATTTGGGCTTTTTTTTTCAGTTGTGAATTATGTGGTAATAGAGGATAATGACAATGTCTAAGCAAGCAAGGATTGTTTTCGAATGTCAAAGGCTGGAAAACCTCACATAATGTCAAGGAAGAAGGTGATGGTGATTGAAATAATAAGAATATTTTACAAGAGGAGCCTGAAACCCAAGACAAGGTCCTCACAGTTAGTGATTCAATCTAACTTTCCATGTTAAAATAAAAAGCAATTAGCAAGGTTAATTTAAGGTATTAGAGTGGGTAGTAACTATGATAGTTATGATTATGTTTATTACAAACATGTGAGGTAAGAAGAAGGGGACAGCAAGTCATACAGTCTGGAACTGGCTCTTTAAAAAAATCAATTCTAGTTGTAACTGCTTTACAGTATCCCCAAATATCTTTAAGATAACTGCTAAACTCCACTTACAAACCACATCGACTCCTATAACACTGACTACTTCCGGTAGTTTTGAAAAAAGATGTAAAGAATATTTTAGCTCATAACTATATATATATGTGTATATATATATATACATATATATATAATGTGGTTTCTACATCATTAGATATGCTCTCTACTTTTTTAGGAGAAAGAGATTTTATTTATTTGGAGCATTGTTTGCTATTTTATTTATAGAATAGTAAATGCTAGAAAAGCACACAGGTATAATAATATTTTTCATTTCACTATGTGAGAATAACAACGTTTTTGTCAATGTTCTCCTATACCAATTTTGGAAAAAGTAACACAGAGTATTATAGTTTGAATAGAAAATAAGAAAGAAGTAATTGATAGTTTATAAAAGTAAAGGTTTAAAATAAGAAACCCTCAAATGCCAGGATCAGATCTGGAGTTTTAAGTGGTCAAGAGACACAAGGCTCATAATTAAAATTTTGAAAGTATAAATAATGTTGAGAACATAAGAATATAAACACAATTCTGGATATATATATATATATATATATATATATATAATCTTTTACTCATTCATTATGATGTTTAGTTTCTATAGGCAATTTCACAAACATATATTTGAGTAATCAGAGAGATACAAAAGAAATAACTATTGTCTATTATTCTGTATAGATATATGAGGGGCTTAATATGGATTTTCAAACTGATTTTCTTTTTACAATACCATCATGTATGTATCACAACTACTTCCAGTTTACAGAGTAGAAAAAAACAAAAAAGACAAACATCCTAAACAATAGCATATGCTCCTAATCACAACGAAATTCACTTCTTTGTATGTTACCTGGAAAAAAAAAAAACAATGATAACTCAAAGAAAGAGTATATAGTTAACGAATTACTGGCCCAAGATTTTTAATTCTGGAATTTGAAGCTTAGAGATGAAGTCTTTAATCATTATACTCTTAGACAGCATGTTATTATAACTGATAATTTATTTTTATATTTCATTTTACATTCCCTCCACAGTTCTTCCCCCAACCCTTCTCCTGACCCCCCAGCCCACCACACCCACTCCTCCCAACAGGTAAGGGCTCCCATGAGAACTCTCTCAGCTCATTTGTTTTTTTAATTCATTAATTTATTTATTTATTAAAGATTTCTGCCTCCTCCCCGCCACCGCCTCCCATTTCCCTCCCCCTCCCCCAATCAAGTCCCCCTCCCTCGTCAGCCCAAAGAGCAATCAGGGTTCCCTGCCCTGTGGGAAGTCCAAGGACCACCCACCTCCATCCAGGTCTAGTAAGGTGAGCATCCAAACTGCCTAGGCTCCCACAAAGCCATATGTGCAGTAGGATCAAAAACCATTGCCATTGTTCTTGGGTTCTCAGTAGTCCTCATTGTCTGCTATGTTTAGCCAGTCCAGTTTTATCCCAGGCTTTTTCAGACCCAGGCCAGCTGGCCTTGGTGAGTTCCCGATAGAACATCCCCATTGTCTCAGTGTGCGGGTGCACCCCTCGCGGTCCTGAGTTCCTTGCTCGTGCTCTCTCTCCTGCTCCTGATTTGGACCTTGGGATTTCAGTCTGGTGCTCCAGTGTGGGTCTCTGTCTCTGTCTCTTTTCATCGCCTGATGAAGGTTAATATCCAGGAGGATGCCTGTATGTTTTTCTTTGGGTTCACCTTCTTATTTAGCTTCTCTAGGATCACAAATTATAGGCTCAATGTCTTTTATTTATGGCTAGAAACCAAATATGAGTAAGTACATCCCATGTTCCTCTTTTTGGGTCTGGCTTACCTCACTCAGGATAGTGTTTTCTGTTTCCATCCATTTGCATGCAAAATTCAAGAAGTCATTGTTTTTTACTGCTGAGTAGTACTCTAATATGTATATATTCCATACTTTCTTCATCCATTCTTCCGTTGAAGGGCATCTAGGTTGTTTCCAGGTTCTGGCTATTACAAATAATGTTGCTATGAACATCGTAGAGCATATACTTTTGTTGTATGATAGGGCATCTCTTGGGTATATTCCCAAGAGTGGTATTGCTGGGTCCAGGGGTAGGTTGATCCCGAATTTCCTGAGAACCGAAACACTGATTTCCAAAGTGGTTGCACAAGATTGCATTCCCACCAGCAATGGATGAGTGTACCCCTTAGTCCACAACCTCTCCAGCAAAGGCTATCATTGGTGTTTCTGATTTTAGCCATTCTGACAGGTGTAAGATGGTATCTTAAAGTTGTCTTGATTTGCATTTCCCAGATCTCTAAGGAAGTTGAGCATGACCTTTCGTGATTTTTGGCCATTTGAACTTCTTCTGTTGAGAATTCTCTGTTCAGCTCAGTGCCCCATTTTATAATTGGGTTGATTAGCATTTTACAGTCTAGTTTCTTGAGTTCTTTATATATTTCGGAGATCAGAACTTTGTCAGTTGTGGGGTTGGTGAGGTCTAATTTGTTTTTTGAAGGCAAATTCACACTATGTAGCTCTGGCTGGTTTAGAACTTGCAGTATCTCCCTGTGTAGACCAGGCTGGTTTTGAAAACTCACAGAGATCTACCTGTTTATGACTGCTAGGATTAAAGATGTGTGCCACCATACCTGGTGAATGTTCATATTTTAAAGTAATTTTTATTTTATTCAAAAAAGACATACAGTTAGAATATTATGATACTTGGTGTTGCAGGTTCTTTACAAAATCATATAATTTCTTTCTTTCTTTTTGGTTTTCGAAATAGGGTTTTTCTGTTTAACACCCCTGGTTGTACTTTCTTTGTAGGCCAAGCTTGCCTTGAACTCACAGAGATCTGTCTGCTTCTGCCTCCTGAGTGCTGGGATTAAAGGTGTGTGCCACCATGCCCAGCACATTAAATTTCACTTAATACAATGAGGGTTGGACAGAGGACATATCTTTGTTTTCCAATACCCACATCTCACAGCTCACAACTGCTTGTAACTTTACTTCCAAGGGATTTTATGCACTTTTAAGATCTCTTCAGACATCTACACACATATAGCATGCACACACCCACACGAATAAAATTGAAAATAAATCTTAAAAATTTAAAAGAAAATATATGAAATAGTAATTTGCCACTTTAAACTTAAAAATCATTTAGTTAAAAAGTTTAAATGTCATTTTACCATGCTTCTTCTAAATACTTACCATAATCATTTATGTTGTGATAAATTCTAGATCTATGATGATATTCATGACCTCAGTTTTAAGAAGTATACAAATCTGTGTAGAAAAATCTTTTTTTTCCCCACATTTCAGTACTCAATTTATTTGAAAAGATGTTTTTCTACACTGGTTGCATAGGATTAGATTGTTATTTGCATTATAATTTTCCTTTTATTAAAATTGCTCTTCGAGCAGATGAGGGAGGGTGACTTGATTGGGGGAGGGGGAGGGAAATGGGAGGCGGTGGCGGGGAGGAGGCAGAAATCCTTAATAAATAAATAAATTAAAAAATAGTTTTTTAATATATTCTGATTAAGTCCTGCCTTTCTCTACTTATCGCAGTTCCTCCCCCACCTCCTCTCCTATCTTGATCCACTCCGTTTCTGTCTTTCATTAGAAAATAAACAGGCTTCTCAGGGATAATAATAAAATAAAGTAAGGTAAAACAAAAACTAACACATTGGGATAGGACAAAATAAATGAGTAGAAGGAAAATAGCCAAAGAAAAGGCACAAAAAGCAGCTACTGTAGTAGAGCCCCACTTGGGAGCACACTCAGGAATCCCAAAATGTCACTAAACTTGAAACCATAACCTGTATGTAAATCGGGCAGTGGTGGTCCATGCCTTTAATCCTAGCACTCGGGAGGCAGAGGCAGGCAGATCTCTGTGAGTTTGAGGCCCGCCTGATCTACAAGAGCTAGTTCCAGGACAGGCTCCAAAGCTACAGAGAAACCCGGTCTGGAAAAACAAAACAAAACAAACAGACAAACAAAAACAAAAAAAAAATCATGTGTGTAAAGGGCCTGCAGGGCAAGAAAGGACTCAAAACTATAAATTCAATTAAATTAAACAAAAACAAAAATAAAATAATATTAGAAATAAAAGGAGAAATCTCTGGCATGACATTATGGGACAAGGAATTTGCAAAGATATGGTTGAGTTAATTTTCTGCTGGCCATCTACTGTTGGGCATACAGCCTACCCTTAAGTGTGGATTGTATCCCCAGTAAGATTCCCTTGAAGGAAACTAAAGTTTTGTTTGCAAGTGGTTATCAATGGGAGATAGCTTCTGTGTTAGAGATGGAGACATGTGTCCACTTCTCCTTTCTGCCCTAGAACCCTATCTGATGAAGACCCATGCTGGCCCAGTGCATGCTGCCGTGGTCTCTGTGAGTTCATTTGTGCATGGTCATGTTGACTTAGAGGGCCATGTTTTCATGGTGATCTCCCTCCCTCTGGATCTTACACTATTTCTGCCTCCTTCTCTGCAGGATTCCCTTAGCACTGAGGGGAGATAATTGACAAAGATCCCCTACTTAGGACCTAATGCTCCAAGGTCTCATTCTGTCTCTCTGCCTAATGTCTGCTTATGGGTCTCCATATTTGTTCTCATCTGCTGCAGGAGGAAGCTTCTCCAAGGATGACTGAGGAAGGCACTGATCTATGAGTACAAGACAGTGTCATTGGAAGCCATTCTATTGTGATGTAATTATTATTGTTTAGAAAAGTAGTATTTGGTTTTAGCTTATGTCTCTAAGCTATCTAGTTTCAGGTTCTTGGTCACCCAAACAGTGTCAGGTATGGGTTCCATCTCATGGAGCGGGCCTTAAGACAAACCAGATTCTGGTTGGTTCCTCTCACAAGCTTTGTGCTACCATTGCCCTAGCTCATCTTGCAGGCAGATCACCACTGCAGATCAAAGGGTTTGCAGCTGGGTTAAAGTTTTCACTTCTCCTTTTGTAGCAGGCAGAGGATCTTCCTGTACCAAAGCATGTAGGGGTGAAGGCCTTATATAGGTGCCAGCTCGACTTCTGCATGCCCAAACATTTGTACAGGTGTTGTCTTCAGCAGCTGGGCCTTGTCGTCCATTTCTGAAGAACAGCCCGCAGTCTTGGCAATAGTCTCTAATGTTTGGGGGTTTCCATGGGAGCCCTTTGGCCAATAACTCAATTAAATGTAACCCAATTCCAGCACTGGTAGTTTTGTCTGATGACAAGAGATAGCCAGTTGGAGATCTCTCTTCCCTGCTATTTTGTGATTCCATTTACATCACCATTATTTATTTTAGAGAGTTTCTATCCCATCAGGTTTTCATATTACCCTTCAAATGGCCCTTAATTTTAGCTGTCTCTCCCCACTTGATCATCCTGTTCCAGTTTTCCCCTCTCTATTCATCCAGAACTATCTATTCTACTTCTTCTTCCTAGGGAAATCTGTTTGTCAACTCTGTCCCTTACTCTATACTTAATCTCTATTTTTCTACGGAATGTAACCTGGTTATCATTGACTTAAGAGCTATAATCAGATACATACCATATCTGCCTTTTTGACTTTGAGTTATATTCATTTACATGCAATTTTTTTTTGATTTTTCGAGACAGGGTTTCTCTGTAGCTTTTTGGCTCCTGTCCTGGAACTAGCTCTTGTAGACCAGGTTGGCCTCAAACTCACAGAGATCTGCCTGCCTCTTCCTCCTGAGTGCTGGGATTAAAGGTGTGCTCCACTACTGCCCGGCAATTTACATGCAACTTTTGTGATTTCATTATTTAAATGGCTGAAAAATATTCTTTTATGTAAATGTACCATATTTTCTATCCTCATTCATCTCTTGAGGGACATCTAAGTTGATTCTAATTTCTGGGTATAATGAATAGAGTAGCAATGAACATGGTAGAGTAAGTGTTCTTATGGTAGGATGAAATATCCTTTGCATATATGGATATAGTTGAATCCTGAGATAGGTCAATTCCCATCTTCCTGAGGAACCACCACACTGATTTCTATAGTGGCTATACAAGTTTCTACTTCCACAAGCAATGAATGAGTGTTCCTCTATTTCATATCCCTGCCAGAATGAGCCATCATTTGTTTCATTGATATTAGCCATTCTAATGGGTATAAAATGAAATCTCAAAGCAATTTTGATTTGCATTTCCTTGATGACTGGGGATGTTGAACATTTCTTTAAGTGTTTTTCACCCATTTGTGTTTCCTCTTTTGAGAATTCCTTGTTTTGATCTATATTCAGTTTTTAATTGGGTCATTTAATAGGGTTAATTTGTTTGCTTGATATTTAGTTTCTTAGTTCTTTTTTTGTTTTAATCTTTTTTTTATTGAGAAAAGGAGAAAAAGAAACAAGTTTTCACCCCCTCCCAGCCTCCCATTTCCCTCCCCCTCCTCCCACCCTTCTCCCCCTCCCCCTACTCCTCTCCCCCTCCCTCTCCAGTCCAAAGAGCAGTCAGGGTTCCCTGCCCTGTGGTAAGTCCTAGGTCCTCCCCTTTCCGTCCATATCTAGGAAGGTGAGCATCCAAACTGGCTAGGCTCCCACAAAGCCAGCACATTACATAGGATCAAAACCCCGTGCCATTGTCCTTGGCTTCTCATCAGCCTTCATTGTTCGCCATGTTCAGAGAGTCCAGTTTTATCCCATGGTTTTTCAGTCACAGTCCAGCTGGCCTTGATGAGCTCCCAATAGATCAGCTCCACTCTCTCAGTGGGTGGGTGCACCCCTCGTGGTCCCGACTTCTTTGCTCATGTTCTCCCTCCTTCTGCTCCTCATTGGGACCTTGGGAGCTCAGTCCAGTGCTCCAGTGTGGGTCTCTGTCTCTATCTCCATCCATTACCAGATGAAGGTTCTATGATGATATGCAAGATATTTGTCAGTATTGCTATAGGATAGGGTCATTTCAGGTTCCCTATCCTCAGCTGCCCAAGGAACTAACTGGGGACCTCGGCTTGGGCACCTGGGAGCCACTCTAGGTTCAAGTCTCTTGCCAACCCTAAGGTGGCTCCCTTAACTAAGAATTGTGCTTCCGTGCTCCCCTATCCAACCTTACTTTATCCCAATCCTCTTTTTCCCCAAGTTCCCCCCATCCTCCCCTTCTCCCTTTTCTCTCCCCATCACCCCTTACCCCCATCACACTCCACCCCCAAGATCCCAATTTTCTCCCCGGCAATTTTGTCTATTTCCCATAGCCAAGAGGATAACTGTATGTTTTTCCTTTGGTTCACCTTCCTACTTAGCTTCTTTAGGATCACCAATTGTAGACTCCGTGACCCTTATTTATGGCTAGAAACCAATTATGAGTGAGTACATCCCATATTCATCCTTTTGGGTCTGGGTTACCTCACTCAGGATAGTGTTTTCTATTTCCATCCATTTGCATGCAAAATTTGAGAAGTCATTGTTTTTTACCGCAGCGTAGTACTCTAATGTGTAGATATTCCACACTTTCTTCATCCATTCTTCCATTGAAGGGCATCTAGGTTGTTTGCAGGTTCTGGTTATTACAAACAATACTGCTATGAACATAGTTGAACAAATGCTCTTGTCATATGATAGGGCATCTCTTGGGTATATTCCCAGGAGTGGTATTGCTGGGTCTAGGGGTAGGTTGATCCCGAATTTCCTGAGAAACCGAAACACTGTTTTCCAAAGTGGTTGCACAAGATTGCATTCCCACCAGCAATGGATGAGGGTAGCCCTTCCTCCACAGCCTCTCCAGCAAAGGCTATGGAAGCAGAGAGGGAAATCAGAGAAGCTTCACCTTTCACGATAGCCACAAACAGCATAAAATATCTTGGGGTAACTCTAACCAAGGAAGTGAAAGATCTATTTGACAAGAACTTTAAGGCATTGAAGAAAGAAACTGAGGAGTATACCAGAAAATGGAAGGACCTCCCTTGCACTTGGATTGGGAGGATCAACACAGTAAAAATGGCAATTCTACCAAAGGCAATTTATAGATTCAATGCAATCCCCATCAAGGTCCCATCAAAATTCTTCACAGATCTTGAGAGGACAATAATCAACTTTATATGGAAAAACAAAAAACCCAGGATAGCCAAAACTATCCTATACAATAAAGGATTGTATGGAGGCATTACCATCCCTGACTTCAAACTCTATTACAGAGCTACAGTGATGAAAACAGTGTGGTACTGGCATAAAAACAGAGAAGTCGACCAATGGAATCGTATAGAAGACCCGAATTTTAACCCACAAACCTATGAACACCTCATTTTTGATAAAGGAGCCAAAGGTATACAATGGAGGAAAGAAAGCATCTTCAACAAATGGTGCTGGCATAACTGGATGTCAACCTGTAGAAGAATGAAAATAGACCCATATCTATCACCATGCACAAAACTCAAGTCCAAATGGATTAAAGACCTCACTATCAGTCAGAACACATTGAACCTGATAGAAGAGAAAGTGGGAAGTACCCTACAACAGATGGGCACAGGAGATCGCTTCCTATGTGTAATCCCAACAGCACAGACATTAAGGACAACATTGAATAAATGGGACCTACTAAAACTGAGAAGCTTCTGTAAAGCAAAGGACACTGTCACCAAGACAAAAAGGCAACCTACTGACTGGGAGAAGATCTTCACCAACCCCGCAACAGACAAAGGTCTGATCTCCAAAATATATAGAGAACTCAGGAAATCAGACTTTAAAATCTAATTAACCCAATTAAAAAATGGGGCACTGAACTGAACAGAGAATTCTCAGCAGAGGAAGTTCAGATGGCCAAAAGACACTTAAGGTCATACTCAACTTCCTTAGCGATCAGGGAAATGCAAATCAAAACAACTTTGAGATATCATCTTACACCTGTCAGAATGGCTAAAATAAAAAACTCCAATGATAGTTCTTTTAGTTCTTTATTGAGTATTAGCCCTCTACTGGATGTGCAGATGACAAAAATATTTCCCCATTTTGTAAGCTGCTATAGGGGCATTTGATTTGTAGTTTAATAAATAAAGCTTGCCTGAGGATCAATGAGTACCTACTGCATTCCTGGAGCTTGGGTGGTGAGCATTGCTCACATAGCTGGAGTTAAACATAACTCTTTCATGTTGGAAGAGGCTGAGCCAAAAGACAAAGCCACAGTGTTATTCCTAGCCACCCTACTTCGCATTTTATTTTATATTTTTTCTTTTTATTAAAACGTTCCACCTCCTCCCATTTCCCTCGCCCTCTCCCCCTCCCCCTCCCTCTCTAGTCCAAAGTGCAGTCAGGATTCCCTGCCCTGTTGGAAGTCCAAGGTCCTTCCCCCTCCATCCAGGTCTAGGAAGATGAGCATCCAAACAGACTAGGCTCCCACAAAGCCAGAACATGCAGTAGAATCAAAACCCAGTGCCATTGTCCTTTGCTTTTCAGTCAGCCCTTATTGTCAGCCACATTCAGAGAGTCCAGCTTGATCACATGCTCCATTAGTCCCAGTCCAGCTGGCCTTGGTGAGATCCCATTAGATCAGCCCCACTGTCTCAGTGGGTAAGTGCACCCCTCACAGTCCTGACTTCCTTGCTCATGTTCTCCCTGCTTCTGCTCCTCATTTGGACCTTGGGAGCTCAGTCCAGTGCTCCAATGTGGGTCTCTGTCTCTATCTCCATCCATCACCAGATGAAGGTTCTATGGTGATATGCAAGATATTCATCATTGTGGCTATAGGATAGGGCCAGTTCAGGTGCCCTCTCCTCACCTGCCCAAGGAACAAGCTGGGGACATCTCCTTGGATACCTGGGAACCCCTCTAGAGTCAAGTCTCTTGCCAACCCTAAAATGGCTCCCTTAATTAAGATATCTACTTCCCTTATCCACCCTTCCTACATCCCAACCATCCCATTCACCCAAGCTTTCCCCATCCTCCCCTTCTCCCTTCTCTCTTCCACTCTCCCCTTACTCTCACCCCACTCCCACCCCCAAGTTCCCACCTTTTGTCTGGCAATCTTATCTACTTCCAATATCCAGGAGGATAACTATATGTTTTTCTTTGGGTTCACCTTCTTCTTTAGCTTCTCTAGGATCCTGAATTATAGGCTCAATGTCCTTTATTTATGGCTAGAATCCACTAATGTGTGAGTACATACCATATTCATCTTTTTGGGTCTGGGTTACCTTACTCAGGATAGTGTTTTCTATTTCCATCCTTCCAGCAATACCACTCTTGGGAATATACCCAAGAGATGCCCTATCATACTACGAAAGCATTTGTTCAACTATTTTAATAGCAACATTATTTGTAATAGCCAGAACTTGGAAACAACACAAATACCCCTCGACTAAAGAATGGATAAAGAAAGTCTTGAATATATACTCATTAGAGTACTACTCAGCGGAAAAAAAAACAAAAAACAAAAAACAATGACATCTTGAATTTTCCCACTTCACATTTTAAAAGAGCACTCCTGGACAGAAAAGAATTACAGATACACAGTAAAGACAGATTCAGACAACAAAGACCTCTAAATGAGCCACAAAAAGTTTGATAAATATTCATGACTTTAAGATAGAGAGGATAAAAGATAAGCAGAGTCACAGATAAAAAATAATTTAAGGATATTAAACTGAGGTTCTTAAAGGAAAAATAGAACAAGAAAGTCGTACAAGAAAGTCATAATGGGACAGAAAAAGATGGAAAAGACAAAAAGGGTCTGGATTATGTTTGTTTTTTAAGACAGGGTTTCTCTGTGTAGCTTTGGAGTCTGTCCTGTCCTGGAACTTGCTCTTGTAGATCAGGCTGGCTTTGAACTCACATTGATCTGCCTGCCTCTGCCTCCTGAGTACTGGAATTAAAAGGCATGTGCCACCACAGCCTGGCAATATTTTAAAGGTATCTTGACTTCAAAATTTGAGTTTAAGGATATGTTGCTTTAGAAAAGAAGTTCTGCTTTTATTTTCACAGAAGATGAGAACCTGTGGATTCCTTCCATTACAATGTGGTTTAATGGACCACCCTCCCCCCCCCTGAAATATTTCCATGAACACTTAAAATACTTCATCCAACAAACAACAGGAAGCAGTTTAGAGAAAACTCCTAAATTCCCCAAATGATTGTATATAGGGGTTAATTATAAGGGGCTAATGATCACACTCAATCTCTTTTTATAAAAAAGGGGGATATGAGATAGAAATGAATATGTTACATTGGTATAGACTTTGGTTTATTGATTCAAATTTAAGGTCAATTTTGTTATGCTTATTTTTTACTCTTGTTTAAGGTCCTATATTTATACAGTTTATATTTATTTAGAAATGTAATATATAATTATAAATTTATAATTAAAAATTATACATTACATGTATGTAAGGTATAATTACTATATAAATATAATTAACAGATAGTCATTTATAATAGCCAAAATTGTAGTTATGTTAGTTAGATTTTCTAGATATACAGAGATATATTTCAGTTAGATGGACAATCTTCAGCACTTAAGAGACCTACAGACGATAGCATTTAAAAGGTTTTAAAAACTTAGAGTTTTCTCAACAGTGAGACATGTCTGCTTCTGGCAGCACCAATTACTTCAGTGAGGTTGATGGGCACTGAAGGAACTGGTTATGGAATTTGCCTTCAGTGTGATAAGCAAGTGATTTGGACAAGAAACTGCCCTTGCCTGGACTGTTTGACGGTATCCTGGACATACAGGACCCGTAGAGAAATGACTACTGAACTTGCCAAAAGGTGAGATATTCCTTCAGCGTTCCTGTTTCATGAAAGAGAATGTCTGACATTCTTCAGGACTCAAAAGAAAGTGACTAACAAACTACCAATATAGGTAAAACAGTCTCAAATTTCCTGATTCACAGAGAAGTCTGACAGATACTATGAGCCTGTAGGCTAAAGATGGATGCCTCAGTGTTACAGAAGAACTTTGGGTGAATTTTTAGGCAGCAAGATGTCTCTGTCAATTCTAGACTTTTGGAAGTTGCTTACAATGCATTTCCTGTTTACTTAGGTAATATTATATCCTTCTGGGGTCTTTGATGGAGTTGAAGGCAGATAGTTATAGTTTTCCTTAGTTATAATAAAAGATAAATTGGATACAAAACTTTAGACTCACAAAGATAAAATATATGATAAAATATATATATATTTTTAATTTTGCCAGATACAAATAGATTGAGTATTGTAACTGTAATTCTTGCTTGATACCTGCTTGTTATATGTAATTTTACTATGTTAAAGTTAAAAACCTACCTTTTTATTTAGACAGTGATGGAGGAAGGTCATTGGTTAATTAAATAAAGAAACTGCTTCCCCTGATAGGTTAGAACATAGGTGGGTGGAGTAAACAGAACAGAATGCTGGGAGGAAGAGGAAGTGAGCTCAGAGACGCCATGCTCCCCTCTCCCGGGCAGACGCGATAGCTCTGCTCTCTGAGGCACACGCGATGAAGCTCCGACCCAGGATGGACGTAGGTTAAGATCTTCCCTGGTAAGCCACCTTGTGGGCTACACAGATTATTAGAAATGGGCTAGTCCAGGTGCGAGAGTTAGCCGAGAAGAGGCTAGATATAATGGGCCAAGCAGTATTTAAGTGAATACAATTTGTGTGTTGTTGTTTCGGGGCATAAGCTAGCCAGGTGGCCAGGGTGCTGGGGACACAACCCCGCAGCTATTACAACAAGACAGAAAATGGAAGATGATTTGGGATTCCCCTCTGTATGCTCTGAGTATGTTTTATTACCATTGGTTAATAATGAAGCTCTTTTGCCCTATGTAAGGGCAGAATATAGCTAGGTGGGAAAACTAAACTTTATTTAGGGAAAAAGAAGGTGTAGTCAGGTAGATGCCATATAGCCACCCAAGAAGCAAGATGTGAGGTAACAAACCACAAGTGTCGTGGTAAAATATAAAATAACAGAAATGAGTTCATTTAAGATGTAAAAGCTAGCTAGGGTTATGCCTGAACTGTTGGCCAAACAGTGTTATAATTATTATAGTTTTGTGTGATTATTCCGGTCTGGGTGGCTGGGAAACAAAAGCACACACTCCATTTACAACCTATATGGGAGATTTTGCAAGAAATCACAGATTCAAGGTGAAGCTTGGCTATGCAGTGATTTTGAGGCTATCCTAGGAGAGAAAATTTGAGACCCTTCCTAAAAAATAAAGGTAAAAACATTGTTGCATATTATCTTTGTGGTAAGTAGTTTGAGAATATGTGCATGACCCTGGGTACAACTCATTCCCTGCCTCTGAGAAATAAAGAAACTAGACTCATAATTATACATCCAATGCAAAAGATATGAAAAATTCTTTTATTCTCACTTTTTATTATTTTTTGAGAATTTTGTAAAATTTATTTTAATCACATTCTCTTCTCCTCCCACTCTTCTCAGATGCATCCTCCATTTCTTGCCTACTCAATTTGTGTCCTCTTTCTTTTCTTTAACCCATCAAATACAGTTTGTGATGATCATATCCTTTTTGGTTTGTGGCTTTCACTACAGTGTGGTCAATCCACTAAGGGCTACACCCTTAAAGAAAACTGACTATCCCTCTCGCAGAAGCTAACAATTGTCAATAGTACCACAGATAACCCTGACATTTCATAACAAACTCTAGTATCCATGCTAAAATTGTGCTTCCCTTGAATTTGTGTGGGTCTTGTTTATACTGTCACAACTGCTATCCATTCATATGTACAACTGCCCTGCTGTATGTAAAAAACATGGTTTCCTTATAGTCATATGCTGATGAAAATCTTATTGGTATAGATAGTATATGGAAAAATTGGCAAAATAAAACCAGGAGTGGTGGCTCATGCCTTTAATCCCAGCACTCAGGAGGCAGAGGCAGGCAAATCTCTGTGAGTTTGAGGCAGCCTGGTCTACAGAATGAATTCCAGGACAGCCAGTGCTACACAGAGAAACCTTGACTCAAAATAAGAATTATCAAACTGAATAAATAATTGCTAAAAAAATAATTACATAAAATTATGAATATTCAGTGCATTTCCACCAAAGGCAACTGGTGATGGCTGATGTAATTTTTAAATGTCTCATGAGCCTATACTGTTATTTTGTTTTATAATTTGCAAAACTTTTTCTCAGGTTTTGCTTACTTGAACTTTTTTTTGCTTCTCCCATACAATACACTCTGACCTCAGCCTCCCCTCCCTTCATTTCTCCCTGTCTGCCCCCTACATTTGCCCTGGATCCACTGCTCCTTTGTTTCCCTTCAGAAAAGACCAGGTCTCCCAATGTTATCAGCTGACTAACAAGATGCAGTAAGTCTAGGCACAAACCCTCATTTCAAAGCTGGATGAGACAACCCAGGAAGATGAAAAGGCTCCCAAGAGCAGGCAACAGTCAGAGACACTCCCACTTCCACTGATTGGAATCCTTCAAAGACACTGAGCTAAACAACCACGGCACATATTCAGAAGACCTTGTACAGACCTATAGAGGCTCCATGATTGCTGCTGCAGTCTCTGTGAGCCCCCATGACCCCTGCTTAGTTGATTCTGTGGGCCCTGTTCTCTGGGTGTCCTTGAGCCCTCTGGCTTTTATAATCCTTCCTTCTCCTCTGAGGAGGAGTTTCCTGAGCTTCATCTGTTAATTTTATTGTTAATTGTTTGTGTGGCTCCTAAAATGCAGAAACAAGGTTGTACTAAATCATCCTGTAACTCAATTGTGTCCTTACTTTGAAGTGCTAAAAATAAATCAGAGTTCTCTACAAAATATGCAGTAAAAAAATCTAAATAAAATACTGACACATACAATTCAATACATTAAAATCTGAATATTTTTAAATTTAGGTAGAACTTTAGGGCAAAGCTTAATTGACTATATGTTATCATACTGTTAAGAATATAAAAGGCTCAATAAAATATCCATTTAATTATAAATAAACCTAACAAATCAGTTTGCTCTTCCTTTTCTTCCCCAAAGAAAAATGAAATATAGATTAAATGCCTTTCAATTTGTGAGGAATGAATCAGTAAAGCTGTCTTGATTGACTGCTATTAAATTGTTATGGTGGTCAAAAGCACATGTACGCCATTTGATTAATAAGCATTTGTTGAAAACAGAAATTTGCTCATCAGTTTAACTACTTAAGTTCTAGAGTAACCTCAATTTTAGAATATTTCTAGGCACTTATTAGACCCATTAACAACAGAACACAGTTTAGAAAGTATGTGGCTGTCTTACCTATGATTGAGGAAGAAGAAATATTTGCTAACCATCTCTTCAGACAGTGTCTGTCCAAAGACAAGAAAATTATCTACACATATACAGGGAAAATATATATAAAAAATGGCCCAAATTTCATTGTGGGGCATCTGGAAATTTTTTTCAATGAAGAACTCTATTTTATGGAAGAATAACTATAAAGATTTTCATAGTGCATTTAGTAGGGCATTAAGAAAGACAAGTTCTCATTTCACTGTGTTTTTTTTAAAAAAAATGTTTTTTCCTAGTTGTTCAAGAAACAAGAAATGTCTGAGAGAAAGGAATTTCGTATGTTTTTCTTTGGAAAATCAAACTTACTTTAACCAAGAATTACTGAGCTTCGCTCTGTGTAGTCTACAAGCCACAGCAGTGAATCACCAGTTCCTGATACACAGTGTGGCTACAGTTGGATTTTTTTGATATGTATCTAAAGCTGCCGGAGACACAGATTCCTTCCATCCACAGACTGAAACCGAATGCCTATGTACCCTTTGTGATGAATAACACATATGCAAATCAAAGCAGAAGCACATCAGAATAATGATAATTTTAGCATGTTGTAGAGAAAGGGGAACAGCAAAGTGTGGGAAGAAATTAGCTTTAGCTTTCTCCATGCTGCTTTTCCCTGGCTTCTATCTCTTTCAGACTTTGTTTCAATTCCCTAATCTGGTTGCATAGAAACTGCCACACTTGGCTTCTCCTCTGTCACCAGCCTGCATCCTCACATTCTTCTGTCTGCTCTTTCAGATAATCAAAATGACAAATTAGGGAAGTGGCTTTGGGGTAGAATAGACTGGTTTTGAAGTCCTGCTCCTTCTATTTACTGGTTGTCTGATCATGGGTAAATCATTTCACCTCATTTAACTAAGTATGTCCAAGCCCCAGTTTTCTAAAAAAAATGACTACCAATAATTGTATGCTAATAATATTATGAAGACTAAATAGTGACAACAGACTGGCTCCATAAATTGCTATAGTAGTAATTTTCTTTAGTGTTCATTCATAATAGAAGATACCTTTCCAATTTTTCAGGGCATTCAGAAAAATAACACAATCTCTGTAACTGAAGCGTTTCACTAAAATCTGGACACAACCACTTTATATCTTTTCATATTCATGCACAATCTAACCTGATTTATGGCCCATTACCACAGTGCTCTCTTTCAAGGTTTTTGAATTAATAAACTAACCTATGATGGTGTGGTTTTGCCTCATGGGAACATTATAGATTATCCATCAGGACATATGAACATTTAAAACAGAGCTCTAGAAGATTATATGGCCAATGGGGATGACTAATAGAAGGAATTTCAAGTGCCCCACCTTCCTGAAGTTCAGCTTTCTGTAGATCACATGTGGAAGTGGTTTTGTGTACTGACAATGTGTGGGAGATCAGTCTTGTTAATGCTTTACTGAAATGTAAAAATATGACTCATTTTATTAAAAGTAATTTGGAAAAATGTTTTCAAGACTTGAAAATAGTAATACACTTTGGTTAGCAATGATACTTTGAGGACTCTCTTGGTGAATTAAAGTTGAAAAAGTGCTGTGACAAAAGTTCATTTTGAGGCCATTAAAAAGGCTCAGTGGGTAAATACATTCTCCACTAAGTCTGGTGGCCTGAGTTCAGGCCCCATCATCCACATGGTAGAAGGAGAGAACCAGCTTCTGCAAATTGTCCTCTGATCTGTACACATGCACTGTGGCCCATTTACATACAGAATCAAACACAATATATAAATAAAATGTAAAAATGAGAGTTCACTTTGTCAGAAAATAATTGCAGATAGAATGAATGGCTAATTGTGGGTGAAAGATGTTTAAATAGAGTGTAATATATCCACCTATATTTAATTACATTTTCATTGTTGTAATACAATATCATAGTTCAAAGCAACTTAGAGAAGAAACTGTATCTTAGCTTGTGTTTCCAGAGAGCAAGAGTTCACGCTGGTGGGAAATTTATGGTGGCAGGTGACAGGAACAGGATGCTGACTGATCACAAGAAGCAAAAGGAACAGAAACAAGGAGCAAGGCTCTAAAACCCGTCACTTACTTTCATGCAAATAACCCCAATAAGTTCACTAATTCACTAAGCTCGACTTGGATGGAGTAGTTTCTTTGGTCTGTCATCAGTGTCCTAGTGGGATGAAAAGATGTTTGCTTTTGTCTCTCCAGGAAAAATCACATAACAGATATAGATCTCAACAGAGGTACAAACCTCAGCATAGTAAATAATGAAATATAATACTGTAGGAAAACATGATTCATTCAAAACTTGGCAGTTCTACAACCCTTCAGTTAATTTAATCTAAATACATTGAAGTTTGTGAAATTACAGAAAAAGAAATTTGAAAGACCAGCTTTAAAAGTGATCTTTCAAAAGTGATTTTAAAAGGGATGCATCTGTCCAGCAACTGGTGGAAGCAGATGCAGAGATCCATAGCCAAACATTGGGCCTAGTTGCTGGAATCCTGATGAACAGAGGGAGAAAGCCAGGGGGTTGAAGATCATGAGGGGAGAACCCACAAAGACAGCTGACCTGAGCTCCTAGGAGCTCACAGACTCTAGGGAGCATGCATGGGACCAACCTAGGCCCTTTGCAAATGTGTAGCAGTTATGTAGCTTGGTATATTTGTGGGAGTCTTAGCAGTGGGATCAGGAACTGTCTCAAAAGCTGGTTATTAGGAACCCATTCTGGGTGAACTTTGTGCTTGTAGCCTGCTGGCTGAGATGCGTCTGGGAAGGGCAAAGAATCTTTCCATGCTGGGCAACTCTGTTCTGCCGTCTTTCTTTCCAGTTTCGTGAGTGCACTTATTGAAAGGATCTTCCCATAGACTTGGCTTTTAAAAATGTTCTTTGCTGAGGCTGGAGAGATGGCTCAGTGGTTAAGAGCATTGCCTGCTCTTCTAAAGGTCCTGAGTTCAATTCCCAGCAACCACATGGTGGCTCACAGCCACCTGTAATAAGGTCTGGTGCCCTCTTCTGGCCTGCAGACATACACACAGACAGAATATTGTATGCATAATAAACAAACAAATAAATAATAAATAAATAAATAAATAAATAAATAAATAAAATGTTCTTTGCCACCTATTACAGGCCCTTCAGACTTTTTTCCCACTACCTCATCACTGTCACCCTTCAGAGCCTCCATGGGTTTCTTAAACTACTGGCAGTTTTGTGGCAGGCACCAGCAGCCTCCACCATCTTTGTTTTCTCTTGAATATCAATCATTGTGGGCTTCTTACCATCATTTTACATAAGAAGAGAACACTCAGACCTAATTACAGGTTCTTCTACATGTTATGCAGATGGCACTCCAAAAAAAAAAAAAGACACGACTCTGTCAAGGTTATTGACCCTAACAGGAAACCTGGCAGTATTATTCTTTCAAAAGAATATAGTAATAAAACTGCCCTTGGATGCTTTACATCTGTTTTTTTTTAATTTTATCCCTTTACATCTATAGAATATTGCCTCTCTCGACCCTCCATACAGAAGCTTCTTTTTGCAAAAGATGGCAATTAATGCAAAGATTCACAACCACTCAATGTGCAGAGAACAAAAAGAATATGGAGAGTCGTGGAATAAATAGGACATCTACATCACACACACACACACACACACACACACACACGCACACACACCAAGGCTCAAAGACCTTATGAGAAGAGGGGACAAAACATTTTAAGAGCCAGGAGTAATGGATGACAACAGTGCAACACTATTTGCCGGATATGGCAATAGATTTTATACATAAATTCATAGCGGCTATGACAATATGTACAAAACCTGCATAAGATCGAGTAACCCAAATCCCAGCATAGCTGAGGGAGCTCACTAAGTTCCATACCTAGCAAAGGAGCTATGGGTAATTGATGGCAGATGGGAGGTAAGTAGGTTTTCTTCAGGGATTTTAGGCCCTGAGAAAGTACCTGTGCTCTAGTTGATGGTCACATATCCATGCCCATGCAGGTATATATGTACTAAATGGACTCACTGAGTATATCTAAAAAGTGAGGTCACAAGAAGTCTACTAGTAGGAAAATGTGATGAGAACAATAGGGAAAGAATTGAAAAGCTGAGAATGTGATTTGGATTTTATTAAAATAAAACACATGACTATGGATATTACCTGTGATATTCTTAAAATCTTGGCATCTGAAGTACTGTGGATCATATACAGGACAGAGATGAAGTATGATAATGAATGGAAATCTTTAAAACATCTGTATAATACCCTTGTGTGTGTTTATATAGACATATATGTGTCTTGGTGGCACACACCTTTAATCCCAGGACTCGGGAGACAGAGGAAGATGTTAGTACCAGGCCACCTGAGCTACATGAAATTGATTCAATCTGAAACAGAAACAGAGTTAACACAAAGGTGATCTTAGCACTTGGAATCACATGCCTTTAATCTAAGGGCTAGGGAGGTAGAGCAGGAGGGATAGAGCTGGGGCGAGAGAGGAATATAAGGCAGGAGGAGACAGGAGTTTATTTCAGTCTGAGGCAGCAGTCTGAAGGAGGCAGTCTGAAGATGCAGTCAGTCTGAGGAAGCAGTCTGAGAACAGGTTCACCCCTTTTGTCTGAGCATTAGTACAAGTAAGAATTCCAGTTGCTGGCTGCTGTGCCTCTCTGATCCTTCAGCTTTTACCCCCTGATAGCTGACTTCAAGTTTTTATTATTAAGAACTATTAGAATACATGCTACAGGCTTTTCTTTAAAAAAAATAAAATCCTTTCTTTTCTTTCCATATATCTTACTTTTCTACTGTCTCCCTGTTTGGCAGGCAGCTGTCTGGCTTCCTCCTGGGCATGCCCCTCTCTTCCCCCTTGTTCTCTTTTCTCTTGAGTTCATATTTCTTCTCCTACATATTCTTTCTGCTAGACAGCCTTGACTAACCCTCTCCTGCTTACCTATTGGCTATTTCATTAGACTAATCTGGTGCCTCAGGCAGGCAAAGTGAAACAACTCCAACACATCTTTATATAATTAAATGAATGCAGCATAAAAATGTAACACACCTTTGCACAGTTAAAGGAATATTCTGCAGCATAAACAAATGTAACACATCTTTACATAGTTAAAATAATATTTCACATTTCTGTTTGAGTCTATAAAGGTGTTCCCAGAGACATTTGGAATATAGATTAGTGAAATGAATAAAGGAAATGAATCCTGAATGTAGGAGGCACTGTCAGGAAAAACAAACAAACAAACAAACCTCCAGACCACATGTAACAAACAGCAAACAGAAAGTCAGTTTGGTCTCTGGAGCACTGGACTGAGCTCCCAAGGTCCCAATGAGGAGCAGAAGGAGGGAGAACATGAGCAAAGAAGTCGGGACCACGAGGGGTGCACCCACCCACTGAGACAGTGGAGATGATCTACTGGGAGCTCACCAAGGCCAGCTGGACTGTTACCAAAAAAGCACGGGATAAAACTGGACTCTCTGAACATGGAGAACAATGAGGGCTGATGAGACGCCAAGGACAATGGCACGCGGGTTTTGATCCTACGCAATGTGCTGGCTTGGTGGGAGCCTAGCCAGTTTGGATGTTCACCTTCCTAGATATGGACGGAGGGGGGAGGACCTAGGACTTACCACAGGGCAGGGAACCCTGACTGCTCTTTGGACTGGAGAGGGAGGGGGAGAGGAGTGGGAGGAAGGGGAGAGGGGTGAGAGGAGGGGGAGAAGAGTGGGAGGAGGGGGAGGGAAATGGGAGGCTGGGAGGAGGTGGAAATTTGTTTTTTTTTTCCTTTTCTTTATTCTCTTTTTATCAATAAAAAAAAAAAAAAGAAAGTCAGTTTGCCACTGTGTTAAGATTGAGTGCTTATGACAGGTGCAATGTTGCTGCTGCTACTATTGCTTATAGACATCAGATTCTGCTGAACATAGACTCACACAAGAGGCAACCCAGAGTTCTTTTAAGTTTTCTAACCTTTGAAAATGTCTGCATCTTAGTTATTTTTACTCTTTACTCTTCCTCTCCAATTGTCCCTAGGATTCATATTGCCAACCCAATATATCCCCTCTGTTTTATAATTATATTTTTAGTACACTGAGTCCAATTAGTGAAGTCCACATATACACAGCCTCCAGGTCTTTTTCTTTTTTTATAGGCTTTTAAGCTTCAACTACAGGCCAACATCAGTCCCCGCCCTCATACACACATATATTCTTTTTTTTTTATTTTTCAAGATTCTAGCTTCTCGGACTAAGCAGATAGATGCTGGTTTCCCTATCTGCTCAGTTTTCAGATATTTAGGATATTGTCAAATATTTCAGATATTTATGATAACAGAAATAAATCTGATAAATCTCATTCTATACATTTTGGATATGGAGCTCTTAACATATAAAACACAGCATTCATCAGGATTTGCCTGATACCTGGAGGTGGATTAAAGCTTTCACATTTTGCAAAGATGGAGGAGGAAAGAATTTATACCAAATATGCTTTGTTCTAGACTTTACTGATGTTATTTAATTTAAGCACTGTCAGATGTAGTTATAAAGCAAATTGGTTCTATTCTTAGTAGATGTAAAGAAGAAAAAAAATGAAGACACTTTGTTAGTTACATTAGATTATGCAGATGTTGGTAAATGAAGCACATTACTACTTATAATGTGCTCATGTGAAGAGGATACAAAGGATCATCTTGAAAGATTACTGTTGATAAGTTCCTCTGATTAGACTTGTGAGCAGGATACTCCTGCTGAACAGTATTTAAACATCAAAAAGAGTAAAGTGATTAAGAAATTTCAAGTATATTCTTCAATATAATCTTTCATTAGCATTGCTTCTCATTTTTCTTTAATCTGCTTTCTCTACTAAAACTGTTTTTTTTCTCTAATTGGAAATAACTACTTTCTAATCACAAAGGTAATTCACTTTCAGCTTAAAATTATTCTTCACTTAAAAATGAAAAAAAAATAGATAGAAATAAAGCATGGAAACAGGTAAATTTACAGAGGGGTTGAAGAAAAAATTGTATCTGGTGTTGTTTTCCTCAGATTCACTAAGATGCATCATTTTGTTAATTAATTAAATTTTTTAGTGCTCTTTTTATTGTTTTATTTAGCTATACATTTTCCCCACTCCTTTTCATTTATTTTGCATCCTGATCTGTTTTCCCTTCTTCTTCTCCTCCCATTCCCTGCTCTCAACCCCACATACCCTTGCCTTTCCCATCCACTCCTCTGTTTCTGTTTAGAAATGGGCAGGCCTCCCATGGGCATCAACAAAGCATGGCATATCCAGTTGAGGTACAAATAAGCTCCTCCTTTTGTACTAAGGCTGGGTGAGGAAACTCAGTATGAGGAATAGGTTCCCAAAAGCCAGTTCAAGCATTAGTGACAGGCCCTGCTCCCACTGTTAGGAGTCACACAAGAAGAACAAGTTACACAACTGTCACACATATTGGTTCCATGCAGGATCCCTCACTGTCGGTTCAGTCTGTGAGCTCCTAGGAGCCCAGGTTAGTTGTTTCTGTGGGTTTCCTTGTGATGTTCTTAACCCCCCCTGGCTCCTAAAAATTCCTTCCTCCTTCTCTTCAACAGAATTCCTGGAGGTTGGACCAGATTGGTGACTGCCCTAACTATCATCAGAGGATTTCATCCAGTAACTGATGCAAAAAAAAATGCAGAAATCCACAGCTAAGTACTGGTGTGACTTACATGCTCCTTACAATGTTAATATTCTTTCTTTGTTCTGTATGCTTCTTGTATTGATTATTGTGTGGTGAGGGATCATCTTTTTTTGGGGGGCCATTCTATTTGGTTTCTGTATGCTTCTTATACCTTTATGAGCATCTCCATCTCTTTGTTAGAAAAATTTTCTTCAATGCTTTTGTTGAAAACACTTTCTGTGGCTTCGAACTATTTTTTTCTTCTTCTATTCCTATGCATAGATTTGGTCTTTTCATAGTGTCCCAGGATTTCCTTGGTGTTTTGTGTCTGGAGTTTTTTTTTTTTTTACATTTAACATTTCTTTGACTGAGGTTTCTCTTTCTTCTATTTTGTCTTCAATGTCTGATATTCTTTCTCCCATCTCTTATATTTCTATTGGTGAGGCTTGCCGCTAATGTTCCTGTTTAAGTTCCTTAATTTTTCATTTTCAGAATTCCCTTAGTATTTTGTTTTACTTATTCCATTTCCACTTTCAGGTCTTGAATTGTTTTATTCATTTCCTTCCAATGCATGTTTGTGTTTTCATACATTTCCTTAAGGGACTTAATCATTTCCTTTTCAGAACCTACATCTAATTCAGAAAGGATATTTTAAGGTTATTGTCTTGTGCTTCAGCTATGTTGCAATACTCAGAGCATACTGGGGTAGGTTGCTGGGATTTTGTGGAGACATTTTATCCTGTTTGTTATTGATTGTGTTTTTATACTGGTGTATAGGAACCTGGGTTTGGAATGATTTTAATTCTAAGTGCTGAAATCTCGTCTTTCTGTGGTGGCTGTTTTGTTCCTTGCTTTCTGTTGCCCTCTCTAATTCTTGGGAGTTTGTGGTGGCTGTGTTGTCTGTTAGGAAATTATTCCAGTATCCTGTCAGGTGTGGCCACTGGTCAGGGAGTTAGAGTAGAATACATTTTTAAGTATTGGGAGTGAACTGTTCAGAATGGGAATGGGGTAGGAAGGGCTACTAGGTAGTTCACAAGAGGAAAGAAAGCATGGTGTTCCACCAGGATCTGCATGATCCCTGGGAATGGGGGCAGAGAGTGAGGAGAGGCAGCAGCAGGTGGTCTGCTCCAGAGCTGGGGATGAGACGGGAGGATTGGGCTTAGAGGAGAGGAGGGAGAGTGAAGATCTCAAGCTGTCCTACCTGCTTCACCAGCCTCCAGGCTTTTTTCAAAAGTTTGGCTGGAGTGTTCTCAGGAAATGCCTTTGGAGGTGGGGGCTAGGATAAAGGGATGCATGGGGGAAGGATGGTTGGAGGAGAAAACTGTGTAATCCATTGGAAATTGGGGCAGAAAGGGGTGGTAGGCTGCAGAAAGTCATTTCCTATAGATCTGGGGGTGAAATTGGGGATTTGAATTGGAAGAGAGGTGAAGATCTGCTGTTATCCTACTTGCTTCTCTGGTCAATGTGGCTTCTGGCAACAAATATTCAATGAAAACCTTTTTAAAAGACCATAGAAGTCTCTCATAAAATTAAATCTTCTATGTGATGCAACAATCTCATTTGAGGGCTATTTATCTAAATATATTCAAAAGAATGATCAAACAATCTAATCCTATGCCCATTGTCATATTGTTTAAAAAGCCAAGATTCAGACATTTCTAGTGGTGGATGAATATAAAAAGAAAATTTAGTATATGCTTACTATTGTGAAATGTAGTTTACCTTTAGAAAATGAGGAAATTTTGACAATTTGTGATAACATAGATAAATTAGAGTACAACATGCTAAGTAAAATATGGTATATACATTGTGGAAGATGCTCTGTACTGATGCTTTTATGAGAAAATTTTAATAGATCAAACTCATGAAAAACAAAGGTAATGAGAGCTGCTAGGGAGTGTGGTAGGAGAAATGAGAACATATTAGCTAAACGGAAAATATTTTCTTTGTGTATGATGACTATAACCCAAAAATGCAAATTCAAAATCATTTGAGATTGTTTCATCTGAGTCAAAATGTTTACTATCAATGACAATAATTGCTATCATGGATGTGGGAAAAGAGGAATTCTTATAGATAACTGTTTGGAAGTAAACTGGTGGTATCTTTATGGAATACAAAGTCCCGAAAACTACATAAGTTTTCCCTATATTACTCCTGGGTATGTATCTAAAGGAAACTAAATCAATATATTACAATATTTATGCATGAAGATTTAGTGCTCTGCTATTCACAGAAGTCAATATATATGTATTAGTTACTTCATTAGTGGGGCAAAATATTTCACCAAAACAAACTTAGGAAGGAAAGGTTTGTTTGGTCTTACAGTTTGAGAGGAAGTCCTTTCTGGCAGGAAGCCATGGCAGCAGTACTGTGAGACTCCTGCCACATTGCATCTGTAGTCAGGAAGTAGACAGTGATTGGTGCTGGTACTCAGCTCACTTTCTCATTTTCATAGTCCATGACCTCTGTCCAGGAATTGTGCAACCCACATTGAGAACTGATCTATCCACCTTACTGAATTTAACTAGAAAAGCCCTCACAAACATGACCAGAGATTTGTCTCCAAGGTGATTCTAGATGTTGTCAAGTTTATGTTCAATATTAAACATCATGGTAAAAAAAAAAAAACAGCCTATGATGTGGAATTCTTTTCTGTGTGTTTTGAATACCATTGATTAATAAAGAAACTGCTTTGGACCTATAGCAAGGTAGAACTTAGGTGGGATAAACTAAGCTGAATGCTGGGAGAGAGGGGGAGGAGCCAAAGAAAAGCCATGAAGCTGCTCCTGGAGGCAGATGTGCTGAAATTTTGCTAGTAGGCCACGACCTTGTGGTGATGCACAGATGAATGGAGAATGGTTAAATTAAGATATATGAGTTAGCAAATCAAAAGCTAGAGCTAATGGGCCAAGCAGTGATTTAAATAATATAGTTTCTGTGTGATTATTTTAGGAGTCTGGGCAACCAGGAAACAAAAAAAAAAATGGCCCCCTGTGCAACAAGCTTAGGTGTCTATCAGTAGCTCACTGAACAATGAAAATGTGATATATATTTTTTTTTCATTAAATTATAATAGTTACAAGAAAAGGAATAAAGATTGTTGCAGGGGACCACCTCTTGTTTGTCCCAGCCACCTGGTTAGCTTAGTCCTGAAATAATCACACAGAAACTGTATTAATTAAAACACTGCTTGGCCCATTATTTCTAGCTTCTTATTGGCTAACTCTCATACCTTGATTTAACCAATTTCTCTTAATCTGTGTATTGCCGCATGGCAGTAGCTTACCAGGAAAGATTCAGCATCTGACTCTGGCAGCTCCATGGTGGCTCTCTCTGACTCTGCTTTCTTCCTCCCAGCATTCAGTTTAATCTTCCCCACCTACCTAAGTTCTGGCCTATCAAGAAACCAAAGCAGTTTCTTTATTAACCAATGAAAGCAACACAAAGACAGAAGGACCTCCTACACCAGAAGATCATCATTTTAAGCAATGGAACTCAAGCTCAGAAAGTTAAATTTTGCATGTTTTCCTTCATAATGAACCTTCAAAAGAAATTCACTATTTGGGAGAAGTAAGAGGACCAATGGAAAGTTGCAAAAAGATGGATTGTTTGAGGGGTGTGGAGCAAGCATGAGTGAAGTACACTCATACCTGTACATGAAAGTATCAGAATGAGTCCTCCTAACTAAATACCAACTAAAAGAAACCTGGAAAAAGTGAAGAATAAAATCTCAAAAATCCATAAATAAAAATTGCTTCTTATATTGAAATAATTTCATATTTAACAGAAATTACCATGGAGGGACAGAAAATTCTATGCACTTTGCATCCAGTTTCTCATGATGGTCGTATGCCAATTGTTGCAGTAACTTCCTGCGATCTTAAATGAGGAAGTTGTCCATGAGGAAATTTTCATTGCACTGATTAATTTACTTTGCATGAATGCCTTTGTGTGCTCACATTCCATACTCTCAGCAGTCAGAGGACAACTTGTATAAATTCATTATGTGGGTCCCAGACACTGAACTCGGGTCACCACGGTAAGTGCCTTTACCAGCTGAACAATCTCACTGGGCTGACTCCCATTTAGAAGTTTTAAATGCTTTAATATTCAACCCCAGCTTTGGGTTTTATTTTTCCTTATTTTGTGCCTTGCCTTCACTGTATCAAGAATTATGGAAGTGTCCACTTGATATTGTGACAAATGCATTGAAAGGTAAATTCGGCTAATACTAAATTGTTTTGCTTTGTCACAAACAGGATATTTTCATTAAAAGATATATACCATATGAAGAATAAAGTACATCTCCCTTCAATGTACAGTGTCATGAGCTGTTGTTCAACTTTTATAATATAATTTGCTCTCTTCTTCCTCTATTAGTCCTTTGATCTTGACTCATTTAAGAAATTCCTGGGGATGACAAAACGGCCCTTGAAATCTTACACTTGAGTTTTCCTGTCTTTGCACAGAGAAGCTTACAACACTTTTCAATGTTAACACCTGATCATTAAGAGTCAGCAGGACTCTCACTGGCCCATTAATAATAAGTGGCTCTGATAGTTTCCAGGCCCAGCACAGACTAACATTCTTATTAGGAATTAGGGTTTGGACCTCAATGTAGAAACATTCCTACCAAAACCAAATCCTGACTAACAGTCATTTTAAACATTGGAATTGTCCAGATTTCAAAAACCAGGGTCTTGGAGAGGTTCACAAAACTGCTGACATCTGTTTGGAGATTAAATGTGTGGAAATAGATCAAACCAAGCTAAGTCCTGTCATAAGAACCCGAAATTATCACTTACCTTCTCAGCTTCCCTCTGGAGAAAATACTGAGTAAATTTTTCTGAAAGACAAATAACATAAACACATATCATCCTTTGCCCTCTTGTTTGAAGATTCTGCTGGGGGATTATAAGCAATAGAAGAAACTGCATAAACTCTTCTCTCATTAATTTTGGTCAGTCTATATTCCCTTTATGTCCCGGGAACAGTAGCCAGGTACAAACTTGGGTGCAGAAATGAAGAACTCATTGTTTTGCAATAAAGGGTATGTTTCTTTGTGGTTCATTTGTAGCCTTTCACATGATATTCTCCTTAGGAAAGAACAAAAGAAGTTTTTCATGGGCGGCATAAGTACACTGGGGTGCAGAAAATGACTCTTTTCATGGCTACAGAGAAACAGTCTTGACATACCAGGGAGGGCTTAAGAAGCTTAAGGAATTTTCGAGATACTTTAGAAAACCAAAATTGAACTCTTCCCAAAATGCAAAATAAACTAATTTTGTTTCAGCATCCTATGAGTGTTAGTTTTTTCCATCCTCTTTTCTAAGTGTGCTGTTTTCCTCATATTCAAAACTTACCTTTCTACCTTTCATTTATGCTAAATTATGAGTTTCTTATTAATTCATCATTTATTGGATGTTTACTGGTCTATATGCTAGAGATACAGACCTGTTTTCTGCCTAAGGAGTCCACAAATCACAACCTAAAGTATTACTCCAAAACAAAGACATTGGTTTTTCTAAAATTGAAATCAGTTTTCAGTTAGGGACACAGAACATCAAACTTTTGTATTTATATAGCATTGGGAAGTATTTGGAGAACCCTAAGATCACTTCCCCAAAGACAGCTATTATTAAAAATAGGCCTATGTTGTGTTAATGAATTTTCCAGATCAGTAACAACATAAAACTTTGAAGTATACTGGTGGCAATATACTAAACTCCACACTGAAGTCAAGAGACATATTTTATTTATTTCTGAACATCCATTGCATTCTAGACTCTATGTGTTCATGAAACATTGACTCCAGAGGTAGATAAATCTACAGATTGTAGCATAACACATCTGTCTCGAAAATAAATGTGTTTAAAAGTTTTTCCATTTTTATTGTTTTTATTGCATTATACATTTTTGAGGTTCCTACCCTCTCACCTTCTACCCTCTCCTGTGACCTCTGTGCCTCAATTTACTCAGGAACTCTTGTATTTTTCACCTTCTCATGTAGATCCATGTACGTCTGTCTTAGGGTCTTCTTTGTTGTCTACATTCTCTGTAGTTGTGGCCTATTGATTGGTTTTTCTTTGTTTTATGTCTAAAAGCCACTTATGAGTGAATACATATTATATTTGTGTTTCTGAGTCTGGGTTACCTCATTCAATATGTTTTTTTTCTAGATCCATCCATTTGCCTGCAATATATATTTTTTACTGTTGTGTAGTACTCCATTGTGTCAAAATACCACATTTTTCTTTATCCATTCTTCAGTTGAGGGGCATCTAGGTTGTTTCCAAGTTCAGGCTATGACAAATAATGGTGCTATGAACATAGTTGAGCACATGTCCTTGTGATATGATTGAGTGTCTTTTGGGTATATATATACTCAACAGCGGTATTGCTGGGTCTTTAGGTAGATTGTTTCCTAATTTTCTGAGAATTTGTCATACTGATTTCCAAAGTGGCTGTACAAGTTTGCACTTCCACTGGCAATAATGGAGCGTTTTCCTTATCCCGCCTCCTCTCCAGCATAAGTTGTCATTTGTGGTTTTTTATTTCAATCATTCTGACAGGTGTAAGATGGAATCTCAGAGTTGTTCTGATTTGCATTTCTCTGAAGGCTAAGGATGTTGAACATTTCCTTAAGTATGTTTTAGCCCTTTGAGATTCGTCTGTTGAGAGTTCTCTGTTTAGGTTTATATCCCATTTTTTATTGCATTATTTGTTCTTTTGATGTCAAGTTTCTTGAGTTCTTTGTATACTTTGGAGATCAGTCCTCTTTCTGAAGTGGGGTTTGTAAAGATCTTTTTCCTATCTGTAGACTACTATCTTGTCTTGTTGACCATGTCCTTTGCTTTACAGAAGCATCTCAGTTTCAAGAAGTTTTATTAATTATTGTTCTCAGTGTCTGTGTTACTGAGGTTATATTTAGGAAGTGGTCTCCTGTGTCAATGCATTCAAGTGTACTTCCCTTTTTCTGTTTTAGGAGGTTCAGTAACGCTAACTAAACAAGTGAAAGACCTGTATTACAAGAACTTTAAAACTTTAAAGAAAGAAATTGAAGAAGACACCAGGAAATGAAAAGATCTCTCATGCTCTTGGATAGGTAGAATTGACATGGTAAAAATGGCAATCTTACCAAAAGTCATCTACAGATTCAATGCAATGCTCATTAAAATTCCAGTAAAATTCCTCACAGACCTTGAAAGAACAATATTCAATTTAATATGGAAAAACAAAACCAAGAATAGCCAAAATAATACTGTACAACAAAAGAACTTCTGGAGGCATCACAATCCCTCACTTCAAACTCTACTATAGAGCTACAGTACTGAAAACAGCCTGGTATTGGCATAAAAACAGACAGGAGGACCAATGGAATTGAATCAAACACTCATATATCAATCCACACAGCTATGAACACCTAATTTTTGACAAAGAAGCTAAAATATAAAATATAAAAAAGAAAGCATATTTAACAAATGGTGTTGACATAACTGGATATTAACATGTAGAAGAACGCAAACAGATTTGTTTCTATCACCATGCACAAAATTCAACTCTGAGATTCCAGCTTATACCTGTCAGAAGGCTAAGATAAAAAACACTGATGACAGCTAATTCTGGAGAGGATGTGGGGAAAAGCAAACACTCCCTTATTGCTGGTGAGAAATCAGTATGGTGCTTTCTCAGAAAACTAGAAATCAATCTACCTCAAGTTCCATCAATACTGCTGTTGGGTGTATACCCAAAGGATGTTCAATGATACCAAAAAGACATGTGCTCATCTATGTTCATAGCAGAATTATTTGTCATAGACAAAACCTGGAAACAACCTAAATGCCCCTTGACAGAAGAATAGATAAGGAAGATGTGCTACATTTACACAATGAAATACTATACATCAGAGAAAAATAATGAAACCTTGAATTTGCAGTCAAATGAACAAATATAGAAAACATCATATTGAGTGAGGTAACCCAGATCCAGAAAGACAAATATAATATGTACTCAGTCAAGTGGCTTTTGGATATAAAGCGATGAAAAGCCAGCCTACAATTCACAATCCCAGAGAACCTAAACAACAAAGAAGACCCTAAGATACTCATATATGGATCTAGTCTACATGGAAAGTAGAAAAAGACAAGACCTTCTGAGTAAATTAGTAGTGTGGGGATCATTGGAGAAGGTAGAAGGGAATGGGGGAGAAAGGGAAGGGAACAGAGAAAAACAATAAAAACATTAATAAATAAAAATAATATATGTTTATAAAATTATATTTTAAATTAAAATATTTTGACATTTTCATACATGAATATTGTACTTAGATTGTTGGTTTGTCTATTTCTCCTCAAACTTCTCCCATACCATAACTACTCCCTCTTAATTTCAAGACCTCTTCATATACAAATGTGTGTGTGTGCGTGTGTGTGTGTGTGTACAAATTAAGCCCATTTAGCAAGTTTTGTGTATGCTTTCAGGTCTGACCCATGTGGGCCTAGATAACTAAACAATGTCTCATTCCTGAGGAAGACTGATTTTTCCCTCTTTCAGAAGTCATTGATTGTTTATAGCTCCTTATGTAGGGACGGAACCTGAACTAAAATTCATATATTTAGTAGGACTTTGTGTTTCTTCAAAAATTGCAACTTTAGCCTCTCAATTTGCCAGCTGCTGAAAAGTCTCTAATACATCATAGGTTTTCTACAAGTGTACAATTAGTTAGCATATTACATACATTAGTAGAAACAAATTCCTTTTAGTCAGTTTTCCAAGAAACAAAGGCAACCCAGTTTGCAGCTATTCATTTTAATATGAATATTAAATAAATCATTCTAAAATAAATGTATAAAGTCCTAAATTAATTGTTTCATAGACATATATGAGAAGCACACTATGAAAATCCCATGTAGAGCATACTATAGTTTTTAAAATAAAATTAGAATTGTATAAATATAAAAGCTTGTCCCTGGGCCACTTATCATGTCAGTCTGAAACACAGCTACAAGTGTCTTGAAACACAGCCATCTTAACGTGTAAGGAGTATTCAGACAAGACAACTGAATCCCACAATTCAGTTTTAGAGAAATGCTTGACAGGAATTGAAGGAGATTAACTTGTTTTAGCCCAGCTTAAAAAAATCAGGAAATCTAGGCCATTTTTTTTTTAGCCTACTATTTTTATGAATGCAATATAATGTCATGGATTTGGACTTCTTTGTATTAATGATTCCAAGAAAGAATCAACATTATTTAAAGAATAACTAAAAGCTTCTTAGGTTGTTTACAATCTACTGTTCAGTCAGAAAAATCTGTGAACATAAGGGTAGAGCAGGCTTGTGGAAAGATATACAATGGTAGAATTCCCATCAAGCAGAAGAAAAGTGACAGGATCTCTTAACTAGCTAAGTACTCTCCCATTAAGACAGACTCACTGATTCTTGTCTTTGTGTCCCTGGAACTGGGGTGACAAATGTATGCCACCATGCCATTGTTTTTGTGTGTGTGGGGGGGGGTTGTTTGTTTGTGTTTTGGCTTTACGAGACAGCGTTTCTCTGTAGCTTTGGAGCCTATCCTGGAACTAGCCCTTGTAGACCAGGCTGGACTTAAATTTAAGAGATCCGCTGCCTCTGCCTCCTGAGTGCTGGGATTAAAGGCGTGCACCACCACCACCTGGCTTGCTATGCCAGTGTTTTATTGGGGTTCTGAGGCCTCAACTCAGGTCCTCATGTATGATGTAAGGCAAGTAAGTACTTTACAGATTGAGTTCTCTTCCTAGCCCCCAGTGCATTATCTCCGACAAAGTAGCTTTAGTTTATTGAAGAAATCATCTTTAAAATTGGTTTTGTTCTTTGTCTAATCTAAGATGCAGTGAACTTTCTTACTGGTGGTGTTTATTAAAATAGGAACAAAAACAACAATGTATTAAAAACATTTTTGAGATTAGAGACTGTTTTTTTGTCATCATTGTACCACTAAACAGAATGTGTATAAGTACTTGATTAATAAATACTTGTTGAATAGATTAGTGGTGTCTTGTTGCTTTTTATAATACACACACACTTTATTTCAATATTAGGATTGTTTTATTTAATTTCTGCGGAAAGTACCATTGACATTTTTGATGGAATGTGTATGTATGTGTACTGTATGGAATGTGTCAATTACTTTCAGTAGTACAGTCATTTTCACAATGTTAATTTTATTCCATGAACACAGATGGTTTTTCTATTTCCTAGTGTCTTCTTTAATGTCTTTCTTCAGATTCCAAGTCATATTATAGAGCTATATGATTGAAAACAGCATGGTACTATCATAAAATCTGACACTGACTAATGAAATAAGATGTACATACAATCCTCCACTCTTGTAGCCCCCCCTTATTTTTGACAAAGAGGCCAACAATAAACACTGGAGAAAAGATAGCATCTTCAACATACGGTACAAATCAAACTGGATATTTGCATGTAGACGAATAAAATTCAACCTTCATCTTTCACCCTCCTTAAAACTCAACTTTAAATGAATCAACTCTCTCAATATAAGATCTGATACATTGAATATGATAGAGGAGAAAGTAGAGAACAGTCAAATTAATTAGCACAGAAAGTATTTTCTTTTTTGTTTTTGTTTTGAGTACGCATAGATATTTATTGAGTAGAAAAGATCTGTTCAGTAAAATTTGAAGGGAGTCAGTACAAGTTTCACAGGACAGGTGCTGAACATAGTGCAGATTGAGGAATCAGCTCTTCACTGCTGTGATCACAAAACTAGCAGATGAGTGAAGACATAAAATGTTGGTACTGGAGCTAAACTATCCCATCCAAGTGAACCAGAACCACTGGATTGATAGGATTGCCCTGTGGAGTTCTATTGCTACAAGCAACTTTGTAGAACTTCATTGCTCATGTTGTTGGGTAATCACATTCTGTTTAATGGCTTGATGATTTTGTGAGGTTACAAAAAGTTAAAGATACCGGAGTTGAACTCTGACAACAATTTGTACGTGCCCTGTTTTGAAGATAACATTTATTCTGTCACACATATGAACAATATCAACAAAATGTGTATGAAGAAAATCATTTTTTCCTTGCATTGTCTTTCTATTCTGTTCACTCCATGCATGAATCTGAATTTCCAAGACTGTTTCCTTTAATTAACTAGCCAGGGTACTAGAAACTTTGGTCTACCTAGAATGATCACAGTCACAAAATCTGCAGTCAAGCAGCAGGTGATACAGAGATTTTTTTTTCAGAGTTCAGATTTAGACTTCAAACTGTTCCCTGTGCAGAATGACTTGAATTCAAACTCCTTAAAATGGAGCTAGCAGCACTGCACGGCTCTTTGGGGCATTGGCTGTTTGGCCAAATGAAGAAACAGAAGAGTGATTGCACAACAAGGCAATGTGCCAATCTGTGCGTTCTGCATGCTGAAGACTGTGGGCCCCTTGACCTTTCAAGCTCCAGCCACAGTGCCTGATCTATGTGTATGAGCCCAAGTGGAGCTCACCCATTATCCCTGATTTCCAGGACAACCAACATTACATTCTCATGGGAGCTACAACATAGACTGGGTAAGACACTAAGCTCTTAGTCTGGACTGGAGGGACGAGGGGATGGGCAGTGTCCAGGAGAAATGGAACTGTGAGCCCACAGAGCTAGCAGGAGGCCTTCAGGAGAGAGGAAAAACTGAAAAAAGATAGGGAGGAGTAACTTCTCTTCTGTTCTCACAGGAAACATGGGTGTGACTTCTCTTCTGTTCTCACAGGAAACATGGGTGTGAAGCAGCTTGAGTCTAGACTTTGTCTCTTCCTGATGCTGAGACTTGTCATAATGGTTGCCTCATTCCAGGTCCTGTTGAATTTAACCCCTTCCCAGAGGTCTGAAAACCGGTATTTAAGGAATAGGACCAACCTCGAATGTAGTGCTGCAGTGCGGGTAGTTCACAGATTAGGAAAGTAAGTTCTTAATAGGACCATGATATCACAGTTATAGCTTAATAATTAAAGTTATAAGCTTAATAATTAAAAAAGACAGTGCCTCGGGAAACTAAAAACCTTCTGTACAGCAAAAGACATCATCATTTAAGTGAAGAGGCAACTTACAGATTGAGGAAAAGTATTTATCAGCTATACATTTGACAGAAGTTTAGTTATTAGAATATACAAAGAACTCAAAAATCTAAATACAAAAAGGTTCTAAGTGAGGTAATCCAGACCCCAAAAGACAAATACTACATTTTTTCTTCTTGTTTTTGGTAGTTAGCTTTGAATCTTCAGATATGTCTGTTTAATTTGGAATACTTCCAGAGGTTAAAAATTTACTAAATGATAATAATGTAGCATAAAAATGAAGAGAATTCTCAAAAAGATGAAACACGTATCACTAAGACACATTTCAAAAAAAAATGTTCAACATCTTTCACCCTAAGTGAAATGCAAATTGAAACTACTTTTTGATTTCATCTTAACCCATAAATAGTAGCTAAGATTTAAAAAAAAAAGATGACAAAGGCTAGCATGGGTGTGGTTAAAGAGGAACACTTATTTCCTACTTATGGGAGTAAAAACTGTTGCAGCCACTATGAAAATCAGTGTGGAGGTTCCTCAAAAAGCTAAAAATAGATCTGCTACCCAATCTAGCTATACCAGCCTTGTACATACACCCAAAGGATTCTCTATATTCTACTGTAGATTTGCCTGTGAATAGAAGATCATAGCTATTCTATTCATGATCACTAGGAGATGGAAGCAGCCTAGCAGTCTCTCAGCTGATGTATGAATAATGAAAATATGGTACCCAATGGAATACTACTCAGTTGTTAAGAAAAATAAAATCATTGAATTCTCATGTAACTGGATGAAACAGGAGACAACTATTTTGAGTGCAGTAATCCAGACCACAAAAGAAAATGTAAGATTTTTCCTTTGTGAAAATTAGTTTTGAGTCTCTAGATGTGTGTGATTAATTTGGAATCTGCCTAGAGATCAAAAATTAGTCAAGAGCCATAGGAGAACTTTTCCAGAATGGAGAGATAGTATTCAGTGTCTTAAACGGTTAAGGGGAATGATAAAACAGGAAAATAGAAGCAAATATATGTTGAGGATGGGAGAGCAGGATAGAGGAAGGAATACTGGGAGGAATAAATAATACTAATGACCTTTTGAAAGAGTCATGTAGAAGCTTACTACCATAGAATCTTCCTAAATTATATAATACACTCATATAAATGCAGTTATCCTATAAGAGGGCAACAATGTCCCAACTAGACCCTACAATCAAAAATATGAAAAGGCTAGTGTTAGTAATGAGGAATCCCCCTTTGGTGTACTGGCCACTGACGTCTTATAGAATTCCAAACACTACAGACTACTGCCAATGCTGTTGGTTACCCTCTAGACCTTAATGGTAAGGTTCTATTGATCAAGATACCACATACTTGAATAATAAAATATAGATAAACAGATCTGGTACTGATCTGGATAATGGAAAACATATGTAGTGTTGATAGGTGCTATGTAGGCTACCAAAGGACAAAGCTAATCATTAACCCACCTAGCTGTGAACTTGGAATGCTACAATAATGATAGACCTGACAAGACATGCCCACTGGGGCAATAGTGCTATGACTATTCTGGGAGTATCCAAACACTTTCTGATTGTATAAAAGATCTACTCTACAATATAAAGCTTATGTCTAGTAAGTATATTGTAGCCAGAAAACTGTGACTAGACAAAATATTTCAGACCCCAGGAGAAAACCTCTACAACTATTCTTCTAAATAAACTCTTAATGACTTATTGGTATATCTTTCAACCTTCACCAGAGAAGCTTATCTTTGCAGGAGTTGGAAGTAAACACAGAGATCCACAAATGATCAAGGTGAATAGAATTAGAGACTATGGATGCTCAGTCTTAAATGGAACATATATATCACACCCTTTCTTCCAAAGGCTCAGGGCTCATTGTGGAAGAGGGAGCAAGAAGACTGTAATACCCAGAGATGATAGAAAACTACAAAGAAATAGTATTTTGTGCATAATCAGGGCAGTTACACATATGACCATAAGCTATGACAGCACACACAAGACTTATGCAAACTCAAGCCATATAAAACCACAGTACAGAGCGGCATATTGGACATAGACTCTCTTCCCTAGCTGAGGAGCTATTAGTAATTGAAAGCTACCAGGAAAGGGTTGGACAGTTTACTTCAAGAGTGCATCTCCTAGCTAGGTATGCTGATGTACACTTTTAATCTTAGCATTTGAGAGGAAAATTCAGGCAGACCTCTGTGAGTTCAAGGCCAGGTGGTCTACATAGTGAGTTCCCAGTCACATAGTGTGATCCGGTCTCCAAAATAAGGGTATCTCTTGATAGATGGACTATGCTCCAATAGAAGGCCACACATTTAAGCATATATGAATAGCACAAATTGGACTTTGTGGATTTTTTTAAAAGAAGAGTAAAGAAAGTTACATAGATAGGGAAGAATAATCAATCTGGAGTTGAGGGAGGGTAAATATAATAAAAACATTGAATTTTACAAAGAACTAATATAATTTTTCATTGTAAATGGTTGGTTTTTTAACAGTTAAACATACTCTGAGTTGTTTTATTTATTTTAAGAAACTATTAATGAAATTATTTTCCAATTTCCTCCTTGGATCTCATATATATATATATATATATATATATATATATATATATATATATATATATATATATGAGATATGATATATATGATATCTACATATATGTAGATATGGATATAGGTAGAACAAAGACTGGAAGGGAAGAGGGTGGTAAAGATATGGTTAAAGTACATAATATACTTATGTGAAAATACATTTATGAAATCTATCAGTATGTTGAATTATATATTCCAATAAAATTTATATTAACTGCTCATCAGTTTGAAGAACATTTAGTTTGCTTTAATTTGTTATCTGGCTACAGAATTTTCAATCCCACAAATGAGGGTGCCCCTTTTTCCTGCATAAAGAGATTCTATTTAGCTCAAAGAAAATTGAAATCATGAAATTTATAGGTAAATTAATAAAACAAGGAACAAATATACTGAGTGAGGTAACCATACTCAAAAGACAACATACGGTCTCTCCTATTTATGAACCCTAGTTCCAACATTTTAGGTGTGAATATATTACCTTGAGTAACCCTAGGAACCAAGAATGTAAAAGAGGATCATGATGGAGTGGGGAGAGGATCCCTAGAAAAGATGATAGTAGGTGTTATGAAGGATAACATCAAAATGGAAAAGCATTAACTGAGAAGAGGTGATAGATAATACAGTGGGAGAGGGCAGAAGAAGGGATAAATAATACTAAGCAGGATGTTTGAAAAAAACATAGGTAAGCATTTTTTGTTTATTTAAAATTCCTACAACACATACACTGTTTAAATGAAGTTACAACACTTGGGGTGATAATGTTCACTCCAAGAAACGACCTAATAGAAACCACAGTGCCAGGCATTGGAAACCTCCCAGATTGTTGGGAGGTCCAATGAAGTCCAAGAGACAATCACAAAGAACAGAAGCCATTACCATTGATTGCTCATAGTTGTCTCCTAGAACTTGAAGGTAAAACCATGCTGATGAAGACACCACAAATTTTGGATACCAAAATTGAAAGTTTTTGAGTTTGAACTGACTTGGGAGCCTCCTCTCCAATTACTGTATCGCATGTCTCATCCAAAGGAGCTATGTATACTGCCTGTGGAGAAAAGCAATCAATAGTTCCACTGAGCTCTTAAAGCCCGTGGATGACAACAATGACCACGAAGTTCTTGAGTATTTGTAATTGGTTTGTGACTGGCACATAAAAGAAATTGGAATTTTTGGTTAGTAAAACCACTGACTGTTGTAGATAATGCTTAATGGACCACTCTGTTGGAGTTTAAAAGAAAAACATGCTAAGAGATGCATATGTGTAGGCCTGGATCCAAGGTTTTGAGTGGGAGCAAGGACCCATCAAGAACTGGGTTAAGTGTCATTTGGTTGGTATTTTTGTCAGGAATATGAATACATTTCTGCCCATCTCCTGAGACCTTGAGTACATTTGAATTAAAGGATAGTATCTAATTTGCTTAAGGTGGTGAAAAGGTGTAGAGCAGACACACATCCATTGCTTTCTGTTCCTGATTATGGATATAAAAATAAAGTTACTTCTAACTTATGCTCCTTTGATTTCCTTACCTTGAGGCATTGGACACTGAACTGTAAGCAAGGAGTAAAAAAACAAAACCTTTCATCCTTAAGTTGCTTTTGTTGGGGGCTTTTATTGCGGCAATGAGAAAGAATTCAGGACATCCAGGCAGTAATGCTGGTTTTGTTAGCATTACTTCTGGGTAATTTCTTCTTTTTCTTTTCTTTCTTTTTTTTTTTGAGGCCACATGCCTCATAGAAATATTATGCACTTGTTTTTCTCTTCTATAATATAAGAAGATAGAAAACTACTATATGTAAAAAAAGAATAAAAGAAGTTTTCAGAGAGCTCCATAAGCATCTTAGATACTGAAAATAAAAAAATAGTAAAATTAAAATCACAGGGGAGAAACTTTCAGTTTCAAAATTTTGCCTTTGATTTTACTTAATGTTTTTAGATGAAAGTTTGCACAAGACTAACCCTTTTGTTTGTACAAGTTAACCCTTCCAATGGGGCCTAGAAATCCTGGAAGCTTGTATTTGAGATCCTTATAACTCCATTTTGAAACACTGTAATACTTTTTAGGCATTTCAGTCTTTCTCCAGCCATGCTTAAAGCTATCCTAATATTGCCTTTGCGATATGATTTTAAGAACTTAATATGTTAAAGATAGTATTGTTAAAGATAAGTATATGAAGATGAAATTCTTAAGCCAAAGGAAGAGCACAAATGACACTTTTTTTTATCTGAACACAGTCTTTTTTGATGATCTCAAATCATTCCATTTGGGCGACCTAATAAAACTCTCAAAAAAGTTCTATTACCATTCTTTCATTTTTTAAAACAGACAATATGGCAAAACATAGCTACAATCTAATTTGGAACTATTGAGCTCATATAACTAGCTTGAAAGTCGTATGTGACTCAGACATATGCATGCATATACACAGAAAAAGGAGAAAAAAAAGGAAGGAGAAAGATGATGATAGAATAAGATGGGCGTGTGCAAAGCAGGAAGCTCAGTGCATTCTTGACACATTCTCTGTAAAAGTACCATAGCAAAGGCACATGACTTTTTATGTCTTTAGATGGAAACATTAGCCATTGTAGTCATGGGATGTAATGATATCTGGAAGCATAGTATCTTCTATAGTTTTAGCAGACTGTGGAGTAGCTAGCTACCTAGTAGCCTTCCGAGTATTGGAAATGGATTTCCCTAAGAAGTAGATGCCAGAAGATTGCTGCAGAAAGAAACTATGGTAAGGAATAAAATATAATGTTAAGAGAATGGGGGGATCAATATAAAAGTTGAAACTTAACTGCTTTCTGTAAAAAGGTGATTAGGATTTTAGTTACATAGCCATTGATTTTTCAATGGTAAAATAAAATTCTAACAGTCAAGCTGGGTTTTTGCACAGCACACACTTTAAATGTTCGGAATAGACTGAGAAAACTATGGTAATACGTGGCAAAGGAAAGTCAGATACTCTGTTCCTGATTGAAGAAGTGTACAAATCATGGAAACTCTGAATTTATCAAAGCCAAAATTTGAATTTACTTTGCCCGCAATATTCTCTGAGGCAAATGCTTCCCCAAACAACTGAGTGATGCTGACGAACAGTCCTACCTCCTATTAGAGGTAAACGATTTTGTTTTTTTTCCTGTTTTGCTGAATACACTACGTTACTTCCTCTTCTAGCTGTACAAGCCTGCAGTTCACTACAGGATATCTGGGTAGAAAGGGTAAGGTTCTTGGCTTTCTCTTCATACATTCAAAAATAGAACTAAAAAGGCTCTGTGAATTGAAAACGACAGTGTGAATTTCTGCTGCTTCCATTGAGAACTTAATTCTGAGTCTGCTAATATCTTACCTTTGGGGGGATATATTGTTATGAAGAATGGAGACTTCAGTGAGGTAATATCTATTTATAAGTTTAAGTGGTTAAAATGTTCGCTGAAACTGCTGCATGCTTTCTGAGAGGAAACGTGGCTGTCTGGATAGAAAGCTCCTTTCTCTACAATTTAACATGCCACTGACAAAAGCCAGGGGTCCAGACTTGTGTTAAACATTGCTCCTAACAATTCTATGTTAAAATTGAGATTGTGGTTCATTAAATGCGTTTTTGTTAGTGTGAGCCAAGGGGAGAAAATAAACTTACAATTTTAAACTCATGGTTTGTGTCAACCAAATTAAAGCAGCATTCAAATAGTAAATGCATCTAAGTGCCTTAATCTTTTCATAAGATGAAACTTGACATGTTTTCTCAGATTGGGACATTTTCCATGCATGCATTTTCCGGTGGGATGTGATGGCTTCAAATAGCACAAAAGGATTTTCATCAAGCCCTAGAAACTAGCACAGCTGTCGAATCTCAATGGGGCTGATTCTCAGCTTACGATGAACATTTCTTTGGATGTATTTTTAATTTGAGAACATGGGAAGCATTTTCAGAAGACGTTCCAAGAATTTTGCTGTCTTTTTTTAGAAAGAATTCCTTCTGAGACTTTTTTTTAAACATGCTCTTTTTAAAGTCTGCTAATTTCACACGTGAAATTTGATTCTTTGCTCTGTAAAATTTTCTAAAATATGTAAAATTACATATGACTCTAGATGAGACTGTAAGCTGCGGTAAAATATAAGTGAAACCTGTTTATTAGGACAATATAAATGAAACTTATTTACACCAACACCTTCCCTCTCCTGAGGTAAGGAAATCAGTATAATTTGTACATATTTAATTTCCAAGAATGAAGTGTTAAAAACAGTAAATTAGTAAATTATCCCTTTTTAAAAAATCCCTAAATAAAAGTTGTTTTTTTCTTGGTAAAATTTTAGGATAATTTCTTTATTGTACTTCTAATTTTTTTCCAGTAACAAAATGAAACTAACAGCTGTGGGCTGCATGAGCATGACTCACAGGATAGCTCTATGTGTATATTATGGTTGCCAAGAGGCACCATACTGTCTGCTATTGAGAGAGCTCTGCCTAATCTCTCTAACCACAAGTAAGGGTGGGGCTTTTTTCCTATAGCAAAGTTGTTCCAAAGTGACTGATACTCGGGCCAGTATATGAAATTCAGGCAGGCCAAGCAGCTGCAGTGCTCTGGGAACCTCCAGAAGGGCTGAAATCAGCAGTACTCCCTGGACAGACCCTCCTTAGATACAGTTTTGGTGGGATTATGACAAAAAGATGTTCTCAGTAGACTTAAAAGCTTTTGGGTGGAGTTTTCCCTACCAGCCAGTTTCCCCTTCCCCCACTCCACCCAGGAAGTTTAATGGGAAGAAAGATTAGTTATTCAACCAGCTTCTGAGACTAGAGGGGGAAGAAGGAAATTAATCTTCTCTGTGTCCTTAGCAGCAGAGTTTAACACAAAATTGAAGCTTAGTAGGGACTAGACATTCACTGAATTGTAGAACCCTAGGGGAAGGGAGAGGTTTCTGTTGGCTGGCTCTGTGCTGATGGCTTGCTTTTTGCAGCTGTGAATGTGTGTGTCCTAGAAGGCTGAGAAAGAAATTATTCACTAAAGCATGAGCCATTTCCACTTGGTCAAACTTATTGCTCAAGACTGGAAAAATAATACTTGTCTGAAAGTTCTAGTGGTATAAAATTATAACATAGCATCAGAGTTAGCCTTACAAATTGGCAGCTGCCTAGGTACATTATTCTGAGGCTGGGAAAGAGAAAAAAACCAACCCCCCTGACTGGATAGTTCTCTTTGTCCACCAAGTGTTTTTCTCTGCCTCTAACCAGAAATGTCACTATGAATAATCTAATCCAGGGGTTATTTATGGTCTCTTAAAGTTCTCCTTTCTTGAAACACCAGTGATTGAAAGCATGGTGAAAGGTTAAGCTTGTGAAAAATTAGCTAATGAGTGTATAGGCTGAATTTTTCAGTCAGTTGGTAGTCAGTTTCACAAACCAGGAAGGTCAACACTTCGAAATATACCAAGTAATCATAAAGGAGGTAAGGGAGACATAAAGGGAGAGATTACAGCATAGTATAAAGAGAAGGTTTCTGATTTATACATCCTGCCTACTCATTAACCAAGAGTGTAGTTAAAATACATATGCACTATACGTAGATAACCTCGGAATGTAGCCATGAAAGTGAAGAGTCAATCCTCGAGTCAAATTTTGGGTTTTTTTGTGTTTGGAAATTTTAATTTTGCATCTTCAACTTTATTACAGATATTTACTTTGATAATTTCCTTTTCTTTTCAATAATTTTTCCTTATAAATCTTTTTGATCAGCATATAGTAGAGTATGTTTATGAGCTACAGTATAATCTTTCAATCACAGACAGCTTTCTGTTGTAAAATATTAAAGATGTGTTCTTCTAGAAAGTTTGTCATGTACATTTGTTGTTTAACTATGATTGTCATGTAATGAATTCATTATTATGGCATTTCTTCTTATTTAACTTTATACCTGTGTTTTGCATTTCAAGGCAGGATTTCTCTGTGTAGTTTTTGTTGTCTTGGAACTTGCTCTATAGAACAGGCTGGCTTTGAACTCTGAGATCTCTCTGCCACTATATCCTGAGTACTGGGATTAAAAGTGTGCATAACCATGCCTAGGTAACTTGGTGTACTTTAATTTACCATTTTTCCTTTTTCTATCCTCCCTCTAATCTCTGACAGACATATTTATATTTTCTTTTTCTATGAAATATATTCTTAAATTTCATATTAAGTGAGATTATATAGCATTTTCTTAACCTAGTGTATTTCTCTTATATTGTCTTTCAGTTATACCCACTTTGTTGCATGTAACATACTTTTCAATGTTATACAGTAATTCCTTGTGTATATATGCCACATTTTATTCATTCATCTATTTATAGCCTGCCTGCTTTCATATCTTAACTATTTGTGAATAATCATGTATTAGCATAAAAGTGTTGATATCTTGGCCGGGCGGTGGTGGCGCACGCCTTTAATCCCAGCACTCTGGAGGCAGAGTCAGGCGGATCTCTGGGAGTTCGAGGCCAGCCTGGTCTACAAGAGCTAGTTCCGGGACAGGCACCAAAGCTACAGAGAAACCCTGTCTCAAAAAACCAAAAAAAAAAGTGTTGATATCTTTTTGTATCATACTGATCTCAGTCATTTGAATATATACTCAAGATTGAAGTCACTTTATTTTGAGCTTTTTGAGGAAACTGTTTTCAAAAGTGACTTACTGATTTACATTCCAGCAGTGTGCACACATTCATTTTCTGGATGACTTCTGTGTGCTGACTTTGCACTGAGGGATGCTAAGGCATTTCTGTGGACAGGTCAGAGAACACAGGGTTGGGCTTGACTTAACCTAAGATGTCCAGAAGTTCTCACTGGCTCTGATGGAAGACTCAGCTGTCAGATTACCAGTGATTTTCCTGAGATGCATCTGAAGTTTTTGCAATTGAGCTTTTCCAGCTACAGTGATATTTAAAACAAACAAAAACAAATCAGAAAGCCATTTCTTAATTTTGGATCACAGTCATTAAAATCAAGAGCATGGGTGGAGATGCAATGATTTCCTACAAATACATTATGAAGGAAATGTCTGAGATAAACCCTCTTTTATTAGTTTCCAGCCAGTTGAGCCTTAAAGCATTTCAGTAAGAAATTTAAAAACAACGTTTTTATTAGTAAATATATTTTTGTTTTACAAGAAACTGAAAAAATAGTACAGATTCCTTGTGTACATGTTATCAAACTTCCCCAGCGATAAGATCTTAAGGAACTGTAGTACATTATCAAAAGCAGGAAGTTAAAAGTGATATAATACAATGAACTAGACTGCAAAGCTTATTTATATTTCATCAGTTTTGGCAAGTATTCATGTGTGTGTAATTTATCACATACATACATTTGTTCAAACAATATCACAATCAATTTGGAAATCCTTCATCATCACACACGTTCTCTTGTGCTATACCATTAAATCAGAACCCACCCTAGTCTATAGAACTTTGATAACTTTTCATATGCTTTGTTTTGAGTACACCATATGAATAGAATGAAATAATATACAGTCTTTATATATGGACCATTTTCACTTATCTAGTTTCTCCGGCACATATATTTTGTTCCCTGTATCAATACTTGGTTGAGTTTTTATTGCTAAATATGGTACCAGCATGGGGATATAATAAGTCTTGTTTATATAATTACTTATTAATTCACTAAAGTATTTAAATTTTTCCATTCTTTTTTAGGGGGAGAATATTACAGCTAAATGGCAGTGACCATGTATTTACAAGTTTTTTATGGATATGGTTTTATTTTTCATTGGCCTACTTAGAAGAAGAATTTCTAGGCTTTATAGTACCTGTATTGTTAGTTTGGCTAAAATCTGTTAAACATCTTTACAAGGCAGTTGTACTTTTTTCCTAAGAAAATTAATGTATGAGAGATACACTTGGTCTGACTCTGTTAGCATTTGCTGTTACAAATATTTTTTTTGTTTTATAGATACTATTAAGTACAATATTCTAATTCATTATAGTTTAAGTTATATTTCTCTAATAATAGCAATCTTTCTGTCAGTCTGTCTATCTGTCCCTCATGTGTGTAAATATATGTGTGTTTCACAGCTCCATTTTGGAAAAATTCCTTTTCATTTTCTTTCATCATTTTCTAGTTACATTGTTTTCTTATTGTTTAAGAGCTTTCTTTAGTATGTACAATGAATACAAATTACTTAGATTTGAAGCTTTGAAGCATTTTCTTCAAACTTGTACCATTACATCTTCTTAACCTACTCTTTAATAGAACGGAGTTTTCAAATTTTATGAAATCAAATTTAGTTATTTCATGTTTCTTCCTATATTGTAATTCTTGTGTCATATCTTTGAGCAATTAATCAACATATTTTGAAGTACCCTCCCTGTACTTTATACTATTATATTTAGAAGTTGAAGTATGGGGCATTTTGTGTTTATTTTAACATAGTTTTTAACAATAGAATAAGTACCTTTATTATTCTACGGATATGTAGTTGTTAAAATATCATTGATTGAAGGGCTATATTTTATTCATTAAATTTTTTTTCTGTAAAAAACAGGGAATTGTGAATATTTATGTTGACCTATTCTTTTTCATTTTAGTTTACTTAATCCATTTTTAAAGGTCTTCCAACTATACCATGCTGTCTTGATTCTAGTGGAAATCTCAACTGAGTACAGTGGAGCAAGCTTATAATCACAGGTTATAAGGCAGGTTGAGGCAAAAGACTATGAGTTCAAGGTCTACCCGGATTATAGAACAAGTTCAAAGCCAGCCTGATTTACTTACTGAAAGTCTTTCTCAAATTTTAAATGAAAAGGAAGCCACAAAGTCATACACAGTGACTGTTCTCACTTTTGCCTTTCATAATTACCTAGTTGTTTTAGTTTCTTTGCTTTATGATGCAACTTTTTAAATAAGGAACTCCATATCCTACAAAAATATCTTCTGGGATTTGGGAATACTGTTAAACTATATACCAGTATGGAGAAGAGTTGTAGCTTGATTCTCTGTTCTGATAAAACACTAATCAAAACAAGTTGGGAAGAAAAGTGTTAATTTTGTCTTAGAACTCTCAGGTCAAACTTCTGAACTGAAGGAAGTAAGGACAGGAACTCGGGTCAAAAATCTGGAGTCGGAAATTGGTACAGAGGCCATGGAGGAACGCTGCTTACTGCCTTCCACTCATGGCTTGCTCAGTTTGCTTTGCTAAATAACCCAGGACCACTTGCACAAGGGTGACACCAACTAAAGTCGCTAGACTTTCTCTCATCAATCATTAATCCAGAAAATGCCTCACAGACTTGCCTACATGTCAATCTAATGAAAACGCTTTCTCAATTGAGGTTCCCTCTTTTTGGATGAGTGTAATTTGTGTCAAGTTGACAAAATCAAACAAGAACTCATCTAAATGTTTAAATATAATTTCTAATGTTTTTGAGAATCTCATACATGAGTACACTATGTTTGTATCAGCTTCCTCTCCCTTCCACATCTCCAAATTCACCACTCTAAACTCTCAGAACAAAACTTCTTCTATAATTGTTATTGTTATATGTAATATGTATATTTTATACAATATATGGTACATACATGTATATCATTTTCATAACATATATAGATATAAATATATATTGTATTGTTTGTAAATACAAGTAGTTAAGGATGGCTACTTGAGATTGGATACCCTATAGTCTTTATAATCTACCAGTCAATAACACATTACATTTTTAATATAAGCCTGCAATCATTATCAACATTTTGTGACTCTCAATATATAGTTCCTGTATATGTTTTGTTAATTTATCCCCAACTATGAATACATTTTTCAGCTGTTAAAAATGTATTATTCTTATGTCTATGAGAACTTTTGTGGATTCATTCATTTTTATACATGATAATCATTGTTTTAAAATCTTTTTGGCCTTTCAATTTGCCTTTTATTTCTTCTTTTCTTTGTCTTATTATGGTGGCTAGAACTTCCAGTATCATTTTTGAATGATAACACTATTTGTTATTGATTTTGTTGAGATGCTTTCTGAATATTTCTAGTTTTTGAGAGGTTTTACCTTTTCTTCATTAGTTTGTATGTTCCTGTGATTTTCCTTGATCAACATATTAATAATATTGATTACAATGTTTTGTATTAAAATATCAAGCCAGTCTTTTGCTCATACAGTATGTTTTATCTGATCCTTTTGTATGGTTTTTTTATATGGCACTTTGTTTTTTCCCCATCCTGACATCATATTTTATTCATCCAGTTCTATTGATGGGTTTGTCATTTATTCATGTTTTTACTCCTATGAGTGATCTTGATATTAACATTTTTGTATGAATTTTTGTCATTACTGATGTTTTAATTTCCCTCAGTTGTAATGCATAAAGACAGAATGCTTGGGTCATATGGTAATTTTATATGTAAAACCTTGAGGTACTTTCAATCTGTTTTACAAAGCCACACTACATTCATGATCTAACCAGAAACACATGAAGACTCTAACTGCTATTTAAGTCCTCTAATATTTCATTTCTGATTTTTAATTTTAACCATTGTAATGGGTATGAATTGTCAGCCCAACACTTTGACTTTCATTTCTTAATCAAGAAGGACAGGTTTCATGGACTTATGTAGCCATTTTACAATTATATTTACATTATCTAATGTACTCTAGCCAGATATTTGTTCCTCAAACCTTCTCAGCACAGTGCACTTTCTGAATCACTTAACATCCATCTAAACTTTCGTCAGCTGTGGCACAAGAACTGGTATATTATCATGCTTCCTTGGACTTTAACTTTTGCGCCAAAAGGATAGTGAAGGTCACTTCTAAATGTTCTTCCCACTGAGAGGATTAGATTTGTTATAGTCTTCCAGGAGGTCTCAGGAAGGTGCTATAATGTTGCCATTTTCCACCTTTCTTTGTGTTTTCATATCACACAGAACCATTTGCAAATATACCAGAATTTATTTTTTTGGTCAACGGACACTCCCAGTGCATAATAGTCATGGCTGTGTCCGTTGATTTACAAATTTATGGCTTCAAGCATCCAGGATACCTAGTTTAAGATGGCCAGCAAAACTAGAGTGTTGAGTGTCTACAAAGGCCTATGCATGACTCAAAAGTATATCTCAAATAGCAGCATTTACCTGAAGATATTGACAGTTTATCCCCCAAAATTATAATTTTCACTGTGATTTGCCTGTAAGGGGCTTAAAAAATCTCCTTATATATAGTATTGTCACCTGTCAATACCACAAATATTTCTGCTGCATTGCAACCTTGACTTGCTGTCAAAATAAAATTAGTAGTTTATGGATCATTTAATACATATATTTTCTTAGTTTGAGGTTTTATAAAACAAAAAGCACTATAAGCTGAACAGCTTGTAGTTATAAATTAAGAAGTAAAATATCAAGGTACTTTGGCATATAGTGTTCACTGCCTGTTATTCTAGCACATACTTGGTAGAGTCTTCATACATCTTTACTTGGGGGAGGGAGCATGGCATGTCTCTGAGAACCATTTTACAAAGTCACTAGTTCCATTTATAAAGATTTCTCTTAGCCGCTTCCCCCCACCAAAGCCCTCATCATATTGGTGAGGAGGTTCTAACATATAGATGTTAGGGGACCAACAACATTTAAAAAATAGCAAAGCCAGAGTAGTTCACCCAGATGTGTATATACTGCCTTCTAAAGAGGACCCTATCTACCATCTTTATAGGGTTATTTCAGCCTATTCTGTACTATCTGACAGAAATTTCACAGATCTAGAAGATTTGTGATTTGTACATTGTGTCTTATTTGTTGACACATACTAAGGCTGTAATGGTGTTCTTGGTTTAGAAGCACGAGGACTTATGGCAGCAAGTCTTGAAGAGAATCAGAGGCAACTATCATAAAGGGTGCTGTTACAAATTAATAGACAAAGGGACAGTAAAATCTCTAGGCAGAGTCCAGAGGCCTGTTTTGACTAGAGAGAACACAGAGCAATTGAGATGTTTAGTATTGCCAGATTCGCTTGGATTTGCTGATATGTTTCCATTCCAATTTTTATTATCTATATGTTTCTAGCCAATGCTCTTCTTTAAGAAAAGTATTTATGCAATTGGAAACTTAATATGTGTTATAATTCAGTCAGTTAAAAGATGCCATTTATTTTGGTTGAACTAAATTGACCCTATGACTATAGATAAGTGTTTTTTTAAATAGAAAATAAAAATGCTTGTAGGTTATCAACATGAAGCTTCAGATTTAAATTTGAAATCTTGGGCTTGTTATTTTCTTTTGTCACTTCCTCTTACATATTGAGGAATAAGCGGTCAATCTCACTCTATTCTACAGTCTTATATATTTGAACATCTTAATTCTAAAATGATAAAATAGATGGCATTCTACAACTTTATCTTCTTTTAGATTGGTTAGAAAATTTCAATGGCAATATTTTGAGTACCTCTATTGCCAAATCATGTCTTCAGCTATCATGGCCTCTTCACCATACACAATAGTCATTGATGCATTTAGTTCTAAACAGATTATTGTACATAAAATTCATAAAAGTCCAGGATAGTTTCCAAAATTCATCCTTAAGATGGTACTTTTTAAAAAGTACTCACATGACTCATATTAGAATCAGTCAACATCCAATTTGTGGAACAGAATTAGTAGTGGGTATAAATTAAGAGATAGATTGCAAGGAATTGCTTATACAATCATAGGTGCTGACTAGGCAAGGCAGAAATTCTTAAGTCAGATTGTTCTCTGAGAAGAAGAAGGATGAAATGCATAGGCTCAAGCTGCTATCTGCAGGTTTCTTTGTGGAAGTCTCTAGTCCTACAGTTTCTAACTAGTCGAATTGCGTCTACTCAGATTATCTAAATGTTTACCCTTAGAGTCAAGTGAGTATGAAATTTAGTCAGATCATGGAAATGTCTTCAAATATTAAAGCCCCGTGACATGCCTAATATCTAGAATCACTCTCGTGTATTGAGATTTTAGGATAAAAACCAGAGCTTCGGCAGCCCCAAGAAGCTTGCTTGGTTGGTTACACAGCTCGATTAAAAAGATATGTGATGGCAAAAAGCGAAAAAGAGAAGTTATTATCCAACATGGACACAGTCTGAAGAGGAATAAGTAAAGAAGGCCAAGGGCTCCAAGTCCAGGTTTGCAGAACTATTGTGAGCTTTAGGCTTAAACAGAACAATAATCAGGGCCATGAAGTATAATTACACAGCCCTTATAGATATAAAACCAATGACCTACTCCCTTGCTATCATCTAATGCAAAGCAGAAAGACAGATATAAATTATGGCACAGGTTTGAGGTTCATCTTGTTTTTAGTAACCCATGGGTACAAGGAAAGTCATTGATTTTTTAGAATAAGCATTTTTCAAGTAGTTGTTATACACATAGTTTTGTCTAAGGTAGGGCTCCTTTCTTGTGAGGAGCAAAGATGATGAGAAATCATGAGGACAAGAAGAGGGTATTGGTGTTAATGGCCCCCATGAAGGTAGAGCCACTGCCCACTTCCCTCCTGCCTACTTCCCCCAAACAATACCATTTACTCACCACCTAGTGGTGGAAGCAATAAATACATGAAAAATGTTCAATAGTTTTTTTAGCCAGCAAAGAAACATAAATAAAAACTACATTGACATTCTGTTTTTAAAACACTTAGAATAACTACCAGCAAGTAAAAATACTGTTGTTATGAATATAGTGGTTTGAAGGAGATTTTTGCCCCTGTAGGCTCAGATATTTGTAGACTTGGTCACCATTTGGTGACACTGTTTGTGGAAGTTATGGAAATCTTTAGGATGTATGACCTTGCTGGAGGAAATATGTCATTGAAGATGAGATTTGATGTTTATAGCCTTACTGAACTTCCTGTGAACTCTCTGGTTCAGAGTACATTTTGGAGGTTTAAGATACGATCTTTCAGCTTCCTGTTCCAACTGCCTACTGTCATGCCTCTCCTTGCTATCCTTACTCTCACTCCAGAACTGTAAGCTAAAGCAATTTTTTTCTTCCATGAGTTGTTCTTGATCATGGCACTTTATCTCAGAAACAGGAAAGTAACAAATACAGCATGAGAGAAAGGAACACTTATGTACTGGTGATTACAATCTCAATTAGTAAATTAGTCTAGCTGTTATGAAAATCAGTATAAAGGGTCTTCAAAAACCTAAAAATGAAACTTCTATGGGACATTGAAATACCACTTAGGTATGTTGTAGTAGGAGGCTGCTTGTTTGTTCCAGGGTGCTCAGCCCTGAAATAATCAACAGGAACTATATTATTTGCAATGCTATTTGGTCAGTAGCTTAAGCGTATTTCTGGATAATTCTTTTTTTATTGATTTTATTGAGCTATACATTTTTCTCTGCTTTCTTCCCTTCCTTTCCCCTCCTGTTTACCTCTCTATCATGGTCCCCATGTCCCAGTTTACTCAGGAGATCTTGTTTTTTTCTACTTCCCATGTAAATTCCCGTGTAAGTTTCTCTTAGGGTCCTCAATGTTGTCTAGGATCTCTGGGACTGTGATTTGTAGGTTGTTTTTCTTTTCTTTATATTTAAAATCCACTCATGAGTGAGTACATATGATAATTGTCTTTCTGGGTCTGTGTTACCTCACTCAATATTATGATTTGCAGGCAAACAGATGGAGTTGGCTAACTTTTATATCCTAAACTAACCCATCTCTATTAATCTGTGTATCGCCACATGGCTGTGGCTTACTGGATAAAGTTCCACTCCTTGCATCTATCTTTGGCAAGGCTACTGACTTTGCCTTCTTTCTCCTGGGATTCAGTTTAGTTTTCCCCACCTACCTCTGTTCTGCTCTGCCATAGGCCCAAAACAGTTTCTTAATTAATCATAGTATAAAGAGGGGAATCCCACATCAGTATGTTTCCAAGGAATTTAAAGATACCAAAATATCAATATTTATTTAGTCACTATTCACAGTAAGCTATACATGGAATCAGCAAGGTATCCATCAACAGATGAATAGGTAAACAAAGTGTGATATGTATATATCATAGGGATATTTGTCATTCATGAGGAAGAAAATGATTTCCTTTGAAGGAAAGTTAAAAAAAAGAGGATATTCTTTTAGACAAAATAAGCCAGACTAAGAAACAAGACTATCACATTTCTTCTGATGAATAAAACATTTAGCATATATATATATATATATATATATATATATATATATATATATATATATATATATATATATATCTGAAGGAAAAAAGTAGATTATTTGGGGGTTGTGCTGACCAGTGGTAAAGAGGAATGAGGAGAGAAGGAAGAGAGAATGGGGATAATAAACAAATAAATTATGTACATGCATGAAAATATCAATAACAAAAACTACTCTTTATAATGGCTATGTTCTAGAAGAGATAATTGCAGCTTCTTATTTTATAGTACTATGTACAATTGAAAAGATATAGGATCATCTTAAAAGCTTATATAGTAGGAGTGTGTGTGTTTGTGTGTGTGTTTGTGTGTGTGAGAGAGAGAGAGAGAGAGAGAGACAGAGAGAGACAGAGACAGAGATAGATTTAATAACTAGGACCATTGCTGTAGGAGCACATTCTGCTCCTTCAACCACTAGCTTTTAAGATAGCAGCCCACTTGGGTGAGGTCTCATATACTGTAAAAGCAGCTGTAAATGTGCAGCCACTCTCTCTTGCTTCTGCCTCCAAGTTCCAGCTGCTAGACTTTGTTCTTGTTTGTATAGAGGACTATTATCTAGGAAAGTGATCTGTAAATTCTCCCCTTAAATAAATACCCTTTTATTATTCCTAATTTTGAACTGGTATGGGATTTTTTTGTAACTTCCATTCATCATCTTGAACCCAAACAGGGACTTGAACCCTGGACCCTATTCCCAAATATTGTTTGTTTACATTTAAAGGGAGATAAGATATAGAGATGAATAATTTGCATTGGTATGGATCTTGGTTTATTGATATAAATTTAAGGTCAATTTTTTATACATATACGTATTTCTGATCTTGATTAAGGTATTGTGTCTGTGTAGCTCATTTAAAAATTTAGTGTATAATTAAGAAATATAAGTTAATAAATACTCATCTATAATAATCAAGCTTGTAGTCATGTTAGTTATATTTTCTAGGTGTATAGAGATATATTGCAGTTTGGTAGGTATTCTTCAAATCTTTCAGAGACCTTCAGACTATGGCATTTAAATGTTTTAAAAATTTTGGTCTTTTCATGGCAATAAGACACTTCTGCTCCTGGCAGCACTAATTACTTCAAGAGGAAGATGGACACCATAGAAGCTCCTAATGGAGTTTGTTAGCCATTTGGGCAAGAAACTGCTATTTCCTGGACTGCTTAACTGGACTTGCAGGACCTGCAGAGAAATGACTTCTGAACTTGCTTAAAGGTGAGACGATCCTTCGGGGTTCCTGCTTCATGAAAGAGTCTGTGAGACAGGATACAGAAGAATGTGACTGGCAAACTGCCAATATGGACATAACTGTCATTGAAATTTCTTGCTTCATGGAAAAGTCTGCTGGATACTATGGGCCTATAGGCTGAAGATGGATGCCCCAATAGTACAAACGATCTTTGGGTGACTTTCCAGGCAGTGAGATGTCTCTGTCAATTCTAGAGTTTTGGAAGTTGCTTATAATTCACTTACTGTTTTCTTAAGTAATATTACATCCTTCTGGAGTCTTTGATGAAGTTGAAGTATTTATAGTTAATGTTTTCCTTGGTTATGATAAAATATAAAATAGATATAAATGTTGTAACTGTAATTCTTGTTTGATACCTATTTTGTTATATGTAATTTTACTATATTGAAGTTAAAGCCTTTCTTTTTATTTAAACAGAAAATGGGGGTGATGTGGGAGTCCCCTGTGTGCTGTGATTATCATTAATGAATAAAGAAACTGCATTGGATTGTTAATAGAGCAAAACTTAGGTAGATGGAGAGGACTAGACTGAATGCTGGGAGAAAGAAGGGAGGAATCAGGGGATGCCATGGAGCCGCTGCCAGAGTCAGATATGCCAAAATTTGCCGGGAAGCCAATGCCACTTGGCTATACAAAGATTACTAGAAATGGGTTAAATTAATATGTAAGTTAGCCAATAAGAAGCTAGAGCTAATGGGCCAAGCAGTGACTTAAATAAAACAATTTCTGTGTGATTATTTCGAGTGTATGCTAGCTGTTGCTAGGAATAACAAGCGGCCTCATCCAACAGATCATAGCTTCACTGAGTTGATATACAAAAAGATCAAGATAATCATGGCTATCAAGTTTATGTTTTTCTGTCCAGCCATCCAGTTGCTCCAAGATTGCTGACAATACTATTCCTTCTTCCTAACATTTTGTTGGCACTCTTCTAGAAAATCTCTTGACCACATACTTAAAAGCTCTATTTCTAAACTTTAAAATATATTCTATTAATCCATATGTATATCTTCATACTACAGGTACTTTGTTTTGATTTTTGTCATTTTAAAATGAGTTTTGAAATATGGAAGTATGCATTTTCTAGTTTTTTCCTCTTGTCAGGCAAAAACTCTTTGCATTTTTGGATTTTTTTAAAATAATTTTGTCAATATCTGTAATTAAGGCAGCTATGATTTTGATAAGTATTGTAATTAATGTATACAACAATTTGGCTCCATTGTTGTTTAAGCAATGCTAAATCTTCAGTGTTATTTCTTCTAAAAAGCTTTGAGTCATATAGAAGCCATTGGCACTTACACTTTTCATTGTGATATGGTTATTGAATGTTAATTTTGTTTACTTTCTTCCTAAGCCCATTCATTTCTTAAAATGTAATAATAAATATATATTTTGATTGGTTTATGTAAATATGTAAACCACATAAACTTTGTCATAATGTTGTAAATATTGTTTTATTTATATACCTTAATTCTATTCTGTCAGTAATAAAGTATTCTCTTTCAACTTGTTATTATTAAGTTTTTTTTTTATAATTTTTTTTCCTGGACAAGTTAAAGGCTTGCAAATTTTGTTTATGTCCTCAAAGGATCAATTTTGGTTCTGTTTTTTTCTGTTATTTTTAACCTTTTTTGCTTTTTTATGCTTTGTTTTATTCATTTTATATTGCTCGATTTTGCTTAAGTGATTTTTTTTTTCTATTGACGCTTCCATAACGTAGAAGCTTAGGTCAGAGATTTCAAAATAATATCAATTTTAATATATCCTTTAATATAGAACTTTCTCTCTAAGGGCAAATTAAAACATTTTTGGTTTTTTCTTATGATATTTTGATGCTTCTGTTACTTTAGAATTTGTAAATTTGTTTCTATTTGTTAAATTCCAAAATTTCCTTCTATTAATTCATCTCTCCTCTTACTATTTTTTCCCAGCCTGTCCTTGAATTATTGAGCTCAAGAAACCATTTTGTCTTAGTTTACCCATCAATTAAGACATATGTCATACCCACCAAATTAGTGAATTTGTTTCGACATTTTGGTCCTGAGATTGTATCAAAATACTGAAGATACTTTTTAGTTGTTCTTCATAGGTAACATAGAGATGAATATGGTTATTTATTTTATTCCATTTTAGCAATGGATACCTATCCACCTATATGTCTGATTTGCCTATATTTAATTTGAAATAAGGTTAGGTGTTAAGAGGCTTTTTGAATATTCATTTTCTCAATGTTTTATGGTGTGAAATTTTAATTTAATATCCATTTTCTTTTCACTTGTGCTAATAAACATTTCTTTATGAACATTTAAATTCATTTATTTTTTTCTTTTGCTTTCACCTTTGAGTGGTTTGCTTAGTTGTTTACACTTGGATTGCAAGTTTTGTTTTACCTTTAACAACTCCACTACAGATCAATGTCTGCTTATTTTCCAAGAGTTTCATTGAATGTAAAGAGACTACTTAGAAGTTAAGTGAGAGATGCAGATTATGGCCACCTATATATTTTAAAGTCAAGAAAAACAAAAATATTGTAATTTGGTGGTTATGCATGCATAGTTGGTAAACATATTCAAGATATCATGTGTTGTGTCAATTGAGTATATGTCAGAACGATCATCTAACATGTAAACGCACACTTTTAAGGGACTAGGAGCTATGTTTCAAAAATAGTAAGATTATATGCTTGGTAAGGAGGTTAGAATTCAAAATCAATTACCCAAACAATATAAAATTACGTATCTTCTTCCAGTGATCAAATATTGAGTTGTCATGAGAATTAAAGGGTATCAGGTGCATAAGGTACATTAGAAACTCTTAGTAAATTTGTTGTGGAATATAGTGTCCATGAAGTTGTAAGTTGGCAGATACATCAAAAATCCAAAGAAAATTGAGGTCAACAAGGGCTTAAGAAATCAGGAGTAGTTTCCTGAACTACAAGAAACTTAAGCTGGGCTTTGAAATGTATTTATGTTTTGTCTTCTTTCATGACTCAGAAGAATTTCACAAAACAAATGGGAATAAAAGCAGCATGCATCGTGACATTACTATATACCAGATGCAAACATTGTGAAAATTAGCTTCCTTCTTTGAACATATAAACAATGGTGCACATTGTATAATCTACGAGACTGTAGATAAGATAAATCAAGAAAAACAACTTATAAGCACAGATACTTTCTTTCAAACTCAGGTCTGTCTGAAAATAGTCTGCAGTTGTACTACTATAGTATATTGACTGTCAGGAAGAAAAATAAACAAAACCAGAAAACTGAATTTAAGTTACACTGGCACCAGATAAAAAAGAATTTGAAATGGGTGGTTTGGGGACAAAATTTATGACTTTTTCCTAATTCTGGGGGAGGGGGAGGTAGTAAAATCAGAAATAGATTTTACTGTTAAAACAAAAATCAGCCACAAATGAGCAAAGTGTTTTTACCAGTTACATTCTGAAGCCAAAGAAAGTCTTTTTAAGATCACTGTATCCTTTGACATTTATTGAACCTCCTGTTTTGAAGTTCCTGACACTGGAGGAGGACTAGGAAGTTTAAGACAACGTAATTTGTTTTCCTATAATGCATGTTTTGTCTTGGCGTGGTAAGAATTTTGGGAAACATTGTTTATACAAGTGCTAAAGCCTCAGCATGGTGGTGACTCTGAACATTAAAAATAACTTTTGTATGGAACTGATTGTACAAGATATTTTAGAAATAAGTTCATTAAGCTTTTCTCAAAGATGCATCAGGTAATAAATAACTAATTCAGATAACTGACATTGTTTTCCAATTATGGAAGATTTGTTTTTTAAACAGAGAGCCTGACTGTGTTTTTGAAAACCAGAAACATGATGCAGTATTTTGGTGTCGATTTTTTTTTTAGATTTTCTTTTATCATTTTATGTGTATGAGTATTTTGCCTGAATGTATGTCTGTGCACCACATGTGTGCCTGGTGCCCAAGGATTCAATGAGCCCTTCATATGTGTGCTGGGAATGGAACTAAGGTCCTATGAACAACAAGTGCTCTTAAGCACTGAGAAAAACCTCCCTTAAATGTTTTTATTAGTATTTTTTCCAGAGTGTTGAGAAGAGAAAGATAATTGAGTATAGAGAAACATGCCAGGTTATACTACAAATTGTTGGAAATTAGACCATGAACTTGTCAAAAAATTTCCTTATATCCAATGTGGAAAAGAAAAAACGATGAGCTAAATTATTCCCAATATTTGTGAGGAAAAAGTACTTTTTTCTCAGATAAAACAACTCTTGCTTGTATTAGAAGTGTGTGCGGGAAGTGATTTCAAACAGTGATCTTGTGGGATAATTATTAGAAGTGTTTATTATTGGTCCCCATTCAAGATCTACTGAATAAAAAATTCTGGGTAGGACTTCACTCTAGCTCACGTGCTACAGTATTTGGATTTGTGGTTATAAGCCTATTAAAAGTGGAACTTTTAAGATTCTTTTCCATTGTGTTGTTAAGATAACTGTTGTCGTTGTCTAACTACAGCCAATCCTTTAGCTGGGTGCTAAGAAATGAGTCAGGATCCATTCTGGAGATTGGCCATGGACCATCACAAAATAACAAATGATACTTAGAATACTGGAGAACTACCAGCAGGAAAATTTAAATGTTCTGTCGAAAATCATAGCTATATGGGGTGAAGGATATATTATTCAGCTTGATTTACTATCTGACAATGTATACAGCTATGTTCAACTTATGTTTGCACAATTTGTCACATGTTATTCAGTTGAGTCATCGTTAGCTACATCTTCCACCAGACAGACAGGATTTCATTTATTTGGAACACTAACATATTTGACATTGTGAGGTTACAGAATGGAACATGAACTTTGGAATTTCATATGGGAAGCCTTCTTGGATAATTTGAATTTCCTACTTAATTCCTAGCAATTCAACTTAAAATTTAAGAATCAAGTTGTTCAACTGTATAAAGATGACTATGGAATAATGTTTACTATAACTTGTATTTTTTTTTCAGAAAAGATCTCACATAGCCCAGGTTGACCTTGTCATAGCTATGTAAAGGATGGTGAACTTTAACTCCTGATTCTCCTGCCTGAACCTTCCAACTTTGGGACTGTAAACAGGTATCACCATTCTGGACTTTCCCATTGTTTCTAATAGTATGAAAAATGGTAATCAACTACAATGTCCATTAAGTAAATAAATTATACTAGATAATTTAATTAAAATGCAAATATCCATTAAATTATCATTTAGATATTATTGACATGGATTTTTATTCTAACTGTGATTAAGTGATTAAAACTATGTTTATGGATATATATATGTGTATACAAGTCAAATTTAATTAAAACAGCTATTTATGAATCCATTTATAAGTCAGTATACATAGAAAAATTGCCTGCAAAGTTTGTGAATGAAAATGTTATGTCTGAAAACTTTTGTTTATATAAATGTCTCTGTATATGTATAAAACCAGAGTGGATCGAGACTCTAAGACTGAGCATTTGATATTAATAACATTTGTTTTGTCTTTGCTTATCTCTATTTTCTAATGGAACTCTTTTCCTTATGTGTAGAAATAATGAAAGATTAGCAACAACATAATTAAGCATTTTTAAGTAGGCTTCTTAGACAATCTTATCCTTCAGGGACTAGAGTTATTCCTTTAAAGATAGTATATTTGCTCTGGAAAATTTGGAAGAACGCAATACCTCTTTTTATAACAGTTAACTGTCAAGGTTAGTGATCTAAAATCTGGCATTGGTTAATTTCTGAACATTTGTGTTATCGTGTAATTACAAAAATGTGCTTTCCATCTTCCAAGTTCCTGGAAAAGTTGCTATTATTCTGTGGTGAGAGGCCAGAGACCCCAGTTCAGCCATTACCACTAACTTTCTGTGTGAATTTGTAACTTTTAGGTTTCTCTTTCTAGAATTGTTTTCCTCTTCTGAAAAGTAACTGATTCTTATCTAGATGACCCCTAATAGCTCTATAATTTAGGAATCTATAACGCATCTAGAAGCCAAGCAATCTTTAGAAAATGATTATGAAATGTGGAAGCTGATGGCAATAGTAAACCAAGCATTCTAAAATACTGTTGAAAGGATTCTGTTTTTGAAGTTCACAGGATGCCAATTGATCACCTTTAATTTTTCTATTAATGAAGTTTCAAATTCCTTTCATGTGTTAACGTATTTGAACATTGGTGTACTTCTGACACCTGGTGGTCAAGTCAAACATCACAGCTAAATCTTAATCCCCAGACACTCCTTCATTCCCACTCATTCACCTCCTCTCACAAAGACTTTCTGTCTCTCAGATTAATTTGTCCTTCAAAAAAATCATTCACTCAACAAAACGTCAGCAGACCTTTCCAATATTCAAAACCATTTACTAGACTTTTATTTGAAAGGAAAATATGCAACAAGAGGATGAGTATTAGGCATGTAGAAGATTTCTATTTCCCGCAAGAAAACCACCTGGAAAGGAAAGTGACCTCAACATGCCAAAAATATTATATGATGTTCACTAAAGAGAATTATTAGAATTATGGATACTGGGATGCCAGAAAAATTACTTTTGTGATTTGTGGAAGTGAGCCTTGCCTTTTAGAAGTCTCAGGTTGTTCATCTGACAAACCAGCCATTGTATCTTATTGTTTCATAACACTGGTGTCAGAGATTGATAGAGTATACACAGAGTACGTATTATAGAATCTGTACAAAATAGGCATTTAGTAATTGTTATTCATTTTTATAATTAAACCAAGATTATCAGCATTAAGTGTCTGATTGTATTTGGACACTCCACCTGGTTTGTGTTTGCAAGTATTTTATAACTTTAGCTTAAATAAAAAAAACACAATATCAATTATTTCAGTTAGTGCAAGAAAATTATAAAAAGGTGATAGTGTTTCTCCACTTACACTTTACTGGGCCAATTGCCTGATTCAACAGCATAGTTAACTAAAAAAAAAAATCAGAGTAGCTGTTTGCCTGAATGACCTGGTTGTTTGACTGCACTGAACTTTCAGCTAAGTAAATACAGTTTATCCAAGAGTTACATGTACTCACTGCAGAGACATCACGTAGGTTCTGAAACAGTATGGGCTTTGTCTGAATTGATTACATCTTTACAGCTTTTGATTGACTGTGGCTAGGTTTGTACCCATGGTTCTAGGACCCCATATTACTTTGCAGACTAATTCAAGAGGCATTGCAGCATATGCATTTCACTTTTCCACTTGAATACTTGTTGCCATTAATGTTGTCTCATGTTTCCTTTAACTTTATAAATGTGTAGCAAACTAACTGCCTTTTCAAGTACTAAAAAGTACAACGAAGCAATAAAATGTGGTTTATTCTTTTGTGTTTGAAATCAGATATATAAAACATATTTCCTAAAAACTATCAAATGATAATTAGTTAAATGTTCATTCTAAGGGTGAAATAAGTTGTACCATGGTGGCTTTTGGCCAAAAGCAGTAAAGTTGTAACATAAAACAAAACCAAGAACAAGGACAATGTCATATTAGGAAATGAATGTTTAACCTGGCTAAGGAAGATTTTAGGGAAGGCATGATTGTTATTTTCAGATATTTGAAGAGCTTTTTTTGTCTAGCAAGGAGTAGCCTCTTTTGTCTTTGACAGGAATAGCTAAGCTGAAACAACACGGAAACAGATTTGAAGTCACTAAATCAATGAAAGACGTTTTCAAAATTTATGACGACTGGAAATACAGCAATTTACATGAATAATTTTCATGGGATTTCAGAGCTAAAGGGAAACAGCATCCTTTCGCTTCATTTCTGACAGGATACCCTCTAGGGCTTCATGCATTCTAGAAGCTGACTAAAATAGTGAAAGGATAGTTTCAATATATATGAGTGTCTGAAGCTGCCGTGGTATTGTTAATGAACACAGAACTTTTGTGGCAAGAGCTTATAAAAGGCGTTAACAAGATGTTAGTAAAACAAACCTTGCTTTCAGTCAAATTTTGAAGAAGGGAGCCCTGTTTTTCTTGAGACCTTATCCTTCCTAAAGCCTGGTGCCCTGCCAGCCCCTGCTTAGACCCCTAATGTCGTTAAGATTTCATAGCTCACCTTAGCAACCATATAATGATTTATAAGGTAGCTACTGAAAATGGATTAAAAATTCATTATCCTGGGGTTGATGACAATAACTTTGCTAGATCTCAAACTTTTTGGACAGAGACAGGTATACAAATGAAACATGGAACTTCACAAGGGTGATGGGATATTTGTCTGGGAGCTAATGGGTCATGAGATCTTGGCTGTTGGTTACCTGTGAATTTTGATGATTCTCTGTCAGAATAAAAACCCGAATAAAGTTACTGTCAAAATAACTATCTTTAACATTTTAGAAAATATCTCCCTAGCTACTATTTATCTCTTGGTAAATTGCTCCACTATTTTAATTCGACATAGATGAGAGCTTTCAAATTTATGAAAGATGACATTTTACCACCTCTGGTAGGAATACAACTAATATGCTGACCTGCCTCTGACCCTATCTTTATTCTATTTTCCATAGAAACCACCACACAAAGGCTTTTCCTAAGGAAGGAACATAATTGCACAAGTTGGGAAGTCACCGCACAAACAGTATGACAGTTAAGTGCACTGATCTGCAAATGCCATTTCAGTACACCCTCTTGGCATCCACCTATATCTTTGAACAGGAGCCATAATTCTATAGCTCACCTTGATGAACATACTGAGATATTCAAGATGGGCAGCAATAGTACCAGCACTGCTGAGAGTAATTGCAATGTCACATGTCTGACATTTCAGTATTCTCTCTATGCAACCACCTATATCTTCATATTCATCCCTGGTCTCCTGGCTAACAGTGCAGCCCTGTGGGTCCTGTGGCGCTTCATCAGCAAGAAGAATAAGGCCATCATTTTCATGATCAACCTCTCCGTGGCAGATCTTGCTCACGTCCTGTCCTTACCTCTCCGGATTTACTATTATATCAACCGTAACTGGCCATTCCAGAGGGCTCTTTGCCTGCTCTGCTTCTATCTGAAATATCTCAACATGTATGCCAGCATTTTTTTCTTGACATGCATCAGCCTTCAGAGATGCCTCTTTCTCCTCAAGCCATTCAGAGCCAGAAACTGGAAGCGTAGGTACGATGTGGCCATCAGTGTTGCCATATGGGTCGTCGTGGGTACTGCCTGTTTGCCACTTCCCATCCTGAGAAGTGCGGGCCTAGCCAACAACAGCGAATCCTGCTTTGCTGACTTAGGGCTTCATGACATTAGTATGGCTTCCTCCATCGGCATGGTGACGGCTGCTGAACTTGGAGGGTTTGTATTGCCTGTTGTAATTATTACATATTGCACATGGAAAACAAGAAAATCTCTACAGGAATTCCATGATCCACCCCAGAATATTAAAGAGAGGAAAAAGGCTTTGAGGATGGTCCTAATGTGTGCAGTGGTATTCATAGTGTGCTTCACGCCTTACCATCTCAACTTCCCGTTTTTTATGATGGTGAAGCAACACGTCTTCTCCAACTGTTCTTTTATTAAAAGCACTCTGTGTTTTCACATCATTTCCCTGTGTCTTGCAAATCTGAATTGTTGTCTTGATCCAGTTGTGTATTATTTTATGACTTCTGAATTTCGTGATCAATTTTCAGAGCATGGTAGTTTGTTCATCCAGTCATGTGTGAGATGTAAGGACAGTACTTTGGAAATTCATCAGAGGAAGGAGAATCTTCAGACCATCTCTCTTGAATGTTTGGATGTTCCAACACAATGTGATGAAATGATTATCTAGAATAATCTTTCTACTCTGTCAGGTTAGTCATGTCATTTCAAAGTGATACTGAGTGTTGGGAAGAAACATCCACTTCAATCAAATAATCTGTCTACAGGAGTTCTCTATGCCAATATTATCTAGGGCCCTTCTGAGAAAAAGCTTTCTCTTCACATAACGTGATAGTCAACAGAAAGAGTCTCCTACCTATTCCTCAGTAATGGGGCCAATTGTCTCATCTTCACCTGAGAAAAATATATTAAAAAGTAATGGGCATGTACAAGTTATCTAAACATTGGGAAGTCTACATCAGAATATGACCCTAACTTTATTTAGAAAACATACACTACTTGTGCCAATTGGAAGGCTTTTTATATTAATATGAATTACGGAAATTACCAACATTATAACTTAAAATGTCTGTAAGATTTTTCCTCACCTTAAAAAATTATTTCAGATGAGCCTTTCAAAATTACCATGGAAACCACAATGCAAACACCTTAAATAGAATTGTGCTCTGCATATTTAACAAACTGGAGATTAAAATCTCAAAATGAAACCTTTTTGCCGAAATGTCTGTGGGTTTGTGATGTCTTGCATAGTTTTTGTTTACTGGCACTAATCGGGAAATATTCTCATTTATTTGTTTATTAAAATCAGCTGTGTCATTCTCTAGTTAGATTGGTTGTTTCACATGTAACTTCAGACACAACTTCATTTGATACATTTAAATCAACAGATTAAAGAAGAATCACACAATACATGCAGTTTCATTCTGTTAAGGTTAAGTTGAGCCTAAGTTTTTATAAGGAAAATACTTCAATGAGCTGAATTGAATCCTATCATTAATGCAGAGCAAGCATTGCCATTTAATAAATCTTTGTTGTTGCATCATTACTAATATAAATCTTTCCCACTGGAAAATTTGAAGCCAACCATTTTCAAATATTGGGTATCATTAAAGTGAAATTTTATAAAGCAATGGTTAGTCTCAGAAAATTGCTATTTTTGTCTTGTCTCTATGTTGTGAATAGCCTTTAACTTTTTATTACGTGTTTGGGTTAGCGTATAAGGGAGTGGATTTCATGCGATATTTCCATATGTATACATCATTGTACTTTCTTATTTACTCCCCCAGCCTTCTCTTGATTGTTCTCCAATTCTTATTGGTGCCCTTTATTTCTCCTGCATTCTCCTTTCTGCTTTCTTAATACAAATGTTCTGTTACCTCTTGTATTTGATTACTCCCTTATTGTATGTTGCATGTATCACTTTACATCTCTCATTTCCCTCTCTACCTTCATGTTTCATATATATTATATATGTACATACATATATATATAATGTGATCAAAATTTTGTTATTTGTCCAGGTATTTCTTTATAGTTTAATAAAATTCCATTGTTTATAATAGTACATTTCCTTGGTCCATTCATTTATTAATGGATATCAAAGATATGAACAGGATCTATATCTTTGCTATTGTGAATAGTTCAGCAATAAACATGCATGTGAAAATACCTTTCTAATATGATTTCTCACAGCCTATAAATACAATAAATCATTGGATCTTGTCTTTAAATTGAATAAGCTAATCTCTTCTTATTGGTGTGTAAAAGCCATTTATATTTAACCTTGTTATTAACAGAGGTCTCCTAATTCATTTAATTCAATTGGATGTGGGTTTTTTTTTTGTTTTGTTGCTTATTTATATATTTATTTTAATTCCTTTGTTAAAAATTTCCACCTCCTCCCGTTTCCCTCCCCCTCCTCCCACTCCTCTTCCCCTCCCTCTCCAGTCCTAAGAGAAGTCAGGGTGCCCTGCCCTGTGGGAAGTTTAAGGCCCTCCCGCCTCCATTCAGGTCTAGGAAGGTGTGCATCCAAACAGACTAGGCTTCCAAAAAGCCTTAGAATCAAAACCCGGTGTCATTATCATTGGCTTCTCAGTCCGCAATCATTGTCAGCCACATTCAGAGAGTCCGGATTGATCACATGCTCGTTCAGTCCCAGTCCAGCTGGCCTTGGTGAGCTCCCATTAGATCAGCCCCACTATCTCTGTGAGTGGACGCACCCCTCGCGGTCTTGACTTCCTTGCTCATGTTCTCCCTCCTTCTGCTCTTCATCTGCGCCTTGGGAGCTCAGTCCGGTGCTCCAATGTGGGTCTCTGTTTCTATCTCCATCTATCGCCAGATGAAGGTTCTATAGTGATATGCAAGATACTCATCAGTGTGGCTATGGGAGAAGGCCAGTACAGGCACCCTCTCCTCGGCTGCCCAAGGACCTAGCTGGGGAAATCCCCTTGGACACCTGGGAACCCCTCTGGAACCAAGTCTCTTGCCAACCCTAAAACGGCTCCATTAGTTAAGATATCTTCTTCCCTTCTCCCATATCTACCCTTCCTCCATCTTAACCATCCCATCCCCCCAAGCTCTCCCCATCCTCCCCTTCTCACTTCTCTCTCCCCATCTCCTCTTACCCCCACCCCACCCCCACCCCCATGCTCCCAACTTTTGCCTGGCGATCTTGTCTACTTTCAATATCCAGGAGGATAACTACATGTTTTTCTTTGGGTTCACCTTCTTATTTAGCTTCTCTAGGATCAAGAATTATAAGCTCAAGAGCCTTTGTTTATGGCTAGAATCCACTTATGAGTGAGTACATACCATATTCATCCTTTTGAGTCTGGGTTATCTCACTCAGGATAGTGTTTTCTATTTCCATCCATTTGCATGCAAAATTCAAGATGTCATTTTTTTTTACCACGGAGTAGAATTCTAATGTATATATTGCCACATCTTCTTTATCCATTCTTCTATTGAGGGGCACCTAGGTTGTTTCCAGGTTCTGGCCATTACAAATAGTGATGCGATGAACATAGTTGAACAAATGCTTTTGTAGTATGATTGGGCATCTCTTGGGTATATTCCCAAGAGTGGAATTGTTGGATGTGTTTTGGGTTGCTTGAATTTTATTATTGGTTGTTTTGTTTTCTCTAATAGAATTAGAGGTTTTCTGTGTTGGACATGATAGTTCCTTTCCTCACTTTCCTTGGTCATTTATTTTTTTCATAAAATATATACTTTTTGTACTCCCATGAAAAGACTTTTTCTTTTCTGCATATAGGACTCTCTCTCTCTCTCTCTCTCTCTCTCTCTCTCTCTCTCTCTCTCTCTCTCTCTCTGTATGTGTGTGTGTGTGTGTTATGCATGTCTCTGAGTGTGTGCACAGTGTTTACAGAAAAAAGACAGAGTTTTGACCTTATATATCTTTCTTGATCTCTCTCCATCTTACTTTTAGAGACAGAATATCTAATACTGCCCCTGAGTTAATCACTTGATTAGACTGGTACCCAATGAGAAGAATCTGCCTGTCATCAGCATTGGAGTTACAGATGTTTGCTATAGTGCCTGGCATTTACGTTGATACTGGGAATAGAAATTTGGAGACTCATGATTGTGCAACTTGGCACATCATGAATCTCCCCATCTCCGTCAATCTGTGGTATTATTTTAAGCATTTTCTACAGTGCTTGTTTGGTGGCTTCAAACTTATAGTTTGGTTGGATATAGAAATGTTTGTTGGTACTCATTTACTTTGGGGCCATAAATTCTGTGGTTTCACATCTTTAAGACTGCTGGTGAAGGATCTGATATTATTCAGACATGCTTACATTTTGGGTGGGTTGTGTTTTCCATTGTCAGCCTTAAGCATTATATTTTTACCATTTGCTTATAATATCCTTTGATGCTGTTCTTCTCTAGTGATGTTTTTTTAGGGTTCTAAAGGCCACTTGTGTTTGGATGTCTATACAGATTTAATCAATTTTCTGCTGCAATTTTGTTGACTAGAAACTTGTGACTTTTGATTTTACTGCACCTTCATCTATCCCATGAGTTTCTGTGTTTGATATCTTGATACTAATCCAGAGTTTTGGGTCGGTGTGGTCATGATCATTTATTTTTTCCATTACTAGCGTTTTAATGTAATACCTTGACCTTGACCTCTATCTGATGGTCTGTCATTTGTTTGTTTATTTATTTGTTTGTTTGTGGTACTTCTATTGCATTTTTAGAGTTACTGAAATCTTTATTTCTAACAGTCCTATTTGTTTTCAAATTCTGAATTTTCCTGATGAACTTCTCTTCCAAGCTTATGTCTTTTCCATCCTGTCTTTGAGTTTCATACATGTTGTTGACTTTCCTCTGTATGTTACTAGCTTTCTTGTCTAGGTCTTGGTTTAGTTTCCATGCCTCACTCATATACTTGTTTATAATCTCTTTCAGGTTGTTGCTAATTTTTGCTAATAACTTTTTGACTTCTAATTTCATATTTTACCCATGTCAGTATTTTTTTGTTATTGAGGAGCTATGATCATTTGGAGAAGTCATGTTGCGTTATTTTTTGTTTTCTTCTGTGTTGCAGTTTGTATATACTTTGATTTTAATTTTTTGTTGTTTTATTTGGAAATCTTCTTAGTAGTCTGATCTTGAAGTCTGCAGTAGTACTCAACATGCATTAAACCAACTGTTGTAGCAGCACCAAACCTAACTCTACCAGGTGTAGAAATGTATGCTCAAAATTAATTTAAACACACTAATATATCACCAATTACCACAAGGCAGTAAATATAAAAAGTAATATAGAGTGTGCTTTGGAATTAAAATGTACTTAGAGTAATTGTGGAAGCAGTGAGTGGATGAGGTGAAAGGAGGGCGGGAGATGGAAGAAATGGCAAAGGAAGCATTATTTAATAATTGAAAGCAAAGAAAAAGAACCAAAGAGGGATTATGATGAAGATGAAGAGAAAGGGGCCATAGGATTAGGAAAAAATAGGCAAAGATAATAAGTAAAAATGAAAAAAACATTACAATAATGAGAAAACACACAATCAAAATTAGATAATGTAATAAAGAGACTAAACATAAGAACAAAATTTCTGATAAGGAATCCCCTACCCTGGGTCACTCATGCTGCTGAATCTTCCTCTATGCTCTGCATTCACAGCTGTCTGCTCACTCCTTTGGTGGATTTCATAGACTCTATTTGAAATAGCCTGGGTGTTGCTATCCTTCACAGGTGAATCTTGAAGGTTCCTGTCCATCATATCATGAAGAAGTATTTTCTTAGCCTTTGCGGGTAAGAAAATTTTGTTTGAATTTCTTTAGTAATTTCTGATAATTAAAAAAAAACAAATTATATATTCTACGGGGGAAGAAAATAAGGTGAATTCTAGATTTTTCTAAATTATTCCAGGGATCTATATTTTAGAGCAGTATTCTGTAGAAATGCTAGTGTGGCTTTTTAAATACCTAAAACCTTTCTTCTTTTTTTATTTAAAAATATTTTTAATTTTACATACTAGCCCCAGTTCCCCCTCCTTCCCCTTCTCCCACCCTGTCACCTCGCCCTGTCCAACCCCCATCCACTCCTCAGGTGAGGAAAGGCCTCCTTCTGGGAATCAACAGAATCAGGTATACCAAGTTGAGTCTGGACCAAATCCCTTCCCCCTGTATCAAGGCTGAGAAAGGTATCCCAGGTATCCCTCCACAGGAAGTGGGCTCTAAAGAGCCTGATCATGCATCCAGGATAATTTATGGTCTCACTGCCAGGCCCCCAAAACAGATGAAGCCGCATGGCTGTTCTAAGCCCACATTCAGAGGGCTTAGTTCAGTTCAGTCCTATGCAGGATCCTCAGCTGTCAGTCCAGAGTCCCCGGGCTTTCACTAACTCACGTCAACTGTCTCTGTGGTTTTCCCAATCATGATCTTCATCCCCATTGCTCATATGATCCTTTCTCCCTCTCTTCAATTAATCCCCAGGAGCTCAGAATAGTGCTTAGTTGTGGATCACCACATCTGCTTCAGTCAGTACCTGGATGAAATTTCTATGATGACAAATCGGGCTGTCACTAATCTGATTATAGGGAAAGGCCAGTTCAGGCACCTTCTCCACTATTACTAGGAGTCTTAGCTGGGGTCATCCTTGTGGATTTTTTTGGAATTTTCCTAGCACCTGGTTTCTCCCTGCCACTACAATGGCTCCCTTCATTAAGATATCTCTTTCATTGCTCTCCCTCTCTGTCTCTTCCCCAACTCAGCCATATCAAGTCCTCATGTTCCCTTACCTTATCCCCCCTCTTTTACTACCCTTCCTAGTTGACCCAGGAGATTTTAACTATTTCCCTTTCCTGGGGCCCTCCATGTGTGTGTTTCTTAGGGTCCTCCTTTTTCTCTAGCTTTTCGGGAGTTGTGAATTATAACATGCTTACATTTGCTTTGCATTTAAAATTCACTTAGGAGTGAATACATACTGGGTTTGTTTTTCTTAGTCTGGGTTACCTCACTTAGGATGATTTTTTTCTATATTCATCCATTTGCCTGCGATTTTCAAGATGCCATTGTTTTTTTCCTGCTGAGTAGTACTCTATTGTGTAAGTGAATGACATTTTCTTTTTTAATGGCTTTTTAAAATTGACTTTTATATATCTCTACATTTTTCTCTGTTCTCCTCCCCTTGCTGCCTCTCCCCTCCTCTCCAACCCTCCCCCAAGGTCCTCATGCTCCCAATTTACTAAGGAGATCTTGTCTTTTTCTACTTCCCATGTAGATTAGATCTATGTATGTCTCTCTTAGTGTCCTCATTGTTGTCTAAGTTGTCTGGGATTGTGATTTGTAGGCTGGTTGTCTTTGCTTTATGTTTAAAGACCACTTATAAGTGAGTACATGTGATAATTGTCTTTCAGTGTCTGGGTTACCTCATTCAAAATGATGTTTTCTAGATCCATCCATTTTCTTGCAAAATTCAAGATGTTATTTTTTTCTGCTGTGTAGTACTCCATTGTGTAAATGTACCACATTTTCCTTATCCATTCTTTAGTCAAGGGGCATTTAGGTTGCTTCCAGGTTCTGGTTATGACAAACAATGCTGCTATGAACACAGTTGAGCATATGTCCTTGTGGCACAATTGAGCATCCTTTGGATATATACCCAAAAGTGGTATTACTGGGTCTTGAGGAAGGTTGTTTCCTAATTTTCTGATAAATCACCATACTGACATTCAAAGGAACTGTACCAGCTTGCATTCCCACCAGGAATGCAGAAGTGTTCCCTTTATCCCAAAACCTCTCCAACATAAGTTGTCATCAGTGTTTTTGATCTTGGCCATTCATACAGGTATAAGATGGAATCTCAGAGTTTTTTGATTTGTATGTCTCTGATGATTAAGGATGTTGAACATTTCCTTAAGTGTCTACAGAATGGGAAAAGATCTTCACTAACCCCATATCAGACAGAGGTCTGATCTGCAAAATATACAAAGAACTCAAGAAATTGGCCATCAAAAGAACAAATAATCCAATATTAAAATGGAATACAAACCTAAACAGAGAACTCTCAACAGAGGAATCTTGAATGGCTGAAAGGCATGCCATTTTCTTTATCCAGTCTTTGGTTGAGGAGCATCTAGGTTTTTTCCAGATTTTCGCTATCACAAGTAGTGCTGCTATAATCACAGTTGAACAAATATCTTTGTGGTATGATTGTGCATCCTTTGGGTATATGCCCAGAAGTGTAAATACCTGAACACTTAAAGCTTCACATTAAGTAAAAACAGCATACACATACACATATGTTCTTACCACTTATCCAATGTATACTAATCAATGTAGCATGTGTAGTAAGAAAGAAGCACTGACACAGATTGAGATTAATTTTATATCATTGGGTTTTAGTTTTGTCATCTTTATAAAAGTAGGCTGCATTAGATGAAATCAATATGCAACATATTTTTAAAAGCATGTTTTAAACATTGAACACTTTACAAGCATTTGTTGCTGCTACCATTATTTTATTACTTATGGACTGCTAACAATGGGGCTGGTAACATGACCTGGCTGGGAAAAGCAGTTAATATCTAGCCTAAGGACCTGAGTTCCATTCCTGTGACTCACATGGCAGAAAGAAAGACTTGACTCATTGCTTTAGCCTCAATATACATGCTATTGCAGGGGCACATTCCTACTCCCCTCCACACATACACAAAATGAAATGCATTAAAAAAAAGTTCTTTAAAAGGGTAGGATTGTAAGAGCCAGAGAGGTCAAGGACACCATGAGAACACTGCCCACAGAATGAAATAACTAAGCAGTGTTCATAGCTTCAGTTCACAAAGACTGAAGCAGAAATCACAGGGCCTGCTAGGTCCTCTTCATATCCATTATCATTGTGTAGCTTGGTGTTCTTGTGAAACTACTAAGAGTGGAAGAGGAGGCTGTCTCTGACTTTTTTCTCTGCTTTTGGGACCCCTTTACTCCTACGGGTTGCCTTGTCCAGCCGTGATATGAAGGTATATGCCAAGTTATATTTTATCTTGTTGCGTTGTGTATGATTGATATCCTTGGTATCTTTGAGAGCCCTGCTCTTTTTTGAAGATAAACAGAAAATGGGTGGATCTTGGGGAGAGAAGTGGTGGGGGCACTGGGAGGAGTGGAGGGAGGGGAAACTGTGCTTGGGATATTATGTATTAGAGAAGAATGAAGAAATCTGTTTTAGGATCACTCAAGGTCACTATTATTATAAACATCAGCTGTTGTATTGTGATTCATTGCTTCTCTCTCATGTCTATCGAACCTCTTTGTTTCAGAAAAATGAACTTATGAAATACAATTCTTTATTTTTATTATATTTATAGTGCTTTAACTTTTCAAAATATAATCTCTCAAAATTTTCTCCTGCTAATAAGCCTAATTTTATCCCTGGCTTAGAAAGCACAGCAGTCAATGTATCCAGAGCAATTTTTTAAAAAGAAGAAATATACTGCTTATTTTTATTTTATTTGACTAGTTTGTCTTCTAGAATGGGAAAATTTCTTATGGAACAAAGTAGATGAGTTTCAATTTATGGACTTTATGTTGTCTATATTTGCAATTCAAGATTATTTTGTTTCCTTCCTGACTCTATCAACTGTGTTTAGATAGGTAAAGTTGCCAGACATATGAGGTCTGAATACTTAAGGCATGATTAGTTGTTTTTGACACCTAGAATGTCTTTGAATATAACTATTGCTATATATGTCTATAATTGACTTTCCAAAGTCATTACTTGCTTCATCAAGAGCTAGTATATTTGGAACTACTTCATTTCTCTTAGTGAGGTTGTTTTTTCTATGCCATAATGTTCTTGAGAAAACATCACTCACTATGGGGACTACTTCATTCCTCTTTATGTACATTTTGTAGAAATTCCCTTATGCATTTCAGATTTTATTTCAGAGACATTAATCCAGTTTTGGAAACTAGCATGAATAATGAACATTATTCACCAAATTTGGAGAACTGTGCACATGCACACACACACACACACACACACACACACACAGTGGGGGGAGGGGAGAAACAGAGACAGAGAGAAAAAATAAAACAGTCTAACTTTTGAACATTTTTGAAGTAATAAGAACTCTCCATAAATCTCCTATCACTCTGAGATTAGAGGAAGGGTTACGCACAGATACCTTGATCCAGTACCTAGGTATTGGTATCCAGTATTCTAGAGCCTTACAACTAATCAATTCTTTTAATTTCTTGTTTCAAAATACAGGTGAGAGAATTTTTTTATATTGATTGGAACTATGATATAGCTAATTGATAGTATGTAGAACTGGACCCTAGCACCATTTCTGCCCCTTTTTAACTGTATAATCTAGACCAAGATGATTTTTTATCCCCCTGAGGCTCTTTTCTCTGCTGTGATGTGATGATAACATTTGAACTTTAAACTTCATGAAACTCATGAAACTCTAGTAAGAAATATAGATAAGAAAGCTTTTTTATTATAATGGATGTTAAAACATGAGGACACAGGGAAGGCATAGTATCAACACAGTCAAAAGCTCAATGAGATGGCTTAGCAGAGAGTAATGATTGTTTCCAAGTCTGAAAATCTGAGTTGTGTCTCTGGAACCTACACCACAGTGGAAGGATTGCGTGGGAAGTCTGTCTCTATGTGTTGCTTTTATTGGTTAGTGAATAAAGCTGTTTTGGTCAGTGGCTTAGCAGAGTAGGGTAAGGCAGGAATTCCAGGCAGAGACAGAGGAAAAAGAAGGTGGAGTCAGGGAGATAGTATTATTTGACTAGGCAGGAAGTACAGTCAAGCAGCTTCCAAAATCTGCAATATATGACGGAGATAACTGGCTATCTGAACATTCACCCAAAGTCTCATTTGCAATGTTGAAGCAACCAACTTTGGCTAAGGACTAGAGTAACTGACAGACCATTTTCAGTGGTAGGAACATTTTCAGAACTGTCTTACCCTGTCTTGGGAAGGTTTGGCAGTCTTTTTCCTTGTGTCCTGCTTATCCAGTTCAGATACCACGTACTTTGTCACTAGTTGAGGCACAGGCAGTTCCTTGCCCTGTGGGAAGTCCTTCTGTATATGTGTTGCTTTTATTGTTTAATAAAAAAGCTGGTTTTTGGCCTATGGCTTAATAAGAGAGAGAGAGAAAGAGAGAGAGAGAGAGAGAGAGAGAGAGAGAGAGAGAGAGAGAGAGAGAGAGAGAGAGAGAGAAGGCAGAGTCAATGAGCCACCTTGCCAGTTGGCAATGAACCTCATGGCAAAATATAAAATAATAGAAATGGGTTAACCAAAGATCTAAGAGTTAGACAGAAATGTGCTTAAGTGATTGGCCAAACAATATTGCAATTAATACAGATTTCCGTGTGAGTATTTCGGGAGTCTGGGCGGCCGGGAAACAAACACGCAGCCTCCCACAACAGAAAGAGATAACCAATTCCTGAAAGTTGTTCCACATTCATGTAGCTTCTATTTTCTTAAGTGTTATAGGCCTATTTAAATTGTTTATCTGATCTTGATTTAATTTTAGTATGTGGCACCTATCAAAAGAAGTGTCCATTTCTTTTAGATTTTTCCATTTTTTTAAGAATACAGGACTTTGTAGTATGACTTAATGATTCTTTGGATTCCCTTGGTTCTGTAGTTATGTCCCATTTTTGTTACTGATTTTATTGATTTGAATATTCTCTCTTTGAGTTTTCGTAAGTTTGGATAAGGGTTTATCTATTTTGTTGATTTTCTCAAAGAACCAACTCTTTGTATCATTGATCGCTTGTTTCTATTCTGCTGATTTCAGCCTGCAATTTGATTATTTTTCTGACATCTATTCTTTTTGGGTATTTGTTTCTTTTTTTCTGGAGTTTTCATGTGTGTTGTTAAGTTGCTAGTATGAGATCTCTGAAATTTCTTTATGAAGATTCTTTTAGTGCTATAAACTTTCTCTTAGCACTACTTTCACTGAGTCCCATAAGTTTGGGTATGTTGTGCACTCATTTTATTGAATTCTAGGAAGTCTTTAATTTCGTTTCTGCCTTGACCCAGTAGTCATTCAGTAGAGAATTGTTCAGTTTTCCATGAGTTTGTAGGCTTTCTGTTGTTGTTGAAATTTAGCTTTAGTCCTTGATGCTCTGATAGGGTGCAGGGAGTTCCTTCAGTTTTCTTGTATCTGTTGAGTCTTGCTTTGTTACAGAGTATGTGGTCAATTTTGAAAAAAAGTTTTGTGAGATTCTGAGAAGGTACTTTCTTTTGTGTTTGGGTGAAATATTCTGCAGATATCTGTAATATTAATTTATAACATCTGTTAGATCCATTATTTCTATTTTTAGTTTTTGTCTGTTCATTGGTAAGAATGAGGTATTGAAGACTCCCAGTATTAATGTTTGAGGTTTGATGTGTGACTTAAGCTTTACTAATGTTTCTTTTACAAATGTGACTGTTCTAGAGAGGTCTTCTTGGTGCATTTTTCATTTGATGAGTATGAAGTGTCCCTTCCCATCTCTTTTGATTAATTTTGGTTGAAAGTCTACTTTGTTAGATATTAAAATAGCTATACCAGCTTGCTTCCTGGATCCATTTGCTTGAAAAACCATTTCCCAACCCTTTACTCTGAAATAATGTATGTCTTTGATGTTGAAGTGTGTTTCTTGTATGCAGTAGAAGGATGGATCCTGGTTTTGCATCCATGCTGTTAGCATATAACTTTCTTTTGGAGAATTGAGTCTATTAATATTGAGAGATATTAATAACCAATGATTGTTAATTCCTGTTATTTTGTTGGTAGTGGTAGCAGTATTACGTACGTGTGTGTTTTTTTCCTTCTTTTTGTTTTGTTGGTATGAGATTATTCATTTCCTGTGTTTTCATGGGTGTAATTAGCCATCTTGGGTTGGAGTTTATCCTCTAGTACCTTCTGGAGGGATGGATTTATGGGTAGTTGTTGTTTATATTCAACTTTGCCAAGGAATATTTAGTTTTCTCCATCTATGGTGATTAAAAATTTTTAAGGGTTGGCATCCGTGATCTCTCAGAGTCTACGAGACCTTTGTCCATGCCCTTCTGGCTTCCAGAGTCTCCATTGAGAAGTCAGGTATTATTCTAATAAGTCTGTCTTTATAGGTTACTTGGCTTTTTCTCCTTGAAGCTTTTAATATTCTTTATTTCTTCTGCATGTTTAGTGTTTTAATCATTTTGTGGCAGGGGAACTTCCTTTTCTGGTCCAATCTATTGGTGTTCTGTATGATTCTTGTACTTTTATAAGCATGTCCTTAATATTAATGTCTCAGTCAGGGTTTTTATTGCTGTGAAGATAAACCATCATCACAAGAACTCATATAGAGGAGAAATATTTCACTGGGATGGCTTAAATTTTCAGAGGTTTCATCCATTACCATCATGGTGTGACATGGTGGCGTGAAGGCAGACATGGTTGTGGAAAAGGAGCTGAGAGACCTACATTTTGACCCACAGACAACAGAAAGTGATCTGAGATACTGGGAGTGGCTTGAGCATATATAAGACCTTAAAGCTGTCCTCTTCAGTTACACACTTTCTCTATCAAGGCCATACCTACGCCAATGACATCACACCTTTTAAAAGTGCCCATCCCAATAAGCATCTAGGGGCAATTACACTAAAACTACCACAGTAAGAAAATTTTTATTCTATGGTTTTGCTAAAACATATTTTCTGGAAATTGTGATATAGGAAGTTTAGCTCCCTACAATTGATAACTTCTGTTGAATTTTCAGTGGTTTTTTTTTTTTTGAGCTTGCAACTGGGAGTTTGACCATGTTTTGGTGAGTATATGGGTATTGGGGCAACACAAATTGTGCTTCTTATTTCCTCCTCCTCCTCCTCCTCCTCCTCCTCCTCCTCCTCCTCCTCCTCCTCCTCCTCCTCCTCTTCTTTCTATTCTTTTCATCTTCTGCTCCTGCTTCCTCCTCCTCCTCCTCCTCCTCCTCCTCCTCCTCCTCCTCTTCTTCTTCTCCTTCTCCTTCTCCTTCTCCTTCTCCTTCTTCTTCTTTTTTTTGGGGGGGAGGAGTTGAAAGTTACAAGAGTAGGAATTAGACCTGGGAGGACTGGGAAGTGAATGTGATTGGGTTTCATGATGTGAAACTCTCAAATAATCAACAAAAGTGTTACAAAAAGGAACAATTTTTTTCTGGGCTTTTGAGCTGGGATTCTTCTCATTCTTGTATTCTTATTATTTCTATGTTTGTACTTTTCATAGCATCATAGATTTCCTGAGTGTTTTGTGTCAGGAACTTTTGAGATTTAACATTTTCTTTGATCAATGTATAAATTTCTTCTATAGTATCTTCTATGTCTGAAATTATCTCTTCCATCTCTTCTATTCTGTTGGTAATGCTTGCGTCTAAAGATTTAATGGGAGCTCACCAAGGCCAGCTGGACTGGGACTGATGGAGCATGTGATCAGACTGGACTCTCTGAACGTGGTGGACAAGGAGGGCTGACTGAGAAGCCAAGGGCATTGGCACTGGGTTTTGATCCTACTGCATATACTGGCTTTGTGGGAGCCTAGTCTGTTTAAATGCTCACCTTCCTAGACCTGGATGGAAGGGGGAGGACCTTGGACTTCCCACAGGGCAGGGAACCATGACTGCTCTTTGGACTGGAGAGGGAGGGGGAGGAGGATGGGGAAGGAGGAGGGAAATGGGAGGAGAGGAGGAACTGGAAATTTTTAATTAAAAATAAATAAATAAATGGAAAAAAGAACTAAAAAAAGATTTTCCAATTCTATTATTACCTCGGTTTGTGTTTTCTTTATTGCTTTTCTTTCCATTTTCAGGTCCAGAGCAGTTCTATTCTTTTCCTTCAGCTTTTTTCCCCTTGGCTTACTTTAAAGGATTTATCCATTTCCTCCAATTGTTTGTGTTTTCCTGGATTTCTTAAAGGGATTTCTTCATTTCCTCCTTATGGAACTCTACCATCTTCATAAAGTTGGTTTTAAGGTCATTTTCATGAGCTTCAGCTACACTGGACTATCTAGGGCTTCCTATAGTAGGACAGCTGTCTCTAGGGGACATATTGTTGATTTTGTTTTTATACTGGCCTCTATGCATCTGGATTTGAGGTAATTATAGGTTTAAGTGCTGATTTTAGAGTTTGTCTTTAATGGATGGGTGTTTTTTCCTTTGGTTTCTGTTTCCTTTCTGGTCTTCTGGCCTAAGTGGCCTATGGTTCTCATGACCAGAGAGTCCTCTGCTCCAGTAGGGTATCTCATCTGGGGTTTTGGCAGCCTGTTTGACCTCCTTCTGGGTGCTAGCATTGGCCTTGGCATTCTGGGGTTTTGGAAACTAGTGTGGCCTCTGGTAGAGCAGGGGCCTTCTGGCAGAGTTGTGCTAGATTGATTAAGAATGGTCACCATAACAGTCCTCCACTGCTGATAGGAGTGCAAACTTGTACAGTCACTTTGGAAATCAGTATGATGACTTTTCAGAAAATTAGAAATCAATCTATCTCAAGCTCCAGCAATACCACTCTTAGGCACCTACCCAAAGGATGCTCAATCATAACACAAGGACACTTCCTCAACAATATTCATAGAAGCATTATTTATAGTAACCAGAACCTGGAAACAATCTAGATGTCTCTCAACTGAAGAATGGATAAAGAAGTTGTGGTACATTTATACAATGGAGTGTCACTTAGCTGTGAAAAACAATGGCATCGTGAAATTTGCAGGTAAATGAATAGAACTAGAAAAAAACTTTCTGAATGAGGTAACCCAGACTCATAAATGCAAACATGGTATATTCTCACTCATAAGTGGATATTAGATGTAAAACAAAGGATAACTAGACTACAATCTACAGATCCAGAGAATCTGGGTAACAACGAAGACCCTAAGAGGGACACATGGGTCACCTTGGGAAGGGGAATTACATGAGATCACCTGGGTAAACTGTGGGGAGGGCATAAAGTGTAGGGAATGGGAGAAGAGAACATGAGGGAATGGGATGGTCGGAGTGGGGGGAGTGATGGAGAGGGAGAGTAATGAAAGAGGGATCTTGATAGAGAGAGTCACTATGGGGTTAGAGAGAAAACTGGTGCTAGGGAAATTCCCAAGAATCCACAAGGATGATCCCAGTTAAGACTCCTAGCAATAATGGAGAGGATACTCAAACTGTCCTTCCCCTATAATCAGATTGGTCAATACCCCAAATATTATCATAGAGCCTTTTTCCAGGATGGAACCAGATGCAGAGATCCACAATCAAGCACCAGGCCAGGCTCCAGGAATCCAATCAAAGAGAGGGAGGATGTATTATATAAAGCAAAGGAGGTCAAGCTCATGATGGATAAATTTACAGAGACAGCTGAACCTAGCTCCTGGAATCTCATGAGCTCCAGACAGAACGCTGTGGAACCTCCATGGGACTGAAGTAGGCCCTCCATATGTAGGAGACAATGGTGAAGTTTGGACTATCAGAGAGGCCCCTGATGCAGCCTTAATGCAGGGGAAGACTTGGTACTTCTCCAATTTAATGTGCCAGAGTTTGTTGAATCACAATGATAGCCTTTATGCACTGAAAGGAGTGGATGGAGGGCAGGCTGGTAGGAGGCAAGGTGGGGGAAAGAGAGCTGGGGGAAATGTAGTTAGAATGTAAAATGAAATTAAAAATAAATTATTAAAAGAATGGTTCCTATAAGCTCATATATTTGAATATTTGGTTTCCAACTGTTTAGGAATGATTAGGAGGAATGGCCTTGTTGGAGGAGGTGTGTCACTTTGGTTTTGAGCTTTCAAAAGTCCACACTAAGTCCAAGCCCCCCCTCCTTCTCTCTCTCTCTCTCTCTCTCTCTCTCTCTCTCTCTCTCTGCCTCTATCTTGGCAATAATATTGGCAATAATATGCAAGTCCTCAACTAACTCTACAGCTCCAATCCTACCTTCCTGCCAAAATGCTTCCCACCATTATGATCATGGACTTACCCACTAAAATTGTAAGCAAGCTCCCACTAAATGGTTTTCTTTTTGTAAGTTGTCTTGAACATGGTCTCTTTTCACTATGATAAAACAATAACTAAGACAAATGCCATCTCAGAAGTATAGCTTATCATATCCCATATTTTAATTTTAAAGTAAGCATAAAAGCCAATTTTAAGTTAAAAATTTAAAAATGGAAAAAAGTGTTCACTCTTTTAACCATAGGATATAAAAATTAAAAGTACTTTGAGATTTAATCTTACCCCAGTGTGTTAACTTGGCTAAGATCAAGAGAACTGATGACAGCAAACATTGGGGAGGATGTGGGAGATGGGAAACGCTGTTGGTGGTAGTGCACACTTATGCAACTACTGTGAAAATCAGTGTGGTGATTCCTCAGAACCCTATAATGTTCATACCACTATTGCACTGGTGGGCATATCTTGTCACACAGGTCATCACTGTAGGTCACAGGGTTCACAGGTGGCTAAGACTGTTGATTATATTGTTCCCAGCAGTCTAAATGAGCAGCATATAGTACTATTCTAGCCAGCCAGCAGGGTGAAATCTTCCTGGTTAGTATGAGCTTGAACTGTTTATCTTCACATGTGCATTCCTTTTATTTTTATTATCAAACATTTAGATTACCTAGAAACAGGGATAGTTATCTCTAATTTTATAAAATAGCTTAGCAGAACTTTTTTTCTTTTTCTTCCTTTTTTTAAAACTGAGCTCTACATTTTTCTCTGCTCCTCTTCCTGCCTCTCCCCTCCCCTTCAACCCTCTCCTGAGGTCCCCATGCTCCCAATTTACTCAGGAGACCTTGTCTTTTTCTACTTTTATATCACATAACATTCTGTCAATTTGAAAATTGATATATTTCATATGACCTTACTTGTTTTACATAATTGATTTATAATTATTCATTTCTTAATAATTTAATAATTTAAATAAGAATAATGATCTATATATCAAAACAGTGATAACCAACATCCATATACCATCATTTTAAAATAGAGAGTGACAAATATACCCTTTTCGAGGTTCAATGTGTCACAATTCCTCTCTGGGACTTACTTTTTTCTTTTTACAATTTTTGCTTTTATTTTTTATTTTATTTTTTGAGATTATATCATTTTCTCTTCCTTTTCCTCTTCCAAAACTCTCTCACATACTCTTACTCTTTTTATTAGCTGTTTACATACATATTTATGCATATGTACATGTATATTCACAAATATATAAGTACAACCTACACCATCTGCATTATGTTATCTGTGTGTAGGCTTTTAGGGCTGACTTTTTGGTATAGTATTATGCATTTTTTCTCCTCCCTCCTCCCCCTCCCACCACTTTCTTTCTAATGGCCTCTTTTTCTGTGTGTGTACTGTTATACACACAGAAAGACATATACGAATAAATATATAAATAAAACTTGATGAATCCATTTGTAATATATTACAAATGGATTCATCAAGTTTTATATATATATATATATATATATATTTGGCTGACCACTGTTATTGGATATACAATTAGGTGGCTCAACCATGGGAAGGACTATTCTGCTTTTCTTAGCAGCCATTAATTGCTTCTAGCTTTATATCTAAAGGTGGGGTCCCATAGAATTTTCCCCATGGATGTGTAGTACATACTTTTAGTTTCTTGATTCCGACATTCCAATTAGCAATGACTTCTTAGATTTATATTGTTTTCTTAAAAACTCATTAATGCAGGAGCATTTCACATGGGCAAATCATGGCATAATAATTAGTATCATAAGATGCAGATCTCAAAGTTTTCATTAGATTAAAATGGTGACTCAAACTTTCCTCTGTCAAAGGAACCGTTTTCACATTATCTGTGTCACATTTTATTTGTGTTCTGACTCTTAGGGACAGTTTATTTTCATCCTATTCTCAGCAATGCAATTCTGAAGGAGGTTGTGGAGTTTCAAGTCTTGGCAACTGTGGGGTTAAATGTCAACTTAGTCATTAATTATTTGGGTTTTGTGAGTTATTTGGTTTCTCAAAGATTTTATTTTCTAAGTGGTAACTGAAGCTATAATTTCTTACCTTATAGCTCTGGCATGGGAATGGAGAGAAAATATATATGAAAACTCTTTCCACCACACGTGGTACTTATTAGACGTGAAATATATCTTAGTGATGGCAATCTATGTCATATGAAGTTGGATTACTGCAGATGATATTTTGTCATTATATCCTCTATATGTTTTTAATATTGAATCTGTTGCATCTGTGAATAAGCTTATAGTCCGTATGTTTGCAGTCTGAAGGGTTTGGTTAGTGACAAAATGTGCAAATACTTTTTCTCCTTGACATCTTTTCTCCAAATAGAGAAACAATTAAATTTTAAATTTTCTTTTAGACTAATTCATGAATGAATAAGTATTTTGACTGTATGTATATGTACTGCTTGCATGCCTAGTGCTCAAGGACATCAGAAGAAAGTAGCAGATACTCTGGAACTGGAATAAAGAATGGTTGTGAACCACAATGAAGGTACTGGAAATCAAAGCCCAGTCTTGTGTAGGAACAACAACAAATCTTGATCTAACAATAGTTACTCTGATGAGAACTCAAATTGTTTCCAATTCTCTAAGACTGACTTCTAACCTGTGTCTTTCTCCTCAGTATTTCTAAATGTTATGCTAATGGGCATAAAATGGGTAACTAAAATTTGGCTAATAGTTAGGAGAGGAAGCTTTGCTGCTATAGAAAAAAAAAAAAAAGAACACTGGCCTGCTTCTCAAAATCAACTGCGTGTTTTCCTGCTCATTTGCTAAGGCCTGACAGAAAACACTAAGTCTTTCTGGGCCTCAATTTCCTCTTTGCCAAACGAGGTGTTGAAATTTATGGTGACTGGTTTCCTGTTTTATTTCTGCCAGTCAGTTGTTCTGAAATGAATATTGCGTTTTCTCAACACACGCCAGGCACAATGATGCAAGTGAGACTTGGGGGAGGGGAGAACAGTTCATAAAGTCCAAAGCCTCTTGGGGTAGAAGAAAGAAAGCTACAAAAGACTAGGCTTTCTGTGTTGATTTGTGAGGTCTTATGTCTGATAACTCCCAAGGCAGGCCCCCTTATCTTTACTGTTTGTGTGGACTAATGAAGACAACAAAGAACAGTACTTTGGTCAGAGAGGAGCAAAGTGGAAACAGATTCAACTCCAATTAAACTTGAGAATAGAAAATGCCCATAAATGCCTGCTTCTTTTATGAGAAGTTTCTATTACAAATCTCTCTAAATCATTAGTGAAATATGTAGATTGAAATTAACATATACTTCACAATTTTATTTTTGTTTATTTAAATAACGGCAAGAAAATGTACCAGAGTTAAAATATTTATTTCCAGAAAACAAAAATAATTGTGTTATATAATTTTCTAAGTTTTAAAAATACAACTTTTAGCCGAGCATGGTGGCACAAACCATTATTCTTAGCACTAGTGAGGCTAAGACAAGAGAATCCTAAGTTTAAGACTGGCCTGGGCTGTATAGGGAGGCACTGTCTCAATAAAACAAAGAGGGAAAAAAAATTCTTAGTTTACATATGATCTAAAGGCTGACCACTTTTTATTGGACAATCAAAAGAGGGCTTATTTGGGGGAGAGGCTAATTATCCTTTACCCAGTATGTTGGTTGCCTGCTGTCTTAGTTACTATTCTATTGCTATGAAGAGACACCTTAACCAAGGCAGCTTGTAAAAGGAAGAATTTAACTGGGGGCTTGCTTATAGCTTCAAAGGCAGAGAGGATGGCAGCAGAAAAACAAGAATGGTTTCTAGAATAGTATCTAAGAACTTCCATTGTAATCCACAGGCAGAGAGGTAGAGAGGCAGAGAGGCAAAGAGAGACAGGTAGAGAAGCAGGGGGAGAGAGAGGGGACCTGGGGTATTGACTTTTGAAACCTTAAAGTCCACTCCCCCAGTGATACATCTCTTCCAAAAAGGTCACAACTACCCCCAACAAAATGATACCTCCTAATCATTTTTTTTTCTTTTTGGTTTTTCGAGACAGGGTTTCTCTGTGGCTTTGGAGCCTGTCCTGGAACTAGCTTTGTAGACCAGGCTGGTCTCGAACTCACAGAGATCCAGACTTAAACAGCTCCAAGAACTGGGATTATGAGCTGAAGGAGGCCACTCTCATTCAAACCACCACATTTCACTCGCTGGCTCCCATAGGCCTGTGGCCATATAATAATGTAAATTGCATAATCTTTCACAGTTTCAACAATGTTTCAAACTTCAAAGTCCAAAGTCTCTTCTAAGATTCAAAGAAATCACTTAACTATAACCCCTGTAAAATATAAAAGTAAATTTGACAATTCCAATATTATTGCTTTAACTTTGGCACAGAGGCTATGCCTTAATCTCTTGCTATTTCAGCCAGCAATTGCAACTCCACAGTTACCAGCCTGCCTCTCTAGCAGTGACCTGACTGTTCAGGCTGCAGCTTGGTGGGAATCTTATTCCTGAGGGCACTAGCTCTGTTGCTGCCACTAAAGGTAGTTTTAACTAAATTTTTGTTGTTCTATTTATCAATAAGATCCAAAATTCAAATACTGAGGCAAAATTCTGCTAGCTCAGAGAGAATGAATCACAAACAGCTACCCTTCCCTTCTTGTTGGCATCTGTTCAACTTCTACTTCGCCAAACCAGAAAAGGCTCTAGCACTCCAAACCCCACCCTACTACTTCTCTTGTCTCTCCTGGATCCCCTCTGATGCTCTATGATTACTTTCTGTCAATTGACTGCTAACAGAGCCTCCTGATCCAAGGTTAATTATATTTAATCACTGCTAATGCAAACTCGGGGTACACAGTGTCATTGGATATCCCCAACACAATGTACAATGGCACAGAATATATGTTACTATTCCAAAAAAGAGGGAAGACTAGTCTCAGTGTGGAAATATTTGACCAGAGCAATAACAAAACCCAATCAGGGCAAACTCCAAATTCTGTATCATTATGCCTGTTGCCAAAGGGCTTATCCCATGATTCTCTCCAACCTTTCTCCTTTCTGTTCCACTTAGTCTCTTTGAACCACTATTCTATTCCCGACTTCTATGAGTTCAATATTTTTAGATTCCACGTAGAGTTGAAATTCTTGTATTATTTGAGTCTGAGTTATTCAAAAACTTATATTATTCTTTCCAACCCTAAAATGGCTCCCTTAATTAAGATATCTACTTCCCTGCTCCCATATCCATCCTTCCTTTATCCCAACCATCCCATTCCCCCAAGATCTCCCCATCCTCCCCTTCTCACTTTTCTCTCCCCATCTCCCCTTTCCCCCATCCCACCCCATCCCCCAGTTCCCAATTTTTGCCCAGCAATCTTTTCTACTTCCACTATCCAGGAGGATAACTATATGTTTTTCTTTGGGTTCACCTTCTTATTTAGCTTCTCTAGGATCGCGAATGATAGGCTCAATGTCCTTTATTCATGGCTAAAAACCAATTATGAGTGAGTACATCCCATGTTCATCTTTTTGGGTTTGGGTTACCTCATTCAGAATAGTGTTTTCTATTTCTAATCATTTGTATGCAAAATTCAAGAAGTCATTGTTTTTTTTTAACCACTGAGTAGTACTCTAATATGTATATATTCCACGCTTTCTTCATCCATTCTTCCATTGGCTGATCTAAAGGGAGCTCACCAAGACCAGCTGGACTGGGACTGAAAAAGCATGGGATAAAACCGGACTCTCTGAACATGGTGGACAATGAGGGCTGCTGAGAAGCCAAGGACAATGGCACTGGGTTTTGATCCTACTGCATGTACTGGCTTTGTGGGAGCCTAGCCTGTTTGGATGCTCACCTTCCTAGACCTGGATGGAGGGGGGGGGGGAACTTGGACTGACCACAGGGCAGGGAACCTTGACTGCTCTTTGGTCTGGAGAGTGAGGGGGAGGGGAGTGGGGCATGAGGAGTGGGGAGAGGGGGAGGTAAAAGGGAGGTGGGGAGGAGGCGGAAATTTTTAATAAAAGAACTTATATTATTATAGTTAGAGATTCATGATTTGCTGTCAGACTGTGTCTAAGAACATCTTTTTTGACCAACTATAAGTTCTTCACTGATTCCCCAAGGTTCATTCCTACTTTTAAGACCTTATTCTTTATCTTCCCTTTGCTCTGTACTGAAAACTTTCACATGCTTACCATAATTTGTTATCACTTTTTGTCCTAGTTTCATTTTTTTAAAAAGAAAACAAACTATCTTTTTCTATTATACATACCAATCCAGGTTCCCATTCCCTCCTCTCCTCTTATTCCCTTCACATACCCTCCCACCTCACCCCCATCCACTCCTCAGAGACTGTAAAGCACATTGCTTTGTGGAAGGTCCAAACTCCTCCCAACTATATCTAGGCTGAGCAAGGTATCCATCCAAAGAGAATAGGTTTCCAAAAAGCCAGTACAAGCATTAGGGATAAATTTGGTGCCACTGCCAGTGGCCCCGCAGTCTGCCCCAGCCATGCAACTGTCAACCACATTCAGAGGGACTAGTTTGGTCCTATGCTTGTTCCTTCCCAGTACGGCTGGCGTTGGTGAGTTCCCATTAGTTTCATTCCTGTCATGGTGATAAATTACCCCATCAAAAAGTAATTTGAGGAAGAAAGGGTTTATTTTAGCTCACAATTGTTATAGCCCATTGTAGGAGGAGAGTCAACGCAAGACAGCAAGAGTTTAAAACAACTAGCCACTTCATAGCTATACTTGAGAACAGAGAGAAACAAATGGATGCAAACGTAATAATCTGCTCACTTCTTCTACTCATACACCGTTAAAGATTCAAATCAAGTGAATTGTGTCACCCAGAGTAGATTGTGTCATCACATCAAATAATTTAATTATAGCAGTTCCTCACAAACATGCCCATAGGCCAGCCCAATGTAAACAATCCATCATTGATGTGGGATTCCTCTCTGTATGCTAAAAATAGCTTTATTACCATTGGTTAATAAAGAAATTGCTTTGGGCCTATGCCAGTGCAGAATAGGGCAATAAGGAAAACCCAAACAGAGATGTAGAGACAGAGTATACAGAGTCAGAGAGAAGCCATGTAGCTGCTGCAGGAGACAGACACCAACACTGGATGGAAACTTACCAGTAGGCCACAACCGCATGGCAATACACAGATGACTATAAATAGGTTAATTTAAGATATAAGCGCTATTCAATTAGGCCAAGTAGTGTTGTAATAGTACAGATTTTATGTGATTATTTTGGGTCTGGGCAACTGGGAAATGAACAAGAGGCCTCCTGCCTCATTAAGACTCTCTTCCCAGGTGTTTCTAAATTGTGTTACATTAACAATTAAAACTATCCAGTATATTTTTGTTTGTAGTTTCATGGAGGTATTTATCTATATTCTAGCTTACATTAATCTCAAAGTCTCGTAATTATCTTACATATTTACATAATTGTAATTTTTAATTGAATACAAATTTATTCTTTCTTCTATCTCCTGCTAATTTGTAAAATCCTTTTGTTTCCTTCTTCACTTGTCTCTTATTCACTTCTCCATTTCTAGTGTCTAGCACTATGCATAGAACATATGGGAAGCTCAATGACCATTGGATGAATAACTGGATGAATAATTTTCTTCCTTGATATATATTACTTTTGCTTTAAAAAGATGAAAAAGCAATGTCATAAGTCTGGTGAGGATTTCACTGCTGTAATTCCTTTAGCCATCCATACGTAAGGCTGAACTCCCGGGTTCTGAGGCCAGCACATGTATCCTAGGTGCACATGTGTGAGTCGCCTGCCATCTGTGTCACCAGCGTCTGACGTAGAAGCCCCCATGCACAGGCGCAGGGCATACCATTGCCCATCATCAGCGTCTGACGTAGGTACATCTTTCCCCTCATGCGCATGTGCTGGAAAATCTTTGAAAGCTAAAGGAGCCATTCCCACGCTCTCTTCCACCCATTCTGTTCACCGTTTCCCCTGAGCTCGTCTGCAAAGATCTTCTTAATAAACTTATACGCATGGGTTTGTTTGTGTCTTGTGCTCTCTCCTCATCTCTGCAGGACATTTTAACTGCTGTGTTATCTCTCATGTGAAAAGGGGCTTTTTATGGACAATCTTCTGCCATCAACAGAAAAATAGTAGGTTGAAATGTTGAATTCTTAATGTCAGTATCCTTGGCAAATTGGTTTGTTGCAAAATTTTGATTACAGCATTTCTGTTACTTCCTGTGATCATTAATTCTATGTGCTATAACAGCTTGACAAGGCCTGAACGTATCTATAAGAGTATTTCAAGATGTGAGTACATGGGAAATTTGACTAAGTAATACAATTTACTCTTTTCAATGTATTTGGTCAACCTCTAGTCACCTGAAGACCTCAATAGAGTAAAGATAGAAGAGGCAGGGTGGTGTGGGAGATTTTCTGTCTATGTGCTGTTTTTGTTGGTTAATGAATAAAGAAAGTGCTTTGGCCTGTTGATAGGGCAGAATTTAGATAGGTGGGGAAAACTGGGCTGAATGCTGGGAGAAGGAAGGCAGAGAGAAAGAGACGCCATGGAGCCACGAGAGTCAGACATGCCAAAACTTTGCCAGTAAGCCACTGCCACATGGCAATACACAGATTAATAGAAACTGGTTAAATTAAGATGTAAGTGTTAGGTATCACAGCAGCTTTCTATTGACATTGGAAATTCAGTCTATGAACTCTATTCCTAGGACTTATTGCTGTGGGATAATGCTCTTGTACTCTGTAAAGTTTTGTCACTCAAATTTGTGTAATAAAATATTGATTGAACAGTAGCCAGGCAAGAAGTACAGGTGGGGTGATCAGTTGAGGAAAATTCTGGAAAGAGAAAGGCAAAAATGCAGTTATCACCCAAATGCAGAGGAAGCAAGATTAGAAGGCCTTACTCAGAAAAGGTAGCAAGCCACATGGTTAAACATAGATAAGAATTATGGGTTAATTTAATTTGTAAGGGCTTGTTAGTTACAAGCCTGATCAATAGGCCAAACAGTTTATAATTAATATAATCCTCTGTGTGTTTATTTGGGACTGAATGGCTGGGGACTGGGCAGGACAGAAATTTCCATCTACACTTTTGTGTCACTGGCTCTTCGTGTCTCCAGATTGCAGATGGCAGACTATGAATCTTCTTGGTATACATAAAGATATGAGCCATTTCTTCATAATGAATTTCTTCTTTTGTGAACATATCATTACTGATTCTGTTGTTAAGCAACTATGGAAAACATACATTCTCTGGCCATCTTTCATGCAA